>NC_088905.1:2504444-2817500 GCF_037157495.1 Lathamus discolor
TCAGTACAGGTGAGGTGCCAGCCGGGGGGAAGACGAATGTCGGCCAGGAGATTGCCTGGAGTGCTTCTAGCAATGGAAATGAGGACACCTGAGCTGCAGCGTGTGTGAAGTTCATGCCAGAGGGTGATTGCATGCTCTGACAATGCCAAGGGTTCACACACATAAGCGCGGCTGGATCAGGTGCTGCTCCTCACTTAGAAACTGCATGGGAACGTTTGTTGTGGTGTGCACTGGGGCACACAAAGCCTTTGGTCCCCAAACTCTTGAAACTTCTGTGAGGGAGGCAGTTTAAAAAGTAATCCCAGTTTAAAGGAAGTTCAGGTCTGAGAAGCAAAGCAAAGGAGTGCGATGACAGAGCTTTGTAAGAATGCAGAAATAGCCAGGCCTTGCTCGAGTGCTGAGTGTGAGCTTTGACGGTGATATTCTGTCTCTGTTACCATTTTTTGGTTAACTTCAGCTTAAGGAAGAGCATACATAGATCTAAAACTTTTTAACTGCTTTCTGTATGCAGTGTGTAATGTACTTCACACTCACGAAATGCCCCTGGTGACAGATATGTAAACCAATGACTTTGTGCAATCCATAGTCAACATGTAGGGTACCAGTGCCACAGCTCTAGATTCCTTTCAGGGCAAGTTCTTAACTTGACTGGGATACGGGAAGCTGTGGGCACATTGGTCACACACCTTCTGTGCCCTGCTAACCAGGGCGAGGGATGCTACTGGAAGGGGATGCTGCTGTCTGGCATGAAATATAATTGGCTTTGCTGGTCAGCTTGTGCAGATTTGTTTATAAACTGGGAAGTGTACAAATCGCAGACCATCTGCGCAGAGCAGAGCGCTAATGAATGCCTGGAGCTAGGAAATCCATAAGCTCATTACCACAAAGTTCCAGGTCCTTCCGCAAGTTCCTAACGAGGTTATTCATCTGAACCGAGATGGGAAGGGGATCTGACTCCAGGGCCCAGCCACACCTCCTTCAGGTCTGGAAAAGCTATCAAAATAACTCATATTTATTTAGTCTTTTAATAGAACGTGTTAATTCTGTTTCTATTTTTAATGCTTCACTTCTGTAGCGGCAGCTTACCAGGCCTTAACTATTTCTTTTTAATGTGTCAAGTCAAGAAATGCCTTGAAGATAGTTCCTGGGTCTCCTCAGATACTTTACACACAGCAGTTCATGGTATTTATGTACCTTCACAACAGATCCTAACGCTCTCTGGGGTTTATGGAAATTGGGAATCTGTGACCACTTAGCCCTGTGTGATTCCATCCTTCCGTTTCTCTCTCAAAATAAGTGGAATTAGTAACATTTACTGCCTGTCACCCACCCTGTTACAAAGGTTGGGTGGTCGCTGATCACCGTCCACCTGTTTGACACGGCAAGCACTGCACATCCAGAGCAGCAGTTGTAAATAGTTCTTAATTTTTCTCTGTTGACATTTTCTTCCATCTTCTTTGACTAAAAATCAGTCACTTCCTAAGTTACCAGCCCACAGCACCTTCCTCTGAGGTGCAGGGATAGGGACCCAGTGCGACTGTTACCTGATTTCACATGGGCTGCAAATCTCCATTGGTTGTGGCTCTCTGCTCCTGCAATCAAAGCAGACACTTCCCAATCAGATCAGTGAGGTTGTTGCCTCAAGGCATCAAGTGCCTGCGTTTGGCTTTACAGGTTTCCAGACATTTCCCTGTTTTGCCTTTCTCTTAGGGAAGCCAAAAGGCTCTCCTAAACAGGACAGTAATTGAATCACATCAGTAATTTTATCACCGCATCTCAGATTAAACATTAAGGAGGCAGTTACCTACCCCAGCAGGGAGGGTGGGATTTCCTACCTTCTTTCTCTCCTTTCCTTCCTTTTTGCACAGTTGAACAGTAACGGTTCCCTTATAATCCACACCCATACAGCTCTGAACAAGCTCTTGGCCATTTTCTGTTCTGTCATTATTTGCTATGTTGCTATGACCCAGCATTTAATTTGATGTGTTTTGTTAATAAGCTCTAGGGTCTTCACAACAGGAATAGAGGAATAGTTCCTGAGTCCGTGAATGTCTGCCTTTTTGGGAATCCCATCCTAGCTTCACTTTTAAAGTTATAATAAAGATCACAATGACATTTATTAATGAAATCATTGACATTTAGCTGATTTCCTGCTTCCATCTTTTTGTTTCCTACTTCCTGTTGTTCTCTGCTCCAGGTGGAATGGCTGAAGAACGAGGAGCCCATTGATTCCAACCTGGATGAGAACATTGACACCAGAGCAGATCACAACCTCATCATTCGACAGGCACGTCTGTCTGACTCGGGGAACTACACCTGCATGGCTGCCAACATCGTTGCCAAGAGGAGAAGCATGTCTGCCACAGTCGTGGTGTACGGTCAGTGCGAACGTGCTCATTACAGAGGAACATAGATGTGTGTGCTTTTAGTGCTGGAGTACTTTGTATTTTTAGCATCCAGCTGGTTCTGAATCAAACGGCTAATTTCAGTTGTGTTGCTCAAGGCTGAGATGCCTCCTGCTCTTAGGGGGGTTGGAATTACGAGGGGTTTGTTTGTGATGGATTCCCAGAAGTTATGTCAATAATAGCAGTCGTTGCTCCAGATACTAAGAAGATCCAATTATAAACTAAACCACAGAAATAAGCCTTGCCTGTACCAGGAAAGCCTGGAGCACAAGCCTGGGGAGGTACATAAAGGGCTGCCTTAATTGGATCTGTGCTACTGCAGCATCCAGGCCCTAACTACTGAATCTAGATGTTATGCAGCAAAGGACAGAAGAACAGAACTGGGGCTTTATTACCTTCCTCTCATGCTCTCCATGTTCATTACTGCATGTGTCTTTCTATTGGGAAGGCAGAGCATTCCTGAGTCGCCCTTTTTAAAGTCAGGAAGTCTTGTTTATGATTTCAGCAAAGCATATTTTATGAGAATTGAAATGCCTGCTCTTGCCTCCCTCCCAGACTCCATCAGTCATTGCACTTATAGCACAGTACTCTTCCAGGAACAAATATTTGTGTTCTCTGACACCATGGCCTTGATGTGGTTGTGTTGTGTACTGATGGGCAGCAACGCTCCTACTGCAGCTTGGAATTTACCCATAGAGTGTAAAAACAAACTCCTGCCTTTGAATGACATGATCTGATGTGTTGGTTGATGTCTCTTAGCCTCCGGTATGTTGGTGTTTTGCAGTTAACGGAGGCTGGTCATCCTGGACCGAGTGGTCCAACTGCAACGCTCGCTGTGGTCGGGGCTGGCAGAAACGTTCCCGGACCTGCACCAACCCTGCTCCGCTCAATGGAGGTGCCTTTTGTGAAGGGATGTCCGTACAGAAAATCACCTGCACTTCTCTCTGCCCTGGTGAGATATGCACAGTCTGCTAAGGACTGACCCTGGGTAACGTTCATGGGAGAGCTGTTTCAGTCGGAAATGCCAGTTGTGCTTTGACGAGCCCATCGAGGTCAAAAAGGAAATGGGAAACACCTGCATCCTTGTTTAGACTGCAGCTCAGAGCCTGATGTAGCTGTGAGCAGTGGTCACAAGCAGCTATGGCCTGATGTGCCAGGTTTGTCAGTGTTTTAACTTGCACTGAAGATAACTAAACAGTAACATCAACTGGTTCAGTAGGAAAATCATGTTAGTGGGTGTGGTACGTGGAAGGGGAGGTGGCGTTAGGAATGCTAGAGGCAGACACAGAAACCTAAACGGAGAACTTAGCTGGCAGAAGTTTGCTTTCCATCTGTATTAACCTTTGGAAGCTGAGCTTGGGCCATACATGGGGCATGGACCCCTGGATACTCCCATTTGTTCACCTGAAGCCTCCCTTGTCTGATTCTGGGTTTGGTGTTTCACACATGGAGCTAAAGAAAGTCGGTAGAACTGTGTGCATGTGTATTGTAAGAGACTGCATTAGTCTGCGGTCACATCATAACTCGTCTGGACTCTGACAAATTTCTCCTGGCTTTTATGAGTTTTTAAATACAACATGTGCTGAACTGGGATTTAAAAACTTCGTATGATAGAAACATGTCCCTGTTCATCTGACTGTTCTTTGGTCTGATTTGTGCATGAAAAACAAAGGGAACTGTGGAAACCCTTCTCATTATCTGACAGGGTCAGAGACAGCTATAAATCAGTCAGCAAAGCAACAGATTGATCCTCTCTCCTGCTCAGGGCATTAGCCAAAAGTCTGCAGGGCCGGGTCTGCTCTGGTCTTTTTGTAGATGTCACCATCCCTGCTCTGGTAGGAAAATGCACGGCCTCGACGTCAGCCTGGCTTCAGGTAGAGTTTGTGCTGAAACTTCAGAAGCCGATAGCTGGGTGCCCAAGGAAATGTTTCCTCCTGCAGTTTTAATTGACTCTGCTTGCAGAGTGTTACATACCGGTGCTATTCTAAAAGCTCCCATGCTGCACGCTTGGGGTGGAGCATCCTAATGCTGGATTTTAACATCACATCTGACCAAACTGTTTCTCTCTCCTCGGAATGAAACTTTACTTGCTGTGACCTGAGGAGAGATAGGAAACAGGTATTCTCGGTAGGACCTTGACCACACCAGCTCAGTACACAGTGATGATGCTTGCTTCTCCTTCCTCCCCATTCAGTGGATGGAAGCTGGGAGGTGTGGAGCGAGTGGTCTGTGTGCAGCCCCGAGTGCGAGCACCTGCGGGTTCGGGAATGCATCGCGCCGCCTCCCCGCAACGGGGGCAAATACTGCGAGGGCGTGAGCCAGGAGTCGGAGAACTGCACGGAAGGGCTCTGCATTCAAGGTGAGGAACAGTTGGCGCTCGGTTGGGATTGGGAGGTACGGTCTGAAATGTGTGCTGTGAGCCAGGGAGGGCAGCGTGCGCCGCACACCCGTGTCAGCGCAGCGCTCGTAGCTCAAATACTGCTGCGAAAGAGATGATTTTCAGAGGGCTGCGTGTGTGAAAGCGGAAATCCACACAGCACACACTTTACCTGGAAGTTGTGAGTTTGAAAATCCAAGTAAAGGCTTTTTGCAACGTGTAATTACAACCACATGCTGCAACACATTTCAGTGTCCTGCTCGGCCTTCTACCTTGTCTTGCAAGTGAGCCAGCAAAGCCCCACAATGAATGCTCTTGGCGCAAGAGCTGTTTAAGGTCAAAGTTTATTCCATTTGTTGCCTTTAACACAGAAGATAAATAAAAGCAAGTCTACTTCATGGTGAGTTCAGGATCTACATCTGCATGGCCTGCAGCTTGAGCGAGAGGTGGGTTCCTCAACAGGAAGACAGAGGGGGGATGTCAGCTGCTCCAAACAGTTCATCACAGGGGGTATGACCCAGGGTTGGGGCTGGCTTTTTCTGGCAGATACCAAGGTAGTGTTGGCTGTGGGAAGTAAAGCAGGTTGCCTTCTGAAAGATGCTGCAGAGAAACATCGAGGATGAAAGCAAACCTACTTCAGGCCTAAGGAGGCAGTTGCCAGTTCACCTTCCTCCTCAGAAAGCAGAGTTTAGAAAAGAGGATAAAAATCAAATCCATCCCGTGACAGCCCCATCGGTGATTGCACAGACAGTGCAGGCAGAGTATTTATTTTTTGCTGTTATTAAATCGGATGCCTATGAAAGAAGGCAAACTGACAACCCCAGAGACACAGTTCTCTGTTTATCCACAGAATAGATTACAACAAAGCCGAGCTTCCAAGCTCCTGCTTTACTTCAGCTCCTCTGGTAATGTGCCCTGTTAAGAACACCAATAGCAAGCACTAGACGCAAGCCCACAGCACCAAGTGATGTGATAGGTGGGCTGCTGGAATAGTTATAACGTGACAACTAACTTAGTTTTAATAATTACCCGAATTATTAATTACTATTTTCGGTGTGTGTCAGATGCTTTGTATAAAGTCAAGTCTTTGTATCCGGGTCTGTCCCTCTGCTTTATGTTCGTACAGCCCCTGATGCAAAGATTATGGTTAATGAACCACTAACCTGACTCATGGCACCGCAGTAAAAAAGAAAAATGCCCCAACGAGTTGAAATCAATGGAACCAGCCCAGGATTCACCACTGCCTCTACACAAGAATTCCAATTCTTCGCCATGGCATTTAGAATCACTTTATAGATGCAGTTTTAAGAACATGGGGGTTTGCACCCCCATGTGCAAACAGAAGTCGGTGGTGCATGTCTGAAAACAAGTGTCTGGAATAGCAAAGTCTTTCAGCTGCAAATCGCTTTCCTACAAATGGGACCTAAAGTGCTCTTAATTGACTTAAAATGTTCTTAATACGCTGTGTGTAAAGAACTTGCCGCCTTTAAATAAATGGATCATTATGGGTAAAAAGATACAAAAAGCCTGTTTGAAAATGGGAGTAAATTTTGCACAGATGGAATCAACCTGTGTCACTGTGGAACACAAAGCTTGTAAAATGCAACTTTGATGTCGAAATGAACTATCAGAATCATTTTACAAAGGATAAGTGGCATAAGTAATAAACCCCACATTTTATGATTTAAATGAAAAGCCATTTAAAATCTAAGCCTACTCGGGGTGCATGTATTGACATCAAAGCAACGCTATTTAAAATTAACACAACGAAATTCTCAGCTTATGCTGAATATCAGTGGGGGGGATCTGCTGCTGCTGCTGCTGGATTTTCCCTGCAAAGGTGAGATGGGATTTGGGGAAACTGAACTACCAACAATACTCTGAAATGAATTCAAAGACAAACAGAAGGCAAGATTCTGTCTCTGCTGCAAACACCAGCAATTCTGCACCTAATAGTGGGATCAGAAACTGATCTCCAGGTATTTGGAGGTGGGGGGGAGAAGGATTTCTAGTTTGGAGTTGAGCGTGTTGTCAGGATTATCCTTTGTGTAACAGCACTTGTTTGGAACTGAGTGAGGTCTGAGTAGTAAAAGAGGAAGCTAAAGCCCCAGTGACATGAAAGCTGCTGCTATTGGGTAATGAGTGGAGCTGCCATCAGCTCTGGGCTGTGTGTTCTCTGTGTTACACCAGCTCCTCTCCTCTGCCCGGGTGGGGGTACCAGGAAGCGTTCAGAGTCTCCTGTTTCTTTCATCTTTGATTGTGCTGCTATTCCTCCTTTATGGGTCGAGCTGTATGTATCTACCTGTGGCAGAGTATTTTTAGGGCTGTAATTGCTTTCTCAGCTAACAGGAATTGATGCAATTACCCTGTTTTTTAAAACTCCTTTTCCCCTGTTCATCTTCCAGTCTGTGCCTTTTCTGCTCTGCCTTCCATCCCCTGGGGAACTGTGAAGGAAATGCAGTGCTGCGCTACAGAAAACTAATCTCCTGGAGGTTATTTATCAGGCGCAACTTGTTAACTTGGTTCCTTTTGTGAGGCAAAAATAGAAATGAAACATTTCTTTGGTTAACAAGTAAGAACTTCAATGTAAGTAAGGGCGAGAGTGTAAGATGCCAGGAAAGCACAGGGCAGATTGAACTGGCAGTAAAAATACTAATCCCTAGCATGGATTTCCAAGCTTGGAGTCAGTCGGTGAAGAGGAGATAACCTGGGGTCTCCTCACAGGTACTTGGTCCCTGACAGGAAAGGCTGGGCAGCGCCCGGAAGTGATGCTCTTCCATCCTCAGGCACGTCCTGTTCCTCGCTTTGGCGTTTGATTTTCTGGATGGATCCAGACAGTCCAGTCTGTAACTGAGGAGCAGCTGAAAGCGCTCTTCTTTCAGGGTATTTCTTCTAGGACTTGTAACAACGGAACAGATAGAAACTTAAACGCAGGAGAAAGGTAGAATTAGTTGGGGATCTGATAGGTAGGGAAGATTGCCGGGCTGGGAGGAAACTGGAGGCTGACCCAGTCCAAATCCCTTACACTCACACGATTCCTGATACCTTACTCGTTTCTTGCATATTTGTTCTTTCGTTGTTGATTCCTACCAGTATTCTCCATAGTACACTCTTCCATGGTGGATTTCTCTCTGTCTTGCAGAGGTGAAATCTTTTTCTTTGCTTAATAGAAGAGAGGGTTTCACAGAGCATTTTGATTTACTTTTATCTATGTGCTTTAATGTTATGTTTTATAACTTCAAAACCCATTGATTTCTTTTCCCAGTGCCCCCAAAAGAAACAAACAAGTAGGCCATCAGCAGATGAAGTACAAACATGTTTTTTTACTAATGCATCATAAATCACCAGTAATTTTGTTTTCCATTTCTCAGTCAGCCATGGTACTGAGTATTGCCAAGAGGCTTCTGGGCCCAGCAATCCCACCAGGCTGGCTGGGAAATGCATTTCAGTCTCTGCTGTAGGGAGCGCGATGTCAGCAGCATCAAACTGTTTGTTTCTATTGCAGAGCTCAGTCTGATACTGTTCAGTTGCTGTTTATGTCCATCATTTCCAGCAAAGATAAAAACAACCTTAAGAAGGGAAACCCCCACCCAGCAAACTTTGGCAAAGCCCAAATCCAAGACTCTTTTGGGTTAAGTAGTAGTAAACTGATCATGTTTTGAGATAGTAAAAATAACAGAAGGTGCCTCCTAATCCATTTGCTTTACATCATCACCCAGCAAAACACTCAACTGAGCATCCTGGACCGTGACGTGGTTTCCACTAAGGCACAGGATTGAAGTAACGCTGGTTGTGCTGATAACCCACCCCTGAGGAAGCCAGTCCCAGATCCTTCATCCAAAAACATCAAAAGATAAACCAGGGAACAACTCAGTCAAAGGGAATTTCCTTAGAACTCAAATATAATTGCGTATGTGTGCTAGTCTATTCATCTGTGTGTTCTTTATATACACATATAGATGCCATTATTACATATTAAATTACAGCAACCATATTTAGATACATAAATGTGAATATATTGTACATGTTTCTATTTTATAAATTACTTGTTTAATTGTCCATTACCTTTCTATCTATCAAACACATAAGGAAATAATCAATTCTTAACTCCCTTTGCCATGTGAGCTGCTTCAAAGCATTGAATTTCCTTGCTGCTATATAATATTCCAAATCAAAGCACCCAGTAAAACTAACAGAGTTGAATTAACCAAGGGAGAAATTATGGCAAAGAAACACCCTGAAAGAAAGAGATTTAGAAACAGAGAAAGGGGAAAGAAATTGAAGGGAAAGCTATGGACAACATAAAATATTCACATTGTGAGCAAACAAGGAGACGATGTTTCATGTCTTAGAGCTACACAGAAGCGATAGAGGAAACAGATATGCTCCATGTAAATTTATTAAGTGCAACTTTCTCTCTCTCTCTCTCTCTCTCTCAGATAAAAAACCTCTTCATGAAATAAAATCCCAAAGTAAGTTATTTTTTTTTTCTCTCGTAAATATGATTTTTCTCCTCTTCTCTGCCATTCTGTTTGCTCAGGAGCTGAATAAAGCTGAAGGCTGTGCGAAAGGCTTTCATAGCTACTGACAGCATCTTCTTAGCAACTTTGTGGTGGTAGTTTTAGCCTGAAAATAGTCATTTGTGTCTGAGTGGGAGCCCTTTCTGCATCGTGCATGGCTTGACACTGGCCTCTTGCGGGCCTGTAATTAGAAAATGAGAAATTAATACAGGGGTTTGTGCTTTCTTGGTTCCACCACTGGCTCTGAACTTGTTCAGCTCCTTTCAGTGTTTGTCTATCAGCTGGTGAAGGGGCTTTATCTGCATTACCCTATAGACAATTATCATTTACACGCTGCTGGGGGCTTCTCTCCTGCACTTTTTGTTTCTGAGACTTAGACTGATTTCAGTGGCATTCTAGTTTAGAGCAGCACATTTGGAGTGAACTGACTGAAGGATACAATTTCATCCAACCGACAGTCAGGCTCTGTGCACAGAACATTGCTTTGTTCTGTCATAAACCCTGTGCAAAGTTTGCAGGATTTCTGTTTAATTTCCAGCAAAAAAAAAAAAAAAAATCACTGAATTCTGGCAAATAGATTTATCAACACATTTTTGGCTTCATTCCTTTCAAGGACTTAAATCAATAACCCACCTGTACTGAGAAGAAACACATGCAGTTTGCATTGTTTGAGATGGTCCAGCTTCTGGAGAGTAAGAGGTGTTTGAACTGAGCTTAGGAATTGCTGTGGTTTTACCGGCACAGTTCCCGTTTAATTAGAGAGTCTTGAAAGAATATCAGTCCAATCACTTTATTTTGTGATTTATTAAAGAAGTAACTTCAGTGGAATTGATTTTCTCATGTAAGAACCCAGGAGAACTAATGGGTTTGGTTGTAGCTGTGGGGTTAGAGCCACAGAACAGCTCGTTGCTCTTCAGCAGAACAGGACCTTGGTTTAAGAGTGCATGAACTGATGCAAAATCAAAGTCAATTATGAGGATCATTGAGAAACAACCTGTTTTACCAAATAACCTCTTGCACAGTTCTCTGGGTTTTGCTCCTTGTTCTCAACAACGATGTGAGGGAGTGGGAACCACAATGAGGGACAGGGAAGCAGGGCAGGGTGGGAAGCTGGAAAACCCTTCCCTCTCTCATAGCAAACTCTAATGGCAAACAGGGGATGTATGCCCTGCCATAGCTCCTGGAAAGCACTTATTGTAAATGAGATAATTTAATCAATTACGTTTCTAATGTACTAAACCAAATGTTTCATTTTCTGCTCCTGCACATCTTAAATTATCTTCAGGTGCTTTATGAAACTTAATCATAGTTAATAGAAACTTCATTACCATCAAATGTGCTTTCAATAAATGTTGTGTAACAGTGTCAGGAGGTGGAGTGAAATATAGGCTACAATTACCACCGACCTGTATCCCGGCACTGGAACGGCTGAACTCGCGATGCTCCAGCAGAGTCCCTGCGCCGCTGGCCAGGAGGATGCGCTTCATTACACAGTAATTGGTTGACTAGAAATGTTTTCTTTTCTAGTTTGTTTGTTTTTCACTTTGGTCCCTTCTGGGAACAAATGAAAGCAGAAAATGAGCCCGTTCTCCCGTGTGCCATGCTTTCCTTTTGTCTTTAATGTCTGCTCTCCCGCAGAAGGAACAAGCCATTAGATAAGAGAGGAAGGTTGAAGAGATTTGGAATAGCTCTTCCAAGTCATCTATGAAACGGAACAATGCCCATTTTATTAAAGAGAAGAAAATTCAATCAGAAGAATTGTAGGATTTTTTTAATAATAATATCATTTATAGAAAATTATGGAATTGAAGCTTAGGGATGCTCCAGAGTATTCACTAAAAGCAAGATTCTCTCCAGAAAGAGTTTGAGTCAGACTGTTCTCAGGTTGAAAGTTCTGTTCTTGCTCTCAGCTTTAACCCGTGTACGACAGTCGTGCGCAGTTATAAAAGTACGAAACTTAAATTACCCGACGTCTGAATCAATTGAACAGAAGCAGCCAAGCTATTTATGTAGATTTAGAGTAATAAATTGCACTTACTCACAGGTGGGAACTTGAGGTGTGTTTTATATTCTGGTTCTGATGGTAAGAGATCAATTTTCTACCTGTTGCCATTATGGTGGCAGTAATTTTTTACTGATAGGTTATTTCTGCGTGTTTCAGGCTTTAGAATTTAGTATCCCACGAAGGTAGAAAAGGCAATTCAAATTTTCAGCACTTTTCTGTTTTCAAGTAATGATCAAAATGAAGGGCTTAAAGAGGCGTTATGGTGAAATAACCACCAGCTCTCGGTGCTTCTGTAGGAAGGAGAAGACCCCCCCTTGATGCCAAGTTTCTCCCACCACATCCCTTCTCTTAGCTTATTCATTGTACTAAATACCCACAAAAATGAAGTCAGCAATAGAGTCTGCAACAACAAAACAGCTTGGGAATAGAAAACTGGAAGAAACAGAGACACAATCAGTTTCTGTACTTTTTTTTCTGCACCTGATTCTAGAGGATAGACCAGAGGTAAACCAGTACGTGATTGGCACTGGACTGGGATTCAGGCTGGCCTGGTTTGATGTGCGGGGTTTCCAGCCCTCCCTTAGGACCCTGTCTTTCTGCATTTCCTTTTCCTGTCTGGTGTAAGGGAATATGGGCATCTCCCATTGTTAGTCCCATACAATTACCTTGCCAGCCAACAGCTTCCTTTCTGCAATGCCTGACTCTCTGGGATTCTTTCCAACCTTTTACTTTGGGGCAAATGTAATGTTCTAGGAAGTGGGTTAGAGCTGTTATACCTGGCAGAAGCCTTCCCCCAAATACTAAGTGATTTCAGTACTTGGCTATTTATTATTTCTGTCCATTGTGGTTTATTTACCAATACTGAGGGGTCTGGATTTCCTGGTTACTTCTTGTCTCTGGCATTTGTTACAAATAAATGCACTTTGTGTACCAAGTGCTCCACACTAGACAGCAGAAGTACCACATACAGGGTAACAGATGATGTATAGGGTTAATCCAGGTTTCTCTCCTCCTCGAAACCAGAGTTTGGCATTAAGGGAACTATCCAAGACAAGTAATGCCAAGTAATTTAATTTCATGGTACGTGGTCCCAAATCCCAGAAGATCTCGGATAGTGGGACTGGGTAATTCAATTACATAATATTGCAGGTTTCATTCGGATTCACTCAAAGCACTGAGTTCTTTTTCTCTGCTGTAAGTTTCAAGTCTTAGAAAACTTGGTTGTGAGCTTAATGCACAGGTGCCAGCACAGACAAGGTTTGGGTTTTAAAGACTGAAGGTCTTGAAGTGGGATCTCCTCAGCCCCTCTGAGCAGTGGGATGGGACTGGTCCTTCCTGTACTAAAGCTCCTATGGAAAAGGAAGGGGAGGGGAGAAAGCTGCACGAAGATTTATCAGGGGATTCACGACCCCCTGGATCAGCTTCAGAACTCAAATCTTAAACTCAGTGATAGAAAGACTCAGCCTTTCAGGACTGTGATCGATGCCTCAAGCTTTCCCTCCCCCGCCTCAGATCACCCCTCTGCTCACTCCAGGCAGAACGTTTCTCTGTGTGTTGCTGACTTGGCACCCGCTTTTCTCCTTTCAGACATTGAGGCTGCCAGTGACATCGCCCTGTACTCTGGCCTGGGAGCCGCAGTCATTGCTGTAGCCGTGCTGGTGGTTGGCGTCACCCTGTACAGGCGGAGTCAGAGTGAGTACGGCGTGGATGTGATTGATTCATCTGCACTGACAGGAGGCTTCCAGACATTTAATTTTAAAACAGTCAGACAAGGTTAGTGTTGTGATTTCATCTTCTCCTCTCCAGAGCTCCTACTGCAAAGCGATACTAAGCTCATATTCAATGAGTGGTGGTGGGAGGGCGGCTTATTGCTGAGCAGCTGTGCTGAAAGCTGCGGTACAAGGAATGGGATCTGGTGGTTAGAGCTGTCTCTTACTGTCTGTGCTGTCTGTCATGGCAACATGGACAAGTGCAGAATCTTTCTTGACCAAGTGCTTTAGAAATACTGTCCCCAGCTTTTACAATGACATTTGTGACTTAGAAAAAGCCCAAACAAATCAAAACAACCCCAGGAAGCACGTCTGCAGTTCCTTGCCATTCTGCTACAGACCTTCTATTTCCTTTCCTCTGTTAGAAGTGACGAGTTTTTACTGTTCTTTCAAGAAACCCAACTTTAAGTATTTTATAAGCTGCTGTTAACATGCAGATGTCCCCATTCTGTGGGGAATGAACACGTACTGATGTGAAAAACTCAGGAAAGCCACCAACACAACACAACATGGCAGAAATACTTCCTTCCACTAAAAGCAGCTCTCAGGTGTTCTCTGGGATGTTACTGCCTTTGGACAGAAAGGAAGGGGAGGAATACACGTGGTGATCACTTCCAAAGAGTGTGTTTCTTTAATTCTGTGCTGACATTCTATCACAGAGACCTGCCTTACAGTGGGTGTGCTGGTGGGGGGTGAAACATCCCCGTGTCTCTCCTCTCTTTGGGAAGGACAAAGATGTTGCACAGTTTGAGGGGGGTCTGTGGTCTTTACACTTGCTTTACTTTCTGGGAGACCAGGCATGTACTGCAGGAGACTGGATCAAGGGAGACAAGGATGTTCGAAGGATGTTTACTCACTCATTTAAAACTCCAAGCCTTTAATTAGAGTCATGTAATTCCTAGTGACTGTCTCAAATGGTGACTTTTTCCTTTTAAAGTCTGGTTTTGAGTCTGGGGAATTGTTGGACTTAACGCTTCAAAACCATTCGTTCTGGATGCTCTAAAATACCTGAGCGTGGCAGTTTCTCATATGCCAGGATGTGATCAGTTCAGTGCCAGGTGCTTGGGGCTCTCTGTCTTGGGGGGGTTTAAGAAGAAGAGCATTTGTAAACTAAACAGTTCAGCTGGAAAAAGGCCAGCTCTCAGGATTTGCTGAGAGAAGGGAGCACGTTCCTGACATGTGGACAACCGACCAGTGGGATCCGAATTCTGTTCTGTGGAGAAATGTATTTCTAATGTGAGCAACCCAGCCTGCAGCCCCTTACTAAAACCAAAAAAAACCACAAAAAAAACCCTAACAAAAAAGGACCAAACCAGCCAAAAAATTCAGACCCCAAATCTATCCTTTCCTTCTCTTTTTTTCAGAGGGTTTTCTGAGATAAAGTGCTCCTAAATGAGTAACTCTGGTGGTTTTTTCCTACATTACTCTTGTCCCGCTTCCTTGTCGACCCACTTTCCCTCCCACATGAAGTTATCATTCACAGTGAAGGTCTGCAGGTGGAGAGAAAGGAAAGAGGCATTCACACAAACCTGAATCCCAAACAAAAGGAAGTTCCTTTTGGCTTCCTGCACTCTGGAACTGCCTCAAGTGCAGCAGGCACCGTGGTCAGAGTACTTGTTAGATCTGTGGCACCATTTCCTCTGATTTTAACATCAGCTTATGTGATATTTTTTGAGCCCTGAGGGTATCAGGAAGGAAGAGCAAGTCTTTGATTGCGATTTCTGTGTACCACCTCGACACAGTCACTAACTCCGGGTCTGGTTCCTCCCAGGTAATTCCCTGCTTTTGAACTCATCCATGCAGCCCGACCTGACGGTGAGCAGAACATACAGTGGGCCCATCTGCCTGCAGGACCCCATAGACAAGGAGCTGATGACAGAGTCTTCACTGTTCAACCCACTGTCAGACATCAAAGTCAAAGTTCAGAGCTCATTCATGGTGTCCTTAGGGGTGGCGGAGAGAGCCGAGTACCATGGAAAGGCGCATTCTGGAACTTTTCCTCATGGCAACAATAGAGCCTTTGGTACAATACAGGCTAGAAACAAGGCTACGTACATTCAGAACCTGTCTTCTATTTCAACCACCAGTGAGCTGAAGACAACTGCCATTTTTGGACACCTGGGAGGCCGTCTAGTGGTTCCCAACACAGGTGGGTAGATCCTTTCTCATTAAAAGCATATAGAATAATTTTAGATCAAACTTAGTTTGCCTGATGGAGCGTTCTATAACTAGATAAAAGAAAGGCAAGAAAAAGGGGCTCTCTTAATGCAAATTTTGGGAAGTAGAGCGTGTTGCCCACACAGGAGATGACTGATCAGAAGAAAGCTTGTGATGAGTAGTAAAGAGGCATTATGCCTGTTTGAACTGTTATAAATTACTGCCTCTCTTGATGTTTTCAGCATGAAAGTCCTATTAATCAAAGCTGTTGCTTACTTGGATCCTGATCCAAAAGAAGGGCTCCCCAGGAAGGAGGTCGATACTGGATCAGCATCTTATATAATGGGGTCATATTCAAAGCGGAATCTACAGCATCAACATCTGACTGCGTTAACATTGTCAGACTTCATTATGTGACTGAAGGCTGCGGCATATAACAAACAGCCGTCCCTGGAGATCGGCTTCCTCTCTTTCCGAGAGGACTCCAGCATGCCTTTCGGTAGCATTTGCTCCTGGCTTTCTGGGTTTCTCTTTCTTGTAGCCTAATAGCAAGACAGATTCCCAGAGTGGGGCACTTCAAAGTCAGCTGCAATTCAGGGTTGGGCTGTGCACCGAAACATCGCAGCGGAGATGCTCAATTTGCATTAAGAAGGAGAGTTTGTTTTGTGACTTCAGAGTTCTGTGGGATGAACTCTAGACTGAAGAAGTTGTTAAATTAGCTGAAAACATACGGCACCAAATTAGAATCAGATCAAGGATGTTAAAAAGCCTGGCCCTGCAGTATGTCGTACTACATCATCGTGTTCATATTATGCTGAATAAAATTCCTTATGTTGGATACTCTTGCATCAGCTGTTTCAGCCTTAAGGAAACAGCTGATGGTAGGTTTTGTTTCCACAGATTATTCCCTTTCTAAGTGGTGAAGTAGACAAAGATGTCTGCCTGTACCTGCGGGTGCAGAGCAGCCTTCAGCCACATCCAGACTCTGAATCCAGTGTCACTCAGGGACACAGAACAAAGCGAAATCGCCTGTTTAAGAGCTCTGTTGGAGCGAGAAGTTTTTAGGCATAAGGGTCTATATGATTCTAGATAATTCCAGGCTCTAAAG
Organism: Lathamus discolor; assembly: GCF_037157495.1. Taxonomy (NCBI): domain Eukaryota; kingdom Metazoa; phylum Chordata; class Aves; order Psittaciformes; family Psittacidae; genus Lathamus; species Lathamus discolor. The sequence continues at coordinate 2,520,786 of NC_088905.1, forward strand.
CAGTTAAATATCAGTAACTATGTGGTTCATATTAATAATGCATTTTCCTTTCATCTAATACAATGTTGCAGCAGAACCACTATTTCAGAAGAGCGTTCCTCTGCTCCCACAGTTGGCCTCTGTAGGTGGTGTAGATCAGAGGCCAGCTGTGCACTGCTCCTTACCTCCAGAGCCTTTCCCAAAGGTAAGTTCTGGCTTCGCTCTTTTGTAGGAGTCAGTTTGCTGATACCGCATGGAGCAATTCCTGAGGAGAGTTCATGGGAAATCTACCTTGCCATCACTCAAAAGGATTCGAGGTAAGAAGGACATTAGATTGGATCTAAGGAGGAAATTCTTTCCTGTGAGGGTGGTGAGGCACTGGAATGGGTTGCCCAGGGAGGTTGTGAGTGCTCCATCCCTGGCAGTGTTCAAGGCCAGGTTGGACAAAGCCTTGGATGGGATGGTTTAGTGTGAGGTGTCCCTGCCCATGGCAGGGGGGTTGGAACTGGATGATCTTGAGGTCCTTTCCAACCCTAACTGTTCTATGATTCTATGACATAAAAAAATCACACACACACACACACCCCCGCCTTGTTCCACCATCAGGTCTCTGGTGCAGATGCTCATGATAATCCATTGAGAGAGTAAATACTGAAAGGCAAATACTAAATTCTTCCCTGAAATTCACTGCATCCAGAGGAAAAAAAGAAGGATACTTGTCATAGTTTCCTCTTCACTTCCTTGCTTCTCTAGTTAACCTTCACAGTATTCCAGCATGGAATGGGAATATTAAATGCTGGCATTTGGTAATGTTTCCCTTTCCTGCCTTGCCTAATAAATGGCTCAGAACTGCATGAGAGTCTTAATGCCATGTCACTTATTACACAGAGATGACTCTTGCTACTTGCAACAAGTGTGAGAGTTCATCTAATTAACCAATTTCAGTTCATTTGGCATTAAATAATTCCCAGAACTCCCATATGTTTGTCCAATATGTTCTACAAGGGGAAGGATTCTTTAAAGGCATTAAATAGCTCCTTTCAGCCTGGCCCATCATCGGTCACTCACACACCCTGCTGCTGATGCTGGCTGTGGAGTCGGTGATGACAGAGTGGCCCTGGCACTTTCCGTAACTTAGGGAAAAATAAAGATGTATAAAAGTTGGCTCGAGGGTTTCTAATTTGGAGACGTTTGTCTTTGTATTTGATATTTAAGAAATGATGATTTCTTAAATTAGCTGTAAGGAGGTGATTTAGGGTAACTGCTGTAAGGGTTTATTTTAAGGCAATCAAATACCGTTTGTAAAGGGTAGCAGTGGCTGGGGTTAAGTGATGGAGTTCTGTGTTTCCCTAGCAATGCAGGAGTTGTGAAAAACTGTTTGTTATTCCTAGGCATAAGCAGAAGCAAGTAGCATTCTGCTTCCAACTCTTTGCTCTGAGTACTCATTCGGGGATCAGGTCAACAGATCTTGGGCATCTGTAAAGGCAGTGGGGCTGCTGCTGCCGCCAAGATGCTCTGTTGTGGCTTTTGTTCTCATTCCAGTCTTCACCTCACAAACACTTGCACGTGTAGTCTATAGTACACTGAAATTGTTAAAACTTCTCAAGTCTTTAGCAAGAATGGTGGGGCTTAAGTGCACTTCTAAGCTCCTGCTATTGCAGTTGAGAGTGCGGATGCTATCCCAAGGTGAGGTGAGAGATGTGCAAAGTCAATTTGCAGGGTTGGAATCTGACTGATTTAAGAGCAGGGCGACACCTAAGTGTGCCTACATGAGAGCTACATTCACTTAAAGCTGTTATCCAAGGTGGTTTGGGTAACTCGGGTTTTAATGCAATAGCCACGGAGCATGCAGGCAGGGGAGGGGTTTGCTCTGTTGCTATTGCAAAGCTCTGAAGGGTAAAGTTGTTGTTAGCTTGAGATGTGACAGTGGTGTTATATCCTAATTTAAGGAGGGATTTTTCCCTTACTTAGAGCTTGTTTTTAATATTTTATATCTGGGTTGAGGTTGCTGTCCGTATTTTTATCTTGGAAACACCATTTACTTTGTTTTTAAACCAAAACCAACAGGCAAGATGCTTCAGTTGCTTGGTTTAATGTCTGAGTGTCACCCAGTTTGTCACTGGCTCTGCACAGGTATTCAGTGTAAGGGGTACAGAAACACATTTAATGTGGGGTGGGGTTGAATTTAGATTGGAATGAAAGAAAAGAAATGCTTCTTGTGAGATACTTCATCTTTCTAACTTAGCAAGCAGTTAATGTGACCAGCCACAGGTGCTTATATAGTTGGATGAGATGAATCCCCAGACTTAACTGGGTGATGGGCGCTCCATGGGCTGTGAGGGAGCCCATGTGCACAAATGTACTTCCAGAGCTCTAGGTTTCAGCAGAGCGGTCCCATCCCTCCCCGCTGCTGTAGGTTACACAGAGCTTGTTCTTGCTGCAGGATAGGAATGTGTTTGCAAAGCAGGGAGCTCGCACTCAATCTGGGAAAATTCATCAGACTGTGTTTTTAAACCATAATTTGTTTTATCTTCACTACTGTGAAAATATTGTTGATGACAGGCTTTGAAGGCAGAATTAGATGGTAATACTACCAGCTGGTGCATAAAGCAGGGCTGACTTGCACACAGCAATTTGAGTAGTGGATTTGGTTTAAGCAAATTGAAATGTGATTTTTTTAAAGACCAGAATCCTAAAGTGACCAGCCAACAATCTGAGTTAGATGTGGCCTAATGGTTTTGTTTCATCTCCAGCTACTGCTTCTACATGAGAATTAGCACAGTAATTGGATTCTTATCCTTAGATGTAACGGATGAGGGAGGGACTTAGGGGTTTAACTAAAATATTTTAAACTTTGCAGTTCACTTCTCCGTATTAAAATTGCCTGACAGGCGTTATTGTCTTTCTCCCCCCTCCAAGCCTACAGCCAGAGGGCACGGATGTTCTTCTAGGGCCAGAAGTCACGTGCGGGCCCTCAGAGGTGGCTGTCAGCACCCCCTTTGCCCTGACCATCCCGCACTGCGCACAGGTCAATTCGGAGCACTGGAACATTCACCTGAAGAAACGGACACAGCAGGGAAAATGGGAGGTAAGTTCAGACTTCCCTCACTCTTAAAAGGTGCTAATGGTGGACGCAGGGTTACTCGTGCTCTTGCAGGCACAGGGCACAGATTATGTGACAGAAACAAGCAGCTTAAGAGAGAGATTTTGCATATTGTTAAGGAGCAGCTAAACTGGTTTCAGCTATTTCACTAAGGTGTGCCGAAAACTTAATGGTCTACCCCATATGACAGGAGACACTGTCTGGTTTCTCAGATCACTTAATAGCAGAGCCAGTCAATCAGTCAATTGTTTTGATAGATCACAGCTCCCACAGAGCCCCATGACACGACAGATCATTATGTCCAGGAATTTATCATGACATAAAGTTCTGGAACTGGTTAAAAATACACACTTCACATACATCTCATTTCTTTTTAACCTAGAAGGTTAAAAATCTTGTCTCTGTACATGTCATTTTAATGGGCATTCAGTGACCACACTGTGCTCATAACCTCTGAAGGATTAGTGTACATGCAATGAAATATTTTGCTTTTTTAAACATATATTTTCTAGGCCTGATTTACTGGGAAATTAAGCTTTGTGCATTCGTGACATGGGCTTCTGATCATTTGGGTCTGTCCACCTGCATACTTTAAGCCCACTGGCCATCTTTGAAACTGCTCAGTAGGCAGCAGTCTCCATCATGTTAAACCTCCTGCATCATTTGCAACGACAGCCTACTAACAATACTCCTGAAGGGACAGCTAAAGCATGAACCAAACTGTTGTTCACCATTACATAAATCCACACAGGACAGAAAGGTGCTGAATATCCCAGCTATGAAGTGTTCACTGTACACAGTAGAACCCCAGAACTCAGTAATGAGACACAAGTCCATAGTTGATCAGATTTTATTGCGCTGCTGCTGATGGACCTGCCTGGTTCTTTGCATTTTAAGGGGGAAAACAGTAGTTAACACAGTCCCAGGTACCATAACTCACTTTAGAGAAGAGGATAAAGCACTATGTTTGCTGCTCCCATTTAAACCATTGCGAGTTCAGCTTAGGTTTCCTACTTTAAATGCATTCAGTACTTAGTCGGCTCCATTGTGTTGGTTACAAACACCCTGGAATTAATAAGGAGCAGAACACCAGGCTGCAAACTGCTCAAACTGCAAACTGCATCATCTAATGATGTCGTAATGCAGAATCAAGAGTAGTTTTTAGGTACAAATAACATAACTGTAATGCATGCTCTGAAAGGAAGTCAAATACCAACAAGTAAATACCAAATACCAGTAAGCAAACCAAATTCAAGGTTTGCTTATTGACTTTAGGTAATTTAACTTGACATTAGGGGAAAAATTAGCTAGCAAGTCAAGAGCACTTGGAAAAAAGATGCTAAAATTGCTTACGCATCATCATTATTATTAGCTGCTGTACACACTTGAGTTCTGCACAGAGCACTGCCATAAATCCTAGTCCTGCCTCAGGGCTAAGCTGGGAGTATTTACTCACCTCCCCTTCCCTGAGGTTAACATGAGTAGAGAGTTTGCAGACTGGCCCTCAGAAATGCTTTCTGTTCCCGTTGAGTGAAAATAAATGTTGTGACTCCTATTGTCAAGGCCTATTGATTTTATTATTATACTTTATTTTTAAACCTGAATTTCATTTTGCAGGAAGTGATGTCTGTGGAAGAGGAAACTACTTCTTGCTACTGCCTGTTGGATCCTTATGCCTGTCACATTCTCTTAAACAGCTTTGGAACTTATGCTCTTATTGGAAAACCGATCTCTGACTGTGCCGTTCGACAGCTGAAAGTCGCCGTTTTTGGCTGCCTGTCTTGCAATTCTCTGGATTACAATCTGAGAGTGTATTGTATGGATAACACGCCTTGTGCGTTTCAGGTACATGGTTTCCCTTTACTAACTTGTTTTTGTTTGTCTTCCATAGAGTATTAACATTCCTTTATTCCTGGGGACAATCCCTGGGCTCAAATAGATGAGAATACTGTCTTTTTTTATGCCACTTCTGCATGATTTGGAATAAGTCCCTTAATTTCTCTGCACTGTTGTTTGACTTGTGGATTTATGCTGCAAGAGCGGCAGGACAGCCACACTGTCCTTTCGTTGCTGGCCAGGTAGAGGGAACCCCACTTTGTCCCCATTCCAGAGTAACCAGAAGCCACGTAGCCATGCGTAACACAGCACCAAGCAGAAGGTTAGGCTGGGCTCAGTGCCTTGGATCTGCGGGGCCAAGGCAGAGCTGGCTTGCATCTGGAGCTGAGTGCTCCTGCACTACACAAAGACAGTGTAAGTCTTTACCACCTCGTGTCTAGTATTTATCAGCTTTACACTCTCGTTAGTCAGTACAGGATTTCCTCTCCTGTTTAAAATTTGAGCAAGAAGAAAGAGATTTCCCTCCCCATCTCTTTAAACAAAAATTCAATTACAATTGTGTATTTCCCCTCTAAAAAAAAGCCCAAAACACAACACAAAACCCCACAAAACAATCCCCGAGTGGCAATTAAAACTAGCAAGATATTTCTACATGGTGTTCCAGGATAAAACAATGCCATTCACTGGCTTTTGCAGCCTTAGGAAACTCAGAAGCTTTAACAAAATGGTTTTCTTTTGGGAGCTGAAATGAAGACAGTTGTGACAGATGAATTTCTGCTTCCCCTTCCTATCATACAGAATAGAAACATGAATCTTAATGAAGCAAGCACTAATGTCTGTGTGCTTCTACTAAAAGCAAAGCCACTGAAAGCATTGTTAAAGACTAACAATAGCTTTGTAATTATACCCTTTGAAACACTTACACAATTTCTGGGCTACTTGTGTTTTGCTGGAGGAGCCTGTAGAAAATTGCTAGAAGAATAATTACCAGATTTCCACATTCACAGAAATCAGAAGAGGGTGTTTGTACATAATGAGACAAGTGTGTATTTATTAAATTATACTCCCCTTAAACGCAAGCTACACTTCCTCTGGTGTAAATGTGAAGTAAGTGGTGAATGTGGAAAATACCCATTTTCTTTGGCTAAGGAATCCAAGTTGGGAATACCAGGTTTGGTCTGGCACACGCTGCTGTCCTGTCTAAAATACCAGGTGATTTTTCACTTTGTCCCTGTGTGAACACTTCTCCAAGAGACAAATCTGTCCTTTAGGTAATTCCTAGTGTGCTAGTAACCTCTTGGCTTTCCAGATCTGAAAGAACCAAATCCTTTGTCCGTCGCTGATGCTCACGGAGTTCAGGACCACATGCATTAGTAAAGGTGGAGCAGTATTTATAGAACTAAGGACATTTAGAAAAAAGAATTCCAACACATTCAGGGAATTCTGAGAAATAGTTATGAAATAAGCTACTCCCTTTGCAGCTGGAAATCAAAACCTAAAGTCTCCTTCTTATTCCTTCCTTCCTATAAACCCAGTCACCAGGAGTTAAACTGAACTGAATGCCTGTAAATTGGGCTATAATGGAAATCCATTATTATAGTTTCACAAAGCTCCAGCAGTCATTATATTTTCAGAAGGTCGCAGTGATTCCAGTAGCTCTAATAGTACCTCTGCTACTGAGGAGCACCAAACCTCATGGATGTACCCAGATTTTGTATACTTCATGTGGATAAACCGTATTTTGGTAATTTTGGAAGAGTGCTCACTAGCTGATTTGCAAAGATTTCTGCAAGCTTCCCTCCCTCACTGGTGTCCTTGCTGTACGCTACAGGAATAAACACGGTGTAAGTACAGGCAGGGGTGACTTTTTACTGTTTGGTTTTAAATTCACAGGTCTATAAAAGCTGAGGTTGGAGCAGACCTCTAGAGGGCTGTAGCGCAAATCCCTGCTCAGAGTCAGCCCCTGCAGCATCACTCAGGGTCTTGTCCAGTTACTATGAAAACGTCCGAGCAAGGAGAAATGAATGTGAACATTCTGTCTCTCACGTACACTTGCTGTGGGCCTTTCAGTGCCCTCCAAAGTCCTGAGAGCGCTGTCCCACCAAAACTGCTGCTGATTTAATCTGTAACTGAGTAGACCACCCACCAAGCATGCCTGAAGTTCCCATGCTTCCTTTTAGCCCATTGAGTAAATACCTTACTGAGCTTCTTATGTCAGGTTTAAGGAACACTACATAAAACATGTAGGGGTTTTTTATTCCAAAGCTTAATTAAAGCTCCAAGGACAGTCGTGTTACTCCAGAAAAAGGACTAATCACAGTGTTGTCACAGTTTAACCAGTTTTCATTTTCCTCTTTGGAGGGAAATAGCTTTACTTGGAAATGGGCTGATGTAGTCTTGTTCCCCTTCCACATTGATGTTAGAGAGCTCTCTGGTAACAAACTGCTGGCAAACTTCTCCTTTGTAGCAGTGATCCTGTGGGATGCAATAAAATAGTAACAGTCAACTTTGAGTAATGAGTAACTTTGAATAAAAAACTGGCTAACTTTGGCCTGAAACCCCTGAACATGACAACAGCCACCAATGCACTGCAATACCCCGAGTTTCCTTCTCAGGTTCTGCTCTCCAAGTGTGATGTTATTGGGTATTGATGCTGAGGCAGCCAACAAGACAGTTCAGTGTGACGGGTGCTTCATTACACACAGGGACATAGAGCTGACACTGCCTGCCCATCCTTCTGACTCCAGTGGTGAAATGCCAGTGTCCATCATCTGCCCCAAGAGAAACTCCCGCATGTACCCTCATGGCTGTAGGTGAATGAGGCCCCTTTCATAAAGATGAATTTTCATTAGATTTGGTATTTGTTCCTAATCATGAAAAAATATTCCTTCCTCCTCTGCCATTGCAGGAAGTGGTTTCAGATGAAAGACTCCAAGGAGGACAATTACTGGAGGAACCCAAACTTTTGCATTTCAAAGGGAATACCTTCAGTCTGCAGATATCTGTCCTTGATATCCCTCCGTTCCTTTGGAGGATTAAGCCATTTACTGCATGTCAGGTACGTGTCCATTTTCTCTGCTCACATTTGAAGTTCAGAGAGAGTAAAGATTTTGACATAACCCAAATAAGATGATGTTCCCTTCTGCTTTTGCAAGGAGTGGGTTTAATCTCTTGAGTGTGCAACAAGAAAGCATCGCCTTCAGACTCTGACAAACACAGATTTCATATACAACAGAATGCTTTAATTCTCACTTCACAAACATGCAAGCTTGTACTTACTTCCTCTCATTTCAATCACCTCCAGTGGAAGGCCTATGTTCTTGTTAAATTTATCACTCAGTCAGTCTAACTTCAATATAACTATGAATATATGGCTGAAAGGAACATTCAAATTAAACAGTTAAATGTCGTGAGTTCAAAGAGCGGCACATGTATACTAAGAATTAAAACTGAGAGCGTATTTTTTCTGTACTACATCAATGAAAGAGGGTGTTGAAAACAGGAAACGAAAAATCAAAACAAAGTAACGATTTCTAAGTGTATGGTTACTGAAAATGACAAGTGATGTGCTGGCACATAAAGTGGGTTAGTCTGTTAAAATGCAGAACTCGGTTGGACTCATCTCCCTTTTCCCAGAAGCACAGAGACAGACAGCTCTATGTCTCCACTGTCCTGGCAAAAAATTGGTTTTAAATGTACTACCATGTTCTCCAGAACTGCTCTAGGACAGGCAGAGGATGCCCAGATGATTGTGCTCAGTGCAGGGCCTGTTCTCTCAAGCAGCATGTGCAAAACCTCTGCTCACACACGGGCTGACACAGGGCTGATACTGGAGCCAGGTATTTACGTGTGATAACCAAGTAGAGTTAGGGTGACTTAAGAGAGCTGAGTAATAGAATAGTTGTTTCTAACAGAAACTACAGAACTTACACTGGTTTGTATTTCCCTCCCTGTGAAATGTTTTGTGAAATGGCCCAATTCTTTTGACAGCTCTGATTTGGTTCCAGCCTTTTGATATATAAAAGAATCTATTTCTCCATGTGGAGTTTCTTCCCATGTATGCTTGTTTTCTCTCCTACATACCACACTTCTTTTTAAAGCTTAATGTAGGAGCTGGCTGTTCTGGTTGTCAAGAACAGCTGAAAAGAGCCTGTTCCATAACTGTCTATTGGATCCACCAAATGAAACCATGATCAGACGATACAGTGAGGGAAGATGTGTGTTAATGATTTCTCAGATAAGTAAAGATCCTGCTGCAGGGCTTGACGAGATGAATAAATCCTCCTGGAAAATCGGTAAAAGCAGTCAATGGCAGGTGGGAGTCAGGATTTCTCCAGCCTATACCGAGTGCCTTTGTTTGTCCTGGCCGTCCTGCTGGAGCAGATGCCAAGTGCCTGGCATCCTGCCTGACACCCTTCCCACCCTGCTCACAACTAACTAGGGGGAACCCTTAAAACCTGGCTCAGTGTAAGGGCAGGAAGAGGCTGTGATAAGCATGCTAAGAAGCCAAACAGGCACCTCTGGGGGCTGGCAGCAGCTGTCCTGGTGGTTTGTGTCTCTCGGAGGATCCAGCATCTCTCTGTAGCTATGAGATGATTTACATTCCCTCTCTCTGCTAAGAACTTAATTGTAAAGGGAGAATAGAACTGAAAGCATTTCTGGAATACTTGAAACATTCCTCGTCCCACCCTGCTTTATATTTCGTATAGTTCTCAGCTGAGTGACTCTTCCACTCTGAATGAAAGCAGAGATGATTACTCTGGAAAAATCTAATTACAGTTGCTCCACTTCTAATATTTTGCTAATGTTTTCTTTATCACTGTTGGTATCTTGCTGCTGCTACCAACTCAGGATCTAACCGCAGGGCTTATCACTATCACTTAGCACGTCATTACAGATAGCCTGAGACACACTGAAGAAGCAGTAAACTGTAGATCTGCTACAAGTACAACTCTGTCCTCCCTTGTTTAATCTTGACCCTGAAGTGGAGGGTGAGGCTGGTCTTGGAGCTGTGTATCCTCACATCACCAGCGCATAGCTCATGTCTTCAGGGACACAGAAAAAACTGCTTATAGGAAGGCAAGGATGGAGAAATGCCTGTGTTCTGAGCTGCAGGCTCTTAGGTGAGCTTCCACATGTAAACTGATCATAAGGACTGCGTGCGTGGTTTACTTGATTTAACTAGCTGATTATGACAAGTGACTAGTTGGTCTCTCTGTTGTAACTATCAATGTTAAATACTGAAGGAATGTGAAACTCTTTAAACTAGCTTTCTCGTGTTACAGTCATTGCTCACTGAAGCTGTTTGATGCTGTCCTGTAATCATATGGATGAATGCTAAAATCCATAAAACACAGTCGAATGAAATACTAATATCAGTCTTTTTTGCCCTTTTTACATCAGTCTCCAGGTTGCCCCTTCTCCAGGATTTTTCAGTATTTTGGAATTAATAGAGAGTATGTTTGATCTAACTGGTTTTACTATTTCCATGTCTTCATGGCTACATGTAGAAAACTGAAGTGGGTTTACAGCTGGTGTTAGTTTGGAAATTAAGAGAAGTGTTTCGAAAGCATAAAGAGAGGAGACCAGTACGAGAACTTTGGTATTTACAAAGTGATCATAACCTAGAAATTAGCTGCCCCTATGTATTTCTGTCTATTTCCATACGTTTTTAGGAACGCAAAGCAACCAGAGGTGCCAGAAATCTCTGATGATTAATTGCTGCAGTTCTGTCTAGCATTTGATGAGGGCATCCATCCCATAAAGTGTCCCTGGCCAAAGTAGAGTAGTCACTGAAAGTAGTCACAGAATAAAACAGGATGATACTAAGAAGTAAACCAGACTGAGCACTGGTGTGCACTGGGCTGCATGTGGCTACGCAGGCAAGGGGGTGTTTTTAAATACAGATGGAACATAAATACGGAAAACATCCTATCCTGGTCCGTGCTGCATTGGTTATAGAGGAGGTACGGTTCTTGATGGGAAGACACTGTATTTGGATTCTGCAGTACAGGGTGATGGCAAGGAGGCACAGATTAGAGTAAGAAAGAGTTCTGATCCCTGCCCAGGAGAAAGTGAAGTGCATCTTAAGTTTGACTTTAAATGAGAGTGTCTCATCATCTGTGTCACTGAATGGAATCTAAGCTTTCAGTAAATGTAACCCCCAGTATTTATCAGCTGAATCATCATTTGATAGCTTTGTCCTACTCTGAGCTTGCAGCATGTCAGCAAACACGCAACTGCACAGAAAAGAATGGGGGTTTTCCTGTGCTGTGATGGTCTCACCTTATCTCTCTGTCCCCACCCCCGTTCCCATGGGATACGTCTCCCTCAGGAGGTGCCGTTCTCCCGTGTGTGGTGCAGCAGCCCCAAGCCTCTGCACTGCGCCTTCTCCCTGGAGCGCTACAGCCCCGCCACCACGCAGCTGGCCTGCAAGGTCTGCGTGCGGCAAGTCAAGGGGCACGAGCAGGTCCTGCAGATCCAGACCTCCATTCTAGAGGTAAAGCACCCTCTCTCCTGTTTGCCTTGTGAGACCCCATCCCTCCCCATTTTGTCCTTTCTATCCCTGTGTGGTTTATCTCCCGTTCAAAACCATTAACATATATATAAAGTCATACAGATTCTTCCATTAGAAATCAAAGCACTAGAGATTCTGCAATTCTACTACTACTGCTACTTTATACACTAGAGAGTCTACAGTTCTAAAAGTAATTTATATTCAAATTGGCGACAACAGTTTTCTTGCAAAAGGTTTTGAAGAGTTTGCAGAGCACCCAGAGGTGACAGTGCTGTGTGCTGTCTGGCCACTTTCTGTTCCCCTATTGGAGCATGCTGGACTGCAGCTTTGCTCACAGGGGAAAGGTACCAAACTCATACAAGCTGGGGATGTGGCCTACAGCAAAGAAAACTTTAGCTCCTTCCTTTAAATTATTGAGCCTCTTTGTTGATTAATCCAAACTAAAACTTCTGGATTAAAGGTGTGTGCCCATTGCTAAATGCACTATGCAGAGAACGCAGCAACTAAATAAGAAACCCACAACCACCATTCTGTAAGAGACCATCCTCAGAATACAGCCACATTCATTACTGTTATTTCATAAAGTACTTCCATCATTCCATAGCTATCGCAGTACAATGTCGCTGTTGCCATTACTTTTTCCTCCTTCTCTGTCCTTAAGTCTCCAGAGCTACAGCTCTGCTCTCACAGAGATTTGCTGGATGGAGGCTTTCTCATGCCCATCTCAAAAAGTGCTCAAGGAGTGAGGAGAATTTGACTGTAGAATAAATAGAGAAATAACAACTGAATACTTGAATTACTCCTTGCTTTACAATTCCCTGAACTAACCAGGTAGCAGTAGCTTATCTCATATGTGCAGGGTATGAAAATCTACTACTGTTCTGCATAGTTAATTTAAACCAGTCAGACCATGGGATAGATCTACAGCACTATTACTCTGCATGGATGGCTTTGGGGAGGTGTCATAAATGTTATATGAAGAGACTATAGCATCATTGTTGTTGAATATTTATGCTGCATTTCACTGCAACGAGTAACGCATGGAAATGTGACTCTGTTAAACAAGACTATCATTTCATAGGAGAAGAATGGGCCAGACCTGGCTTCCAAGGAGATTTCTAATAGGGAAAAACAGGTACTTAAGGAATTTAGGTGTTTTTAAAACAAACAAAAAAAAAAAATCACAAATGAGATATTTGTGTCCATCTTTTAGGCTGTCTCAGTTCCCCATTTCTAAGCAAGAATCTCTGGTGTAACTCCTAGTGTTACTCTTAGTAGTTTGCTAGAGAGCTGCCTACAGACCAAGGTGAACAGAAAGGTGATGCTCTCACTGTTTTGCTATTGTATTCCATGCAGAATGAAAGAGAAACCATCACTTTCTTTGCACATGATGACAGCAACTTTCCTGCACAGATGGGCCCAAAAGCATTTAAAATCCCCTACTCCATCAGGCAACGGATCTGTGCAACGTTTGACACACCCAACGCCAAAGGCAAAGACTGGCAGATGTTAGCACAAAAGAACAGCATTAACAGGTAACAAAGACACTTTGGAAGATGAACGTTTACACGTGCAGTGGGAATAATTTGCTGCTGTTCTGGGTTTTTTGTTTTCTTGCTGGTATTAAAGATGTGAACATAGCAATCATTGGCCTTAGTCTCAAGGATAAGCTGTAGTTCATACAGTCTCTTAAATATGACAAGCTGCTGAAACTAGGAACTGCTTTATCTGAACGCTAGCTGAGGTTTGCTTCCAAGGTCAGGTTCTTTGTTGTGGACCAGACCTCCTCTTCACTGACCCACAAGAATGGGGTCTTGGTACAGTACAAACTAGAGAAGGACTTTGGCACTGCTGTGTACTATGAAAGCAGTGCTTTGAAGGACTTAGGAGGGTGCATGTTCTCTGAGGAAAATGATCTATCCTGTTGCCTTGGCTTCTATCTACGTATGTTGTATTCCAAAATTAATTACTCATTTTGCAGGTTTCAGGGGTTGTTCTGGGTTTTTTTTTCTTAGTAAAAGGCATATTTTAAAAGGAAAGTCATGCTGTACTGTTGGGAATAATAATATTATGATTATTAAAACTGAAGGATGCTGTAAAAACTAATTTCCTACTTATTTTGCTTTTTCCGCTTGGCTAAATTAAATTGGTGGAGGCAGTTCACTCACAGAAATACCTTGTGATTGTCACAACCACCATAAATATGTTCCCAAGAGGGCAGAGGAATACTTCAGTCAAGCAAAATAACTTTTCAGTGATGATTTGTTTTGCCTGGGAATCTCAATAAACCACAACTGAACCAAAGGAAACAGATTTGTAGTCTTGCAGCACTGAGAGAATCAGAAAGTTCTGCTTTACTTACCAGTGTTTAGTGCCACTGCCAGGCACTGTAATCTCCCTTGTTTCCACTCCCCATGGAGGAGATTTCTCTTCCTCAGAAGGCTGAGAGACCGCTTACTGAGGAGACTACACTGACTGTGTAAGAGCAGATTGGTGATAACCTGTTAACTTCTGCTTCTGCAGTGGAGACACCTGCTGTAGGGTCTTTGCAGTATCTACTTGGCTAAAATCAAATTCACAGGTAGAAAAAGGAAGTCATTGAGCAGTTGAAATAACCCAGATGGTGGAGCATGAACACCTGACTGTATAGATTGCCACAGATCTGCTGTACAGCATAATCCATAATATTGCCCCATCTATTTCACAACACAGGCCACTGCCGTATCAGTAGTTCTGTTGAAGTCAAGGTGTTACTTGGCAAGAGTAACAGCCTGGCTTCAGCTCCTCAGGGTAGACAGGAATCTGTTCTGGCAATGCACTGGAACGACTCCTATCGTGGCTACAAGGAACTTCTTCAACACTGGAATTGTACTACACATACACACACTATTCCCTGTATGTTCACTTTCAATCTCCAATAGGGATGAATGTTCAGAGGGAAGGGAATTAGGGAAGCCTAAGTTAAAAAATGGTTTCTGCTTGATTTTGACTGATGAGAACAGTACAGAAATGGTCAGTAGTAAATACTTAATTATCTTGGAGCTGGCTTAAAAAGCCAGACATTGAAGCCCAAATTCCCTTTTCTGTGCTATAGGTTCATCTGTTTCTTCCATATTTATAGAGCTGTATGCAATACAAATGCATAATAACATTTATGCTTGTGAATAGATAATGTATTTATTCAGATCATTATGTCCAAAGCCCATAAATAGAAGGAGTTAGGAGGTAATGTGCTTAAGATACTTGTTTTACCAAATTCTTTGCAAATATCACCCCTGCAAAGTCCTAAAAACTACTAACTATTAATCAAATACAAATTCACAAATTAAAAGATGTCTTCATAATCACAAGCATCAATCTAAGTGACATAATTCCTCTCCCTCACTGTTTTTGGGTTTTAAGCACATTGACAGTGCTAGGCCCCAGAGCGCTTTCACATTCATAGTACCTACAAGTCTATACTGCTCCTCATCCTGTTTCACCTTTTTCTCCCCTCCTTTTAGGAATCTCTCCTATTTTGCTACACAAAGCAGTCCATCTGCTGTCATTCTGGACCTCTGGGAAGCCCGACATCAACACGATGGTGACCTTGACTCCCTAGCCTGTGCCCTGGAAGAAATAGGAAGGACGCACTCCAAAATCTCGGACATAACAGAAACTGAGGTTGAGGAGCCCGACTTCAACTACAGCAGGCAAAATGGACTTTAGTCACTCTCTCCATACAAGAACTGATGGCCAGCTTTGACTATGACACTAGAGATTCTCTTTGGTAGGGAGGAAATAAGGGTTTCTGCACATCAGGGTCTGCATGGAGACAGACAGTTCCACAATGCAGTTTTCAGTTGGAGGAGCAGAAGCAGCCCTATTTAAAATCCTAATTTCAGGAAACAGTAACACTGATATAAAGCCTAGTGGAAATCGGTGAATATGATACGGAATATTTGAAGCCACTAGAGGTTAATCCTGGTTTAAAGCTTTGGCTTCTTGGGGCCTGGAGCCCGCTTTGTCCTGCAGCTCCAACTTACCACACTTAGAGTGGGTTTAAGATGCCATTCAATAACATCAATGTCCCTTTGTATCTGCTACAGAAAAACTGGCCTTCTCCTGTTCAGATGTTTGAGGAATTAGAGGATCTTGTAGCTATTTAATTGATAGCATGTGTATTCCAACCAATTCCTTTTAAACATTCAACCACTTAATGAATGTACTGCTGCTGCAGAGCTTATTCTGTTAACAAAGGAACAGAACAAACCCCTTCTCTGTGGAATTAGTGTGTGCCTGAGAGAGATTTTCTCAAGTTCTTGGTCTGCAAATGTTCATTTAGTCCAAAAATGTTTCTTTGGGGGTGGATTTAAATAACCAAAAATCACACGGGAAATCACCAGCCCTGTTTTAGCAAGCTTACACATTTTTTGCTTACTTTAGGTACTGAGGCTAAACTCAAAAGTCAAAGTGAAGTCAGGCAGCACAGCTTGATTCTGGTTTCGTTTCAGACTGAAACAATGAACCCCACAGGCTCCTGCCAAAGATGGGCTTCATTCCATTGTACAGCCTGCAAATCTCACCGGACGTGAAGCTTGGCTGTGTTGTTCCACGTGGTTTAGTTACAAACATGGCATTTACCACCAGATTTACCCAGAATGTAAAGCTAAGAGAATTCTCCTCCTTTTTAGCCATTACATACAAGAATAACTTATTACTTCAACTGAACCAAAAAGAGCTGTCACTGTGAGCAAGTGGAGCTGGTGCTGAGCCAAATTTAACCTTTATTCTTACTTATGTATTCTTTAAAATGAGCCAAGGAGCTCTGGCCGTGGGCTGTCAGCGTTGGTGAGAGGAACACTATCAATACAAAGCAGGAACAAAACCGAGATTTCAGGAGCTTTATGGAAGTGCAAGAAATGGAAAACAAACGCTCTGGGTTTTTCCCCGTGTTTGGCCAAGAGCAGGATGACAGGGCAGAGTAGGTACAGAGTGTGCAAAGCTGTAATAATCTGAACCTGCTTCCTTACCCAGGTTCTAGTCATGAAAGGTGTGATGAACTACTCTTGATTTAAACCTTCGCTTGTTCTCACTGCTCTAAAACTGCAAATCTCATTGCTTGCCCTGCTCAGCAGGCTGCAATAGTGTTAGACTTATGAATACTTAAGATTTCCCCCAACATTTTCTGCACTTTAGTATTTCATGCAGCCTGACATGAGAGTTCCTGTTTGCAGTGGGAAATCATAATGGCTGTAAGCATATTTGCGACTGAGACAAAAATACCTGCTTCTTTGGCTGCAAGCTGTCACTGTTTTCAGCAGCACATGGTTCTATCTGTGTTTGAATTATATTTCTAGTGACTTCCAGTCCTCCTCCTCAGAAACCTGTTCATCATTGGACAAAATGTCAGGAATTAAGTAAAAATAGGGAATGGCATCCACAGCGAAGCGGCAGAGCTTTAGTGAGCTGTGGTTGTCTGGGAAACCAGCTCCAGGTTTAACTGCACTCTCGGGCAGTTAATTTGTGCTCAGCTTCTCCTCAGATGCTGCTTAATTTTCAAACTAGCTTCTGTTCCCTACCACAGCAAAGAGCAAAGCACCACCCTGCAGGTGCTGAGGCACACCCATGTCATTCCAAACAGCTGCGTGTATCCCCTCTTGTTTTCCCAATGTGAGCTACACACAAGACCTGGGGTCAGAAAGAGCTGAGCACAGAGCTTCAACCCAACAGCTTTCTCCTAGGAAATGCAGAGTGTTCACTTCCCAGACTTGGGCAGCTTTGAGAAACCTCCATGTACAGAGACACCCAATGCTGCTTTTGGAATGCTCAGCAAAGCCCGGAGAGAGAGAAACCAGCAGCTGTCCAGGCTGACCTCCTCCAGAGTACATCTAAAGGGGCCTTCAGACAGAAGGGATCTGGGTTCTACACCAAATCCCAGTTAGATGCAAAAATCCCCTCAAGTCTAGTGTCTGCATTAACCTACTGAAAAGGAATAGATGTCAAAGTTGCTTACAATGCCAGAAAAGAAACCCTTCAGTCTGGGGCCTGAGGTTAAGCTTACAGTTCTACATCACTCAGTGGAGTATTATTGTTTCCGTTTGAGTTTTGATTCCTGTTTTCACTTTTGCTAAAGCAGCAGCTTTGTTACTGAGCCTATTTTTGTGACTCTGAATCAAGAACTCTTGGTTTTTTTCTAATCTGTTCTTGTTTTGGTCCTCTTGTACTGTTTAAGTGGCCTGGAAATGCCACAACACTACTGATTTACCTTCCTCCCACTGGAATGGGGTTTGAAACAGTAACCAGACCATGCTACCAGGAGCTTATCCAGCTGTATACCTGGAGTCCTACAAGAGTGGCTATACTGTCAGGTGAAAAGCCATGTAGACCTGTGTGGTACCCTTAAGAGGGACCAGGAAACAGTGTAATGGGCCCCATACTTAAGGGTATTCTTCAGCAGGGAGTTGCATCTGAACCACTGTGTCTGAGAACCTCTGATAACTGCCCTTCAAAAACCTGACTGATCCCTTTAGATCCCACTGAAACACTTGGCCTTCATGAGCACTATCCACGTGCCACGACCTTCTCTTGTGTTCTTTAAACAGGCCTTCCTTTCCTTACCACATGCTGCACTAGGTTCTCCTTGTCCTATGCAAACAGGATACTGAGTAAACCGCTGCTGAATCACGTTGTCCATACCACACATCCTTCAACAGGCTTCTCTCATACCTCATCCCCACTCACACTCTTGTGTAGACAGAAAAATCCCTTGTCTGTTCTGCTTCTCTGGACATCCTTCCTGTTATTGCTAGATAGTAGGACAGTAAGAAATGGAGACCAGGTAGTGTAAAAGTAGGCTCCATGTTTTTCCTGTTCTCTTTGTTACCTGATGGATCTGGGCAGACCGGCCTGTTTCCAGGTGCTCCTTCTGCTGGTTGGCATGAGTGGCACTGGAGATGCTGATAGCACTTGCCACTTCCAGAGGATTATGCCAATTCTCCTCTCTTTTTATGCACAGTTTTAGAGATGAAGAAATTAAAATGCTTTTTAGGTAAATGCTTCTGCTGCCACATGGATTTTGTTGCCATTAACAAAGAGCTAAACAATACAAGTAAAAGGTGTTAAATGCTTGCTTCCTATTTGTTACAGTAGAAAGCAACTGACTTTTGCTGGCTCCTCACAAGCCTGCTCTAAGTATGCTTCGCAGAATAAATCAGAATTTCGATTCCAGTGCTATAAATAAATTATTAGGAATCTTAAAATTCCAGAAGCACATTTTTAACATCTATATTAAAAAGATTTTTTGGAAATCTGTATCCATGTATGTGTTGATATGATCTAAAACCCAGCGGTAAAGGAGCATCTGAAAAAGGGCAAGAGGCCAGGAATTAAAAATGTATTCCCCTCCTTTAATTTCTGCAGTATGGCTTTTGGAAAAGTAATTTTAAGATCTCTTCATAAACTATAAAAAGAAAGAAAACATGATGTTATATTACCCAGTGAGATTCCCTCCTGCTGCCCTGGGTGCGATATGGGGGAATGGCCATTGTGATCACATCACCGAAGAACCTGCTGTAGCTAGAACCTGATTTCATCTTCCTCAGCGCTTCTTCTCCCAGATACTCCTGTGTGAGTCATTCAGGATTCAGCCTAAGAGTTGCATTTTAAAACTGACTTACAGTTTTGTCACCAAAATGGGGCATTTCACAGCTCTACCAGACTGCAGCATCCTAAAAGCTCATTTACAGTCTCACCACATTGCTTTTGCACAGTCTTGCTGGTTTACAGTAGGATCCTTTTAAGGCACCAGGAAAGAAGCCCTGCTCTGCAGAGGTAAATTCAACCTTCATCTACCAGTGTAAGAGCTATAAAACCCAGATGGACTCCCACAAAAATTTTACTGGGCTTTTTGTGATAGATGAACAGATAGCAACCCAATTCTCTTAAAATATAGGGCACCATCTTTGTGATTATCATCAGCTCTGGCAAGAGCTGCTCTCCTCCTCCACAGGCCTGTGCACGGGTTGCCTTCAGCAGGTGAAGAGAAAAGCTTACTCAGTGTAAATCACTACAACAGGGACGTTATCACTGGACAGAGTCTTGGGTGACATGGCCTAGTGTGGGGCATCCCTGCCCATGGCAAGGGGTTGGAACTGGATGATCTTAAGGCCCTTTCCAACTCAAACCTTTCTGTGATTCTGTGACTCCATGGTATTAACATCATCCTAAAGGTCCATTTTTGTTTTTCACTTGAAAGATAGCACTCTGTGAGAATAAAACATTCGGTAACTGATCAATTCCAAGGAATATTTTCCACTACAAAAAATACAGTTTATGCATATAAAGCTAAAACAGGTGAGGAACTGTTGTAGAATTCTGCTTGTGATTGGAATTTATCACACACACACCCCCATGTGTTTCTGCCTATAAAACACAGATAAAGGCAAAGGGCTGCATTTTATTTCCTTGAGTTGTAATTAACTGAGTGGAAACCAGGAAATTATTTCTAAGTCCTTAACAACTGGGAATCATCTGATGATTTCTCTTTCCAGCCTTTCTTTTCCTTGTCTGAATTATTCCTAGGAAGTCCTCCCACTTTCCCCACAAGCAGTGGGCATGGTTAACATTCTTCTCTGGGAACCTCTCTCATGTTGAACCTGCTGAAGAATGTTTTCTGTGCTCTGGGGGATATGTTTTGGTAAAATCACTCCCTTGACACTATTCCTGCTTCAGAAGAGGCAGCGCGTGAAATGGCACATGGATCCTTCCGTGGATAGCTAATGATTGTCTAGTTACAATTCTTAAAGCATAAAGGATGCCTGAGCAAACACAGTAACTCAAAGTACTAGCTCTAGAACACACAGTAGCTGTAGCAAAAACTAAAATTCAGTATGCTGGCAAAAGGTTATGAATCATTTCCTAGTAACACACAGTCTCGCTCTTTTCTCTCATCACCAATACTAGCATAAATGGTAGCAAAAATCTCCTTTCCAACATGGACAAAGATAAATAAACCACTCTAAGCTTAAAGAATCACTTGAAGGAGCATTTGATAGTGACAGAGTCTGCAATGCAGAAAACAGAACCGATGTTCTACTGCCGCAAGTTAAACCTGTCAGTGTCCATGTTCACTGTTCTGTCCAAAAGGAACATAAATGTCTAGGAATTTGCCGCTATACTTTTTGTATTAGAGGTGAATAGTACAGATTCTACTAGTGTTTCTTGTCTGGGGCTTGGGTGGGTAGGGGTGTATTGTAATTTTCAAGCTATTGCAAAAGCTGCTTTTAAATAAGCTGTTCAGTTGTATTGACTAACTGGTTTGTGCTTTCCAAGGGAATCCAGGCGAGCCGGGGTTCAGGGGTAGCCTCCTTGCCTTGCTGTCACAGGGTAACTAGAGCTGAAGTCACTTGTGAAAACTTAGCTAAGGGATGTGGTGATTAGGCACCCGTCCCTGATCTGTGATGTAGTGTACTGTAATCTAATGAGATTAGACACTCACCTACTGTAGAGCCGTGGTTTTGTCAGCAGCTACTTAGTCTGTCTGCCCCTGGTGTGATAACCTTGGTTGAGAATGTACTTCTGCAGATTTAAGATGATGTCAAACCCCTGTGTTATCTGGTCTCTGTATATAAATATTATTGTCTAATCCCAAAAGGAAATGTGTAGCACAAAATGAAGTGAAGGGTGTTCTGCACCAAGCCTGGTTAAAGCTTTTTCTGACGCAGCAGGAGGGGGAAGACATGGATCTAACAGCAATGTCTGCTACAGGCAACAAGAACGTTTCCTAACAAATCCACACTTAGAACTGACAAGCTTTGGTTTTGCAGTTTAAAAAACGTAAGACCTGGTATTTCCCATACTGAAATTTGGAATATGAACCTTACAGTGATAGTATCTTTCCAAGCAATTCCTTCAGTTCCCCTCTATTTGTGCACTGACGTTAAGTTGAAGGGGGGTGGAGGAATATTTTTACATGAAGCTGTAGACTTTTGCATTCTTTCCCCTTTCAGTCTAAACCCCAGATCCCATTTCTGAACCTCACACAGTTCCCCAATCCATCAGTAACACACACACACAGATATATATGCCTCGCTGCAGATGTGGCATACACATACTTCTGGTAGATAGTTGGGAACAGCCAACTGACATCATAGAATGGTGACTTGGGAGATGCAGCTGCCTCCTCTTGACTACATTCATACCCACTATGACTGATCTCAGTTCATACATGGTCCAAGAACATCAAGTGTACACCTCTTGTTGATTTGGAAGAAGTAAGATGTGATGCTGGTCAGTTGGTGAGATTTCAAACAGTGGTATGCATGACTAGAGCTGACTAACTGCAAAATTGCTACTGCAACCTTCAACGCTTCTGACCAGCCTTTAGGTGAAGGGGGAACTTCAACCTAAGCAACTACAAAATTAATACTAATAGTTTCTTAATGGGAAAGCCCACAAGTATTCCTTTAGAGACCAACCTTCTCTTCTGCTCCTTTCTTTTAGCAGGGAATGGGTTCTGACAATGCTGGTTTGGGCTCAGCTGACTGAGCATTCTTCCCTCCCCCCGGTTTCAGTGTGTTTAGAACTGAAAAAAGAGCAGAGGTTTGAATGCTTTCTTGAGTATGAAGCTGAAGGAGTAGGAGAAGAACATGAAATCGAAAGCATGGCCTTGGCTTCATACCACACTTTCTGTGCCTTGTTCTATCAATGTAAATTCTGAATGTTGTACAGTAAAATACTTGGGAAGGACTCCTTGGAAAAGGCTGCACTGGCTTCTTTTTTCAGCACATGTACATATATAAATATATATACATATATATATTTGGTAATGCCAAACAGCTGTGTTATATTGTACTGAAAAAGTAATAATGGACAGTTTGGATGTTTTCTGTAGAGTTTGCAATCCTGTATGGCTATGGCCTTTTGGAGATAAATGTACAGACGTAAATTACTGCATATCAGTTATTTATGAATAAAGAGTCTTTTACTGACATCTTCAATCAGTGTATGAGTGACACATTAATTTAATGGGATAGAACAAGATCCTGTGATACGAGTGCTTTGGGATGCTTAGAGTGAGCCTTGGATGGGAGTTTACACTGGGAAACTGTGTACAGGGCACCTTTTTCCAGAAAACCTGCAAAATGTACAGGAATAGGACCAGAACTGAAGTTCACCCTTTACTGACAACACTGAAACAATTTGGGAGTATCAGCCTGCTTTGTTACTGGTCTGAACCACGACCCAAAGAATGCCAATTATGTTCTAACACGTTGTTTCAGGTATTTCACTGAAGTGCCCTACTTGTCTGAACAGAGGTCCAGGCCCCACTCCAGGACTAGGACATCTTTGTCCTTTGCACTACAAAACCACCATCTATTCTGCTTTTTGCAAGAGAGATGCAGAACCTCTCTGTGGATGCATAACCTCTCTGTGGATGCATACACACTGACCATTCCCTCTAAAATGCAGGTAACTCCATTGCTACATCCTGTAAGTGGTTGTACCTTGAATCTCACATCACTAGAGTTCTGTTCCCGTTACTGTGTAAATGTAATCTTTGGATTTGTAATACCTTTCACTGAGACAAGAACTCATTCTCCTGATTAATCCTCCCCATAGAGATGAGGTCATAACCTTATTATCCCACCTAAAAGAATGGAAATACCCTGCCAGCAAATAGAGCACTCAGTCCTGCAATCAGAGAGCCCCTGATTGCTATCACTGACACATCCCAACCTGCACAGGTACCAGGATCGCTGGTGCTCATCTTCCTCAGAGGCACCCACATCTGCTTGTCACCAGTCTGGGGAGAAGACACCGGGAACCCTTGGATTAAGCCAGAGCAACACTGGGGCATTTGAGTAGTGTACACAGCCCTTCTCTGGATAGATCTGATCTACACTCCAGTTACAACTGCGTCACATTAACACATGTATGTGTGCAACAAAATGAGACCCTGCAGATGGCACCCACCTTAAGTCAGATGGTATAAAGTGTATTATTAATATGTACATTGCAGGGGATGCTAGGGCAAGCTGTTATAAATCAAGATAGCTGTTGTGGTTTAAACATTTTATTACATGCATTAAAGTTGTTATCATCCAAGATATACACCACATAATGTAATGACCACCCTTTATAATAAGCAGGCCTACCATGTTAACTGCCTTTGCCATTCATTGTAAAATTATTCATGATTAATTATATTTGCAGAGAAATAACATATGTTACTGTAAGAGTTTCATTGCAGTGTGATTCATTGAACAGCCACTGAGAAATTACCCTGCGAGTGGAAGCTGTTCTTAGATGATCTCAAAGCAGAATTATGGCCTCCACTGAGCACAGAAGCATCCTCCTCCTTTCCATGCCACATTCCCCCTCACATGCACAGCGCCCCATACGCATCTAATGCCCTGATGCACTCCACTCCATGACACAAAAATACAAGGGTATTTTGCATTACTAAAAAGAATTTGCTTTGTTACCCTCATTATAACATTTCTGTAAGAAGCTATGACTCTAAAGAAGCATATGGTCATTTAATGTAGGACAGCTCAGCTGAAAAGTGATGTGCTTCAGCACAGCCACGTACACACCCGTCTAAGTTTTCAGTCCTGTTCTGTCTCCACAGAGCCTGTGAAGAATAATGAGCTGCCCGCACATCTACCATGGTGGCTGGTCCTTTGAACAGGGCACTGACTTGATTTGTGACACCAGCTTTCCCCAGGGCCCAGGAGATGTTGGTATAGTGTGTTCCCACAGCTGTTTATGGTGCCAATATAGAGTTCACGGTAGGAAGGCAGGCTTTGGTTGGTAGAGAAGGAAAGAAACGGATTCTCTCCCTGCATGTGTTTCTGTTTTGTTTTAAGGCCATTTGGTTGCTTACTCAAATCCTCTAACCCTTCTGTTGTGACAGGAGGCAGCGCTGGAGAGAACTACTCCTGGTTACAAACACCACAGACTAATTTAAACTAAACTGAATAAATCCCAATCTGTCCCCTGCTGAGGAGGTTTGTGCTTTTTTACATATTTTTTTCCTCTTCTACTTGCGAGGTACTGGTTTGATTTGATGAAGTTGGTATTCCAATATATCCCACGGCTTCAAGGCTATCTGCCCTTACTCTGATTTTGTTCGTTTGCTTTTTCCCCTGCCAGCTTTATTTACTACATAACAGCAGCCACAAGCAGATTCAAACTTTAAGTAACGGTCAATGCCTCAAGTCCTGCAGAAAGCTTTGTTAGTAAAAAACAACCCTCAGGAATCCAAATCACTGATGCATTGCTACATTTTGCAGAGATTACCAATATCTGCCATGGCAATTACCCAGCAATGGGACACCCTAGCATTGCCTGTGGTTGGAGCAGCTGGAATGTTTCTTCCCTCACCAGGAAGGAGGGAAAATACTACTTTAGACTTTTACCTATTTTAATTGAAACACTTCCATAAAGCACTTGGAAGCACTCCCCTGCCTGAAATGCAGGAGAGCTGTCACAGGGCTGTCACTGTGCTTCACTTTCAAAAGATGCGCTGGTTAGGAATTGTTGCCATCAGCTTCACGCTTCGCAAGGTGGCATCAAAACCACCTGCCCTCGAATAACTTCGGTTTGGTTTTCCACTGCGGGAGAATCTCTCACAAGTCAAGAACTCAGGCTTGGTACAAGCTGCACAGCCCCACCCCTATCCACTGGCAATCCTGCTGTGACACCAAAAGCTGTGTTGAAAGCGTTCAGCATATTGGTTAGCTGAACCATTGGTTCATCCAATCCATTGGTTAGGATCAGCATACTCTGTCCTCTCAAAGGTGAAGCATGAACTCTACAATGAGCTGTTTGACTCCTAGCCTTGATTTCAAAACAAGTGAATGATACTCTGAAGGAAGCAGCACTTCTCCCTATGCCTCTAAGCACCCCAACACAGCGTCTTACAGATCAGAGAGGAGGGATGTTCAGGGCCTGATGGCACATCTCAAGTGCTCTGAACTGCTGCCTCCTCTGCTGGTTTCTTTACTGGAGAACTGCTGAATGATGTCTTTACCGAATGCAATGCTTTGCTGGTGGCTGCAAAGTGCCAACCTGTGCAATGGTTAATTCCCTGGTGGAATGCCATTATACTGCTAGCCTTGAAAAGTCAAATGACCTTGCTTAAGGTAGGAAAAAAGAGAGAATAAGAGAAAAAGACGATTTCTACTAATACTTTAACTCCTGAAAGCATGGACAACCCTTCTTACCCAGTGGCTGGCACCTCAGGGGTTGGATCTGCTTCTGTATATAAATAATCTATTATTCACCAACACTGTTAAGAAACACTGTAAAAACCATGCAGCGTTTTCCTTAGATGGCTGAGGCAGCTGACAAAACCAATGTGGCTTACACAGAGTTTTGTGACTGCATTTATCAGACAGGACTGCATGACAACTGCCTCTACAGTGCGGCACTGAGTTATGTATTATAATAGGCAGAACACATTATTAGCATGGCTGGTTTACATATGAATAAATCATTAGCTCTTAAAATATGCCTTCCAGAGTTCAAAATAAGCTTTAAAGCAGGCCCTTTAAGAAGTTTGGTACCTTCTATCAGAAATATTAGAAGTGGTCTGTTTTGAATTATCCAGGAATAAAGCACACTTCTCTGTTAAGGAGGGCTCTTAGCTCTTGATCATGCCTGCTCCGAGCATCATTTTTCTATGCAACTAATGAGAAGTGTAACTGAAGAGTAGCTACTGACATCAATGCATGAGCTAAGAAATTGTTATGATGTGGAAAAGTAACACAGCTTTTCTGGGAGTACATCAAAAATAAAATAGTCATTTACTGAAGTCTTTTAGTCTCCCTGTACCACCACAAAGAGAGCCTAAGTTTAGTTTTGCCTACAGACACTGACATTTTTGCACTGGGTTGATTTTAGAGGCAGAAACATCACATTAATAAGGTGAGAGAATAGACTGGGTAGTCACCTTATTAGTCTGTGTGAGTAGATGCACACCCCCACCAGTCCTGCCTCTGTAACCAGGTATGTCTTGGGCCAAAAATGCCTGGGATAGGCAGGATGACAGCATTTTCCTCCCTCTTTAGTGGGATAACCAGCTCATTAAATCTTAACATGAAGGTTATTTTATTATGAAGTGACAGATGTAAAGATTTACTTCCCCATTCCTCACCTGCCTTCTCCCTTCTGCTTATTCCTTTGTATTTGGTAATAGCCTTTCTCTTGTTATATCATCCTGTCAAGAGTGTAAAAATCTCTCCCAGGACTGCTCATTTGGTCTAAATCACTCAGCCAGCACTGGTGACAAGGGAAAGCGTACATGCCATGGCTGACGCAGAGAAGCAGCTCTGTCCTATACTCCAGTAATTGTCACTGCATGATAAGAAAGTGTAAGATTTAATAAGGTCATAAAAGAGAATGGCATGAGCTGGTGTGATGGGTATTTTTTTCATTAACATTCAGGAAATCTGGATTCGGTGAGACAATAAATTACAGCAACTGAGCAGAAATGACCCAGCTGGTTATTCAACACTTTCCAGCATCACTGGAAGCAGCAGGGCTGGGAGCACCTCTACCACCCTAGCAGCAAAAGTAAGTCTCTTCAGTCACCACTATTCCTATGCCATCTGCCTCTGGGGATTTCAAGAACTACAATCATACTCGAGCAGTAAGAACACTGAGTCTTTGCAACTAGTTTAGTTTTGAATGGAATAAATGTAGTGAAACCAAGTATTTCTATAAAACATGATGTGCATCTGCTTTAAAGTGGGGTCTGTTGCTAGAAAAGCGAGGACACCCATTACTGAAAGGAGAGGTACAAATAGTGTTGAAAAGAAGAAAGAAAGTGTTGGTTTATATCATGCTTCTTGTAATGAAGTAAAAATCTAAAAGTAAAACTGTCATTTAAATCAAATATGAATGGATTAATCATGGTTCTGTATAGTAGCACACGAAGATGGATATACACTACATAATCTCTGTAACTCCCATTGAGGGAGGAAAAGGACTGTTTCATACTGAAGTCACAGACCTGAGAATATGAAGATCAAATCAATTCTCAATTCTACAATACTTGGAACAGGCAGTTTCCTTGCACTGTCTTTCCTTATCTTTCATATATAAGACTATAACATTCCCCTAATGCACTCGGAGATATCCTAGAAAGAGAAGCCACAGCACCACCATTCTCACAGTCACACCATCACTCCCCTCCTCTCGGTAGCTCTGTCCCCTTCACCACTCAGGCATTATCTTTCTTGACCAGCTCCGCTCTGATTTTACCTTTTCCCCCCAAAGCAAACTTCTTTCAAGATCTAAAAATGCTCAGTCATTTCTATGTACTGGTGATGCACCCAGAGTGCTCGCACTCCCTTAAAATG
The DNA here is from genome assembly GCF_037157495.1 of Lathamus discolor. Classification (NCBI taxonomy): domain Eukaryota; kingdom Metazoa; phylum Chordata; class Aves; order Psittaciformes; family Psittacidae; genus Lathamus; species Lathamus discolor. The sequence goes on from NC_088905.1 coordinate 2,548,570, forward strand.
AAGTAAATCCAAAATAAAATTGGCACGTTTCTCCTGGCATTCCCTTCCCCACACAAAAACATTCTCATCCTCAAAGCAGTCACAACCAGACTGCTGTAACTCCCTTTATTTTACCCTACTGTGTCCTCGAAGCATCTAACAACTAGAAAGATACAAACATACCTTAAAACCACACTGGCTGCTCCCCCAGTATAAAACAGCTTTCCCTAACTCCATAGGTACATCCTACATACTTCCAAAGCACAGCAGCCAAGGCTTCCCGTTGCCGGGACACACACACCTTCAGGTAAAATGTGACTTTATAAGGTGCTAATTAGAAGCTGAGGACTTTTGAGAAATGTCGCACCATTTGTGGGTGATGAACGCTTCTGAAAGCAGGCCCCTCCATTTCTGGCTCCCCAGTTCATACAGACACAGATGTATTTTCCCTCTCATTACCTGGAAACATTTGGTTTTGCTTCTGAGAAGCTTCCCACGTCAAGCAATTATTTACTACTCATTATCACAATCATCTGCTTCTCACAGCCATGCACAGAAGTGTGAGATTCAGGGAACTGGGACCAAGTGGGAAACAAGCAACAGAGATGCTGGGTTTATGAAAACACCAAACATGTTAAAAATTCAAGGGAAGAAAAAGTACATTAAGCTTAAGCTTGATTTACAAACTTTTAGAGGGAGCAACAGTTGCTCTGCAAAGGATGTGCTACAATCAGACTAATTTATGGAGCTGTAATAGAATGGTGAACTGTCTGTACTTAACATTTATGGTGGAAAAAAGAGCTTAGCAGTTCTGCTGCATCCAAATTCAATTAAAATCTGACTTGGAAAAAGATGCTGTGATTTTCTTCCCATGCATTTTGTCCTTCACTAATTACTTTTTCTTTTTAATACTCTGCCACCTAGCACACTTGGAGAAAGATCTTTGCAAACAGCAGCCTCATTAAAACCCTGCAATATGGTTTCCAGGTATGTACCCAAAAAAAAAAAAGAATGTTGGTCTTAAAAAGTGCCTTTTCCCTTGATACTTATTGAAGAATAAGTCACCTGCTGAAAAGATTGTCATTTTCCTGAACAGGTGAAGAAGCCATTAGAAAATAACCCAGACAAGCATGCACCATTTTTATCCCCGCTTCTTTTAATCCCACAGTCCACAATGCTATTATGCATGCAAAAAGGTAATGAGGCAGGCAAAGGTTATTACTAGGGATACTCCTGGAATGATGAGGGGCTGCCAATGCAGGAGACTAACCTCAGGCTATCTGAAATTGAAATTTTTGGTTAAATTAATAACTCAACATGAGAGCAGACGGTAATGCTGGCTGTCCCCTGCAGGGCTGAGAATGTCTTCTGACATTAATAAAAGTAAGGGAGGGGTGTGCAGACATACACAGAAGCATCCACTCAGCTGTACGATGCCACAGAAACGTGGGAGGTGGGAAACAAATGGAGTAAGACATGGAAGTGCCCTTCCCTGACTACCTGCCAAGCTCAGCGAATGCTCCTGCTGACTGGGAGGAAGTTGCAAGAGGAAGCAACGAACTCCCTCCATTCTTCCTAGTACTTGCAGGAGGTTTTTTGATCACTAACAAGGGAAATGGCCTCATTATCCTCATTATTATTCATAACAGCACCAGAAAGGTTCTCAGGTATTTTACAGAGCAGTTCTTCAAGAAAGCCCTGCTCCCAGAGCTGCAGAGTTCACGGTCTAATTTACATGTGCAGGTCTGGGTCATGGGGACAAGCAGCATCTACGAAGATGGGTGAAGAAAGACAAAGATCAGAGTAATAACATCACACAGGTAATTTGCTGTTTCTATGTGCAAAGCGAGGTGCAATGTTTGCTGCACTGGTGATATTTAGACACACAAGACAGACCTCTCTTCTTTGAAAGAGATTAAGGGGAGTGGATGGAAAGGAAGAGGAGGAATATATTAATAAACAGCCTGAAGAAATCGAATAACACTGCAATATTAACCTGGCAGCAGTTCTAAACTGGCCAACACTTGCAAACTCTGTTAACCTGGAGCTCTTCGTCCAGCGAGAGAGCTCAATGATACAGTACACAGACATCAGCAAGAACAGACTTCATATAAGTAAGAGCCAAACTGAAACAGGTTCTTTCTTTTTTAAAGGAAAAAAACAAAGAAATTGAAATGAGAAACAAAGAGAAGCCTAAAATAATAGTGAACATCAGCATACCACAAAGGAAAGAAGCCAGGAGAGAACTAGGTAAGAAACTACTGCATCAGTGACAGGAGGAGGGAATCTCTGGAGGAAATATATTGTATTAATTTCCCTTTGGAAGAAATCTGTGGGCCTGTCTCCATCATCTCGCATTGGTTAGACTGGTCCCAAAGTTGTGCATGGCCATGCTTGCACTAACAAACCCTACAACTGTCTCTTAGACCCCTCTGGATTACAGTAGCAGAACTCTGGGCTGTGGGTATTTGGAGGCAACTTATCAACTTGAGCCTCTGAGGCCAACAGTAGGGGACATGTCATTATGGACAACAAAGGGATGCTGCTTTACAGACACTCTGCTGCTGTTTGTGTACTTCAGTGTTAGGAAGTTGCCTCCTGTAGCCCAGGATGTGTGCAAGGTTTTCAAAGCCTCACTCATTTCTCTGCTAGACTTTAACACTGTTCAGAGGTTGTTTAGGATTAATGAGGCAAAAGTCCTCAATCAAGAAGCAATTTAAGAGTACATTGCTAATTCCACAGAGTTCTGTAAATGAACTAATTCAATACCCGTTGACCTTTTTATTTGGGGGGATGATTTGTGGCTGTATTTTTCTTGAGCGGTGCCCTTAAGCAGTGACAATTTGGAAGGGCATTTCTGGCCCAGTGACTGGAATCAATCATGTTATAAGTAAGATGAACACACGAGTCGGGAACAATACACTTCAAAAACGTACTGGCAGGCAGCCCAGTAGATGAGGATTATGGCAGTGTCTATGTGGGTAAGTAAGAAACACAGTTCCTTCTGATGGGCAGAATGAGAGACAGAACCCAACTGGCTCATACTACCATTAAAAAACAGATGGAGCAAATAATAACGTGAGTTAGACTTGGATTTGAAGAAACCTTGCTACATTAGAACCCCGTGAGGCTGGGTCAAGTGTGAGGTATTGCTCAGTCCTCTATATACACCCTCACATGAAGGTGAGGAGAACAGCCAAGAACAAAACAAGCCCCAGAAAGAACTAATGCTAAGAAGCTTAGGGAAGCAATTGTTTTGTCTAATCTGAAATTACTCCTTTATCCTCTGTGTTTCTCACTGTAATTAAGATGGGATGTGGTGAAATAATGGCACTGGGTAACCAGCATCTGTGTTTGTCTCCAAGAATACCAGGAAGATGATTGCTTTGTTCATACTGAGTTTTTCTTACAGTGGTGGTGAGGGTGTGAATTAACAAACACAATTAGGGCTTCTCCTTTCTTTATTTTTTACATTGATAAACCTCTACAAATATTCATTATTCTGTTAGCAGAAGGTTGCTAATTTTATTCTAAATTAATGTATTCCTGTTGTGATGTAGATTGTGTTTTCTAATGCAATTTAGCTAGCTTTCTCCTTCCCTTTCCACTGATTTCAACAGCCAATGTGTGGATAATGTCATTCAAATCAGTGATAAAGAGAAAGGTCTCGCAACTGAAGATACACACCTCTCCAACTGAAAAATGTTTACCATTGTGTCTTCACTTCCCATTTAGCAACCAGAAAGCCAAAGCTTAAACATGGGGTTCTGTTCTGCAGACTTAACACCTTTTTGGGCTTTGAACCAATGCAAAGCAGCTGCAAACACTGGCTGGCTGGTGCCTGAGACAGAGGAGAACCAGGAGAGTCCATCTGCTAGAAAGGCTTTTCAAATCCTACTATAACACAAAGTGAAGTTGATGGTGGCAAGGAGTACACAAACAGTTTCTGTCTTCTAGCTCCAGAAAATATACATTATACCAACCAACTTCTCAAGCAGAAATCTTACCAAGCAGTGACCCTCAAAGCACCAAGTGACACCACTCAAAACCAACAGCTCAGTCCCACTTTCAAAGTCAGTGCTTTGTACTAGCGTGTTTTCACCTCACGTTCCTAACTCGTGGAACGCTACTGCTTCCTTACTGCCAGTCAGCTCCCAAGGTGCAACCTGTGAGCCTTTTCTGCTCATTCATCAAGCTAAGAAATCCTAGATAATAGTTTAAATTAATAGTTTTTATTCACTTGCTCATTGTTATGTTTTATATGGGATGTCTTTATTAGATGTAACTCAGGAAGAGCCTCTCGCACTATGCAGTCACATCAGATTACTACACCTTGAAGCCTTGCGTTATGAAACAGACACATCTTCTGTTTTCATTCTGCATTCTTGCTTTAATTATACACATTGTCTGTTATGAAACCTTGTCATGTTGTCACCAGTGGCCTCTGTGCTGAACTTTGCCTTGTCAAGATAGCTTTATCATTCATAAATATTTCAATGAGAACCAAAGACTGCTTATGAAAGATTGATTTCTTACAGTTCACTGACCCTTCCTTCAAGGCCTTTTATTAAAATTATAGTAAACCCATCCTAGCTATCTGAGCATTAATTGTTAATATTACAGGCTACTGAAACATACAGTCCTCAAGGAAAAGAGATGCACTGCTGGCTTATAGTGGCGCATCACTGTAGAAATTAAAGCAATCAGTGTTTGAGTGTGTTAATTTTCACATTCAGAACCAAACTGAACAGACTTTAAATTAAATCAGCTGGTAGAGCAACCTGACCAAGGCAACACAGGAGAAATTCTTTGCAGAGGAAGGAAAAAGGAAAGCCAAGAGCAGGGTCTTGAGTCTGGAAGTGTCTCAGAGCCAGGGTGCACCATGCACACAGATGATGCTACATGAATAACAAATCCTTTAGCTGATCAAAAGCACTGCAACAGCAAAGGTCTGCCTGTTTTCTTCACATTAACAACATCTTAATAACATCTTGATAACATCTTGGCTCTGCTCCTCCAGGACATTTGGCTTTCCCAAGAAAATCTCTGCTGTTATCACATACCTCAAGGACAAACCCCAGCAACATGTTTACCTAAACATCTTCTTTTGGGTGCATCTCTGATCTATGGGGACATATTTATGATCATGATCTGATCTCTCCTTTAATTTCACATCAGTAAACACAACTAGGAGTTCACTAATGTCATTCAGTATTGTATTTATAACCTGTGTGCCACATCCAAGGAGGATGCATAAACTACAAATTAATCTGCTATTACTCCATTCCTAGACATTGTATTTCATCACTGTAGGGGCAATTGCTAATTTACATAAAGCTGCTATCACGACCCTAAATTCAACTGATCCTTGGTTGTTAAATGGGGTTAGAGAAAGACAGGGACATCATTACCAGTTTGAATGTCTTTTATTTACTTCAAGTCATACTTTAATGGAATTCTGTCTGGAATGCAGACTTGTCCTTGTACTTGATCTATCTACTACAGCTATGCCAGATGGCTTGCCAGCCCTTTGGGAAGCTCTGTATGCCAGTATGCCAACCTGCAGGAGCTACAGACAGCAGGGGTGAGAATTTTCTGCCCACTTTCACCTTTAAAAATCAACTACATTCAACATATTGATTGTTGTGCTAATTTCATCAATAAAACCCCTCAGGTTTGGGGAGAGGCTTAAGCCAGGTATTGTATTGAACCTGTCAGCACTGACATGCTGAAATCCAGATGAATGCAAACAGAGGAAATGGTTGGTTTGTTTGAAACCCCACATGGTAACTTTCGAACCTGGAGCAGAAGTTTCCTTGCAGGTGGATAAATAAACAGGAGCATCTTTCCTCCTCTCCATTACTCATGCAGAAAATTTCCTTTGCAGAAGAACCGTGAAGCCCTGAGTTTTTATGATGAGCAGCAAATTGACACTTGAAAGTCCTGATTATGGGCAAGTTCTGATTTCACTGAGAGATTATGAATAAATTGCAGAGCCCAGCATTATTTAATATGTAGCTCATTTCAGGGGAAACGATTGCCCCATGAAGATAAATCTGAGCTGCATGCCAAGTCTTCAGTCTTCCTGGAGAGGAAGCTGGTCCTCTGATTACTGAACCTGAACACCACAGCAAGAGATTCAGGACAAGTATTAAAAGAAAAAGGAGGAGAGAGAGAATGCAAGAAGCTTACAATATGTTAGCACTGTTGATTGCACCAGGGCCTTTTCTGCTCAGACTAAGAGACTTCAGTGCTCTTTGTCTCCTTGGTGCACTATCCACACAACACAGTAATTAAATTATTATGGGGGCTTCTTGTGAATTGGGGCACACTTTGTTAGTACAGGGCTGCACACAGTTCACTGTCTGCTGGCACATTAAGTACACTTCCTATCTCTGGACTCCTATCACAGCCTATCCTAAGCAGATCACAAATATAAGTTAATTGAACTGTGCTAACCTGCAAAGTAGGGCCACCAGATGAATGAGCCAGCAGTTCAAGTGCTAAACTGAGACCTGGGTAATCTGTTTTCATGCCCTTGCTCCCTCTTGTCTTCTGGTTGCTTTATTAACTCCTAAGCAAGTCACGAGGCTTTTCATTAGCAGAGTATGTCTGCTTCTCCAGAAAATTCCAAATAAATCCACATACTAAAACCCCACTAACTCCATGGCAAAACCCCCACAGTATCTTATTCCTCCCCATGTTCATAAGTGTCTTTTAATAACATGATGTAGTTATAGACTACAAAAGATATAGGGAAAAAAAATGAGATAACCTCCTGGCAAACTGCAGAGCTCTCAGCAGGGACTGTTGCATCATTTCAGTCCCAGCTAAGGCACTGCTGCAAGACCTCTGGAACCAATGCACTCAGCATCTTCCAATACTACAATTCAACTGAGTGAACTTCAAAAGGTTTGTTAAATGGTCATTACTATTTACTTGGTCATTAACTTCAACAATGGCAGTGTGGTTGCACCATCATATTTACTACAATTAGACTGCATATTATTTAATACACACAAAAGAAAGTATTTCAATCTCCAATCAACAGCACAATCCGAAACATAGCAGTGATTGAAAGTCAGATTCCTACTTATGTATGCTCCCCCCCCTCAACTCCCCCCATAAAGTAATTCTTCTACACTGCATACTAGTCTACCTCCTTTTGGAGGAGGTGGATAAAGCAGCAGAGCTGTAGAAAACCAGCCATGAGGAAGGTGAATTGGGTATTTTTAACAGAAATGCCAAAACCCCAAGAAGTCTCATTGGAAGACAACTTCCCTCTTGCACATGCAAAACTGTGTCCAGTGACACCCTCTCCCGCACCCCTTCTTTCAGTCTGTCACCTATCCAAGAGTTAAAAACATTCTTTCAATCATAATCTGTCAATGTCATCATGGTCCAGCACCTCCCATTTGCCTGCCAGCACTCTCCAAATGCCACTGCTGTTCAGAGCTTTTCCCTTGTCTTAGTTTCTAAATTCTGTGGTGGCTGAACACATGGAACAAACCCAGGGTATTGCTCTGGATGAAGGTTCAGAGTTCTTTCCCTGCATAAGAAAATGCTGTGATGCTGCAGCATGAGCACAGCACCAAGAAGATAACCCCCAAAGTGGTCATTAAGTGCCTGGATCTGGGAAGAATCATATCCACCTCAAAATGGCTTAAGCTGAGACAAGCCAGAGAATCAACACATTCCCTCTGGACACACAGCAGCTGGCAGAAGTGAGCTCATCGCTCTTTGCCTGCAGCGTTCCACAGCTATCTTGTCAGCAGTCCAGCAGTAACAAATTGCATCTGCTTATTTCTGCTCTTGTCTTTAAGGAGGCTGCAGATTGTTTAAACATGTTCTCCCTGCAAGTACATTTGGGCACATCCATGCACCCTTTGGGTCTGAATTTGCAAGGACCTTTGGCATTGTAAAACGTTCTTATGGATGCCATGACAAATCAAGCAAGAATCCCTCAAGCCATCTATAAGGACAAGTAGCAACTCTTGAGCAGATGCCATAGTTTCAAAGTCTGCTGTATTTTCCTTTGTGACTTTAAATGTGTACAGTTTTAAATGTCTAAAGTTTCTTTCAAATTTGAACACTCATTGTGTGGTTATTAAAATCACTGCCCCTCCTACCAAACAGGAGAGTGGCATCACTCAAAGACATGACTTCCAGCTCAAGTCCATAGGCTACGTGTTAAATGGAGGAGAACAAGAACACTATAATACACTTTTAATCTGTTATTGTAAAGGTTACATGTTGGGAGAACCCAGAAAGGACAGTCAAGGGCTCAGACTGCTAGAGAATGCCAGAACTTAAGTGGCATGTGCTAAACTCCTTATCCCGGGGGACATGGACTTGGGTCAAGTTAAAGGAATAAAGTCATGACTGCTGCGAGCCTTAGTGCAGTGACTCTCAATGAAATGGGCAGGTCTGTTTAAAGAATAATGCATCAAGATCCATTTCCCACAGATTAATTTCCCATAGGCCACGGATCACCTGTGACAGGTTACACACATCAGCAACTGGACAAGATTTCAGCTGGTGGCTAAAATGCCAAATAATCCCACAAAGAGCCCCTGACCAAATCTTCCTGCTCTGGGTCCCTGCACGTTTGCCCATTGATTGTTTCACAGTCGTGAGGAAAAGAATCATAAAACATGGTGAGGGATTTATTTTCCCTTCCCAGAGTAATAAGTAGTTGACACCCATTTAAATATTCAACAGTGCAAGTGTTCTGCCATTTAGTCTCATCACGTTGCCACAGTGTGGAAACACTGGCTCAGTTCACCTCTTAGATTTCCCAGTAGGAATAACACAAACCTGGTGTGAACTGAACATTTGTGATAAGCAAACTTCCTCCTGCTGTTCATGAACTGAAACCTGAACACAGTCAGCAATGCACAGCCTCCACCGTTTTCCAAATGGCTCTTGCTTCCGTACCTTTGCAGAGACCAAAAGCTTAATGGCTGTGCATTTGCTGTCTTGTTTCCTAAATTCTACCCCTTACAGCTACTCAGAAATACCCTATGAATATCCGTTCCATTAGACTTACAGCCAAAGCTGGACTGAGGTATGGGGCAGAAGGCAGGAGGGCTTTTTATTTAGCTATTTCAAATGCCAAGGAACAAAGAAAATCTCTGGGACCTAGAACAAGAAACAGTGCTCCTGGTTTACACCCAAGTTCAGGAAAGCACCATTTCTGCTCTTGGAAACGTTTATCACTTCAAGTCTCACCAGCAGGCATTGTTATTGCTGCATTAGGCTGACATCTGGCAGAGAGGTTGGGAGAAAGGGGAAATGGAGAAGAGCAGAGCAAGAAGTTGCCAAGAAGACGTAATAAATTCATTTCTCTGACGCAAGACCAAGCTTGTCATTAAATGTCAAGTGCTGGATTAACAGCTGTGGGGGACCAAATCTCTGCTTCAAGCCATAGGCTCTCAGCAATACATGGTAAAAATCCTCCCCCATTAACACTGCCTCTAAATGGCAAAGTATTTTGCTCTGGTTTCAGTATGGAGTTGGACTGACAGTGGGTTGCAGATAATCACACCCAGAGCACCTATGCTTAAGAGACAGAAATACCAGTTTGCATTTTGACAAGTATGAGGCAAACCAAGGCACTATGTCACCAGTAAGTAACACATGAAACTATGTAAGACCTGGCTTTAGATGCCAAATCAGCCATTTCTGACTTGGGTGTGGAATATTCGAACCTCAGCCCTGTCCCACATCAGTCTTAGATCAAGCTTTTTAGCCTTAAATGGGGAAAAGAAAATTCATGATTAAGCCAACTAAAAGGCTAAAGGAGGTAGCACCCGGAAGTGACCACAAAGGATTTCGCTGTGGTTTAGAGTTCCTACCTGCACCCCTTGCCCCTTAAACTCAAGCTAGAAGTTTCGCCCACTGTCCTACAGAGAGTCAGGCTGGTCCCTTCTATCTTTGTTCCTTCTCTGTCCTTGTATTTTGTTCTAGGTGAAATGAGTAAACAGCCTAGGAACATGATCAGCTTTGCAGTCTTCCTATTCATAGTCCAGGCACCGAGGCCAGCCTGAGGCAATGCTGCTGAACATGCAGCAAATGCCAAGAAAATCATCATGGACTTTCTTTTTTTTTTTTCTTCTTTCTTCCTTAATTTTTATCTTTTTTGCCAACAAGGTACCCATTGAAATTCAACAGCCATTTTACTGAAGCACTCTTGATGCTGGGTGACCTTTGTTTGACATTTTCTTTGCATATGTGCACCAGGAGAGACCAATCCACCCTTTAACAACTCCATAATAGAGCAGCATGGCCATGGCAGAGAATGATAAAAACTGCTGTGATGAGTGCTAATTCTTGTGGTATTGGAAGGCTCCTTAAATCAAAGTGCTGGAACTGAGAAGTGAGGAACATAACTACAAGGTTTATTGATCATTCCTTACTACATGAGCATAATTCTACCCTGAGAGAACTCCACAAATCCCTGTATTTATGGTATAAAGTAAAGGTAACAACTGTTTAGCACAGCTGATACAAAGGAAGAGTTACCCTTACAGGTACTTGCTTTGTGTGTTTAATATACCTAAATTATCCATTGCTATTCTACTTCCAAACTAGTCTTAATGCTAATAAGTGACTGTCCCTGCTTCAGACAGGAAAGAGGTAACATACACAAGCAGAGAGGACTGCTGCAGCAAACCCACCTATGAAACAGTACAGAGAAGGATTTAAGTGTGTCACTATTTGGGGGAGTTCTGCAGGATTCTTAACAAAAGAAAGGTAATTAGAAGAATAAAGCTGTATAGCAACCTTCCACAGCTTGTCTGGGGCTTTAAAATACTTCTGTACGTAGAATTATCTGCTTCAGAGACATTAAATGCACCAGTGGAAACTCTTGTACATCACCACATTGTGAACATCTGACCTCCAACACTGGGAAATAATGAATAATTAATGGCTCCAGATGTGCCAATCCTGCCAACAGACAGATGTTCATTTTACACACCATTTAGAAATCCCCAGTGCATTTGACTACACGATGATAAAACGACTAAATAATAGGAAGGCATGGAATAGTGCTCAGAAAGGGAAATCTGCACTTTTCCAAGATCTGAAAGTGCACAGAGACAAACAGGATTACAGAACAACAAGTCACATGTGGCAGAAGCTTTAACTTGGGAATTTCTAACAGGACAATTAGAAATTGCCACTATCAAGGACAACACCAACAACTTCACCCCCATCATAGCTAAAGATTCCAGTACAGAAAAGTGAGAAGTAATATGAAGGAACACAAAACAAGCTCAAAAATCATCCCTCCATTAGGTATTTGACCAGCCTGAATGTATTCCTCTGCCATTAACTAGCATTTATCTTCTACTCTCTTCTTGTTTCTGAAGCTCTTCTGGCTTCTTGGAGATTATTTTTTTGCTATCGTGCTTGTCTAACACAGCACTTACCCTTTAATGAGATACAGATAAAACTGTCCCTTGTCAGTCTGTGCTTGTCATGCCTAGAGAGAGTTTTACTGCATCATAAAACCACAAAATGCCCCAGTATTTAAAAGAGATCTATCATTCTACCATTATGTCATCTAGGTTCTGCACAGAATTCTTTGCAAAGCAACAATAAATCCAAGCACAGAAAAGCAATGGAAATAGCTCCTGTGTCCTTCCACTTCCACGTGCAGCCACCACCACCTCTCATCCCCATAGGGAAGCTTTCAGTCTGCAAATGAGCATCTGTCTATGCGATACTGAACTATTTGTTACATTAGGTTCTGAAAGCATTTTACTAAGGAGCTTATTTATGCTTGGTGCTTTGATAATGACTGTGATCAACAAGCTTCCAGGAGCAGAGAGAGAAAATGGAAGTTGATGGCGTTTGAACGTAATTTCAATGTTGACTACACAAAGCTCCACCGTTCAGTAGCAATTGGCTTTGTTCCTTTGATTTTGCAAACAGCTGACAAAGGCAATTCTATTGACCAGGCAGATTTGATTAAAATAGTGTATTAAAGTGTTCTATGGGGTTCTCAGTTATACCACCCATCACCTATAGGGTTCCTCTATAGCTTAGCCAACTAGTACAGTTTCATCTTAGTAACTGAAATATAGACCAGTTCCCTGCTATATCTTGTTTACTACTCATTTTGTCTCTTACATTGACTGCTTCCAAGTACTTCCAAGAAAGAAGGTATCAGCAAAAAAATGTCTCAGCTGCAAAGGAATACACATGTCAGACCACAAATAACCCGCACAGGGAAGTTTCTCCTCCATCCAACAGAGCCAATGATTGCTTTTCAGAGTAAAAACCAGGAGAAGTGATACTGTCATTGATACGAAGATAAATGAAGTCTGATTGCAGTGGTTTGAGAGGGATAGTACCGAGACTCACACATTTCAGCTCTAAATGCAAGTCACAAGGGAAATGTCTTGCTGTACACAATTTTCTTCGTAAAAGGGAGTACATAATAAATATCTAAAAGTGGAGTATCTGCCCACACAAGGTCATGTTACGTTACTTCCATTATCAGCGCTACTGCCTCCAGATTTCAGGTACCCCTTTATATAAAAAAACACAGCAGCAGAGAATTCCCTGATGCCCAGCACCTTCTAAACTCTGGCAGTAATGCAGAGTGAAAAGAAAAAACAGACTCAAGCCCCTTTTCCATTAGGCAGTGACTTCTAAACCCATCCAGCTCTCTACAACAGCAGAAGTTGCTGGGCAGTAAAGAATCTGTGCATTAAACAGAAGTGGTGCTTCTGCACAAACAGTGCTGATGTGCAAGTTTTGTTGGGAGGAGGGGGATTCATAATTATTAACATCCTACAGAGGAATCCTCAGCTCTCCTGTTGATAGACCTGGGAGCAAGAATACAGACAGAAACCCTTGTACAAGAACAAGCAGTTTAACAAGCTCAAAAAAACAGTGCCTTGTATTTTCTGATCTTCCAGTTTCTTTATCACACATGAAGCCCAAAGCTCGCCATGTCCAACTGGTGACTCTCCTTGGAATCATTACCTCCACCTTGTCCTCACTTCTGGCTATACTCACACACTGCAGTCTAATGCTTCCAGCTGACAAAAAGTCCCTCTCCCTCCCAAAAATGGCCATCAAGAGAGACGTCTCAGGCAGGACTTGCTCATGAGAATGCCCCCCTCTTTTCCTTTTCAATCATAGAGACTGGAACTTCCACTTGTTGACAACAGCTCCTAAAAGATGCAGAACTTGCACAACACCAGCTTCTCATCAGTGTGTTAGGGATGAGATCGTGGGTCTGTTGTCAGTTGTTCCACACTGAACACAGTTACATAGCTACACAGCTAGCTAGGATGGCAGCCCATGACAACTGACTTGTCCAAGGACACACGTTCAGAGCTGGGAACAAGCTGAAAAGATTCTGCCTGTGCTTATTCCGTTCGAGTGGAACTGCAGACCTGATACAACAGAAGAATAAGCAGTGTGCCTATGTTACGCTACCATAGGGTAGGAAAAGATAGGCATGGACAGTGGTCCAGTCTGCTGTCCTCACAGCCCTCAAAACGCTTGCTCCCATGACGAGTATAATGCATTTGTCTCCAGTGGCCATTAACTGCAAAGATTTCTTTACACAGTTTATGGGGAATAACACAATCACTTGTCAATCCCCAAAAGAACACAAAAAATGGAGCCCAATTTCTCAGCTGAGATTAGAGGAGAAAAAGAGGGAAGGGGCAAATCCTTCGAGCATAAACAGATTGTACTATTTATACACGAAACTGTTTTCTGCATCTCTAAACTTCCCATGCCCAAGTACTTTAATTAATTGCAGTGGTTGCTATGGCAACTTCCTAACTCAATTATAGAGCTACAAAGAGGTGCAGTGTATATATGACAGGTAACTCTTGCTGAAGCTGAAGTACAGAGCAGATATCACAAAAACAAAACCATTGCGCAGGTACTAGCAGAAGGTTCACAACAGACAAAATGGGCTTCTGCTTAACCACACGTGACCCCCCAGGTCCCTTCCAACTTAGATTCCACCCATTCCGTAGCCTCTTGAGGGATGATACAACATGGGAGCATCATCAACAGATTTGTGCCAAACCAACTGCTAAACAAAGCTGATTTCCTGGGCTCCATCCTGAGCTGAGCAGAATGGCAACGTGATGGGGGGAGGAAAAGCATTTTGGCACACGAACTGTAGCTTTTGACAGGCTGAGTGAACTCACAGGCTTTACAGCTCCTGGGGAACACACCTTTCACAGGAGGCTGAACACCTTAACAGCTCTACCTTTATCAGGAGAGCTCAACTACTTGACCCTAAAGACAGCATTCTGCTCTGCTTGACACTGCAAAAAATCGCAGCTCCTGTTTGTGTCTCAGTTCCCCATAGGTAAAATCAGGACTGTATTTCCCAATTCCTAAACAACATAAAGAGACCAAAATTACCAGCTGCTCCAACTCAGCATGGATAAGGTCTGGTTTAAGGTTATTCCCAGATTAATGATGCAAAAGATCGATGATTTATGGCCAGTCCTCTCTGCCACCAAGTACAACAGGAGATCCTATTCAGCTGCAGAGGCTGGGCACTACAGAAGACTCAGAAGTCTAATGAAGACCTAATTACATCCCTGCATTAGAGCAAACAGCGTGCATCACAGTCAGTATTCTGCCTCCAGCAGTGATGTAGATGTTTCAGAAGCAGATGCAATCTTCCCTACTTATGCCACAGCACTGAATGATCAACAGAAAAGGAAAGGCGGGGGAAAGAAGCAAGAAGAGCATTATCTCTTTGCCTTATCACCTAAAACCTGAGGACTGATAATCTGTACATCTATTATGGTGAAAACACCTTACCATGTGAACTAGGTTCTAGTCTTTTCCATACTTGCATTTCTCCTACCTTCATTTCTCTGGCATTTTTCTCAGGGATGGACTCGTATGACAAAAGAGACATTACTTTTTCCAGCTCAGCCTCTGTCATCTGTTTTCCTAAATGTGACTTTTAGTCACCATGGCAAGATTCTTTCTTTTTGCCCCTCTACAGATCCTGTCACTTACATTAAGTGTCCTTTTCTTCCATTTTAGATTAAATGGCTTGTTAGGTTTTTCTAAAGGTGTCTTTAGTGAGACACAGTGATATTTCTTTCCCTCTCTGCCCCCATCCTTCAAGGTCACAGACAGAGACTTCAGCTTGTTTCTTAAAGGTTAAATGCAAGTTCCAGAAGAGCAACTTGAACTTTGGAGAGCTAAAGCAGAAAAAAATCCAAACCTCCAGCGAATACAGTATTGTTATGTGAGAAGAGGTGAATGTGAATGATAAAGTAGCAGTTGGAGAAGCCGGACAAAAACCAGCAGCTCCCTTCCCGAACAACTTTATCTGTCTTAGCAAAGCAACTGCTACTGTTTTATACTCCTTTCCAAGCCTGCCCTGCTCTGAAGAACATTGCAGCCTGCAGAGCAGGAAGTTGCCAGAGGCTTTTTATTTCAGCAAAGCCCCCCACCAGCTGTGACTGTACTCCCTGAAGGATCTTCAATGTTAACTCTTCAGAGATGGGTATTTTCCAGTCTGCCAGGCAAGGAGATGCTTACTAAAAGTCAGACTGTTCAGAGGTTGAACAAATTTTGCTCTCTTCCTCAACAGGCATTTTACAGCATCAGTTCCTGCTCAGCTTTCTATACCCTGTCTGTTGTTCCAGTTAAGTCTGCACTGTTCAGACCCACTAAAAGTGGAAACTACTTGAAAAACTACTTTCATTTTGAGTCTCACAACTGAAAGTGTGTTTTCCCCACGCATGTACTCTTGCATCAGGTCACCCTATTTCACGTTCTTCCACTTAGAAGAATCCTATCTGTAGCCCCATTTCATTACAGATGAATCTGCCACACTCATGCATATGCCCTGTTCAAATGAGAGCCTGGAATGACAAAATCCACAAACTTCTACAAGTTAAATCATTACAAAACCAACAGACTTTACAGAAAGAAATTGGCCAACCAGCTCTAAGTAACATAGTATCATAAGTGGGCTATAGGAAATATAGGCTGGGTTTATATACAGGCAGAATTTGCTTCTGTCTAGCACGGCTCCATCTTCACAAGTTTTTTTTTTTTTTGCTCTTTGGCTTTTGTACTCGCATACAGTCTGGTAATTGGGTGTGAGTTTTACCTTGGCAGCATTTGTGGAAGTAGAGTCTAATAGGGAATTAATCCATGCCTCACTAGCATAGCAGCAGTCTCCAAGGGCCTGGATTATCAGGGTTAGTTTAGCAGCTCCCTCCTCTATAGCACATTTTACATGACTGGGCATCTCTATGGGCCAGAAAGCACTGCTGAGGAATTCCAAAAAACATCTTCCTAGAAAACTGCTAGAGAAAGGCCTTTTGCAATTAAAGACACAGAACAAACCTGTTGGAGGTGTCAACCATGGTGTTCAGTTACTTCTGCAAGTTCAGGGATGACTACAGGATTACAACTACTTTACTAAACTACATGAGATTTCTCCTTAACAGCAAATTGATGATTACAACAAAAAGCATCATAGACAGTGGGATCTTTCTCTACATATTTTTCTTTATACATGTAAATGTATGCCTAAAAGAGACACTAGATTAAAATATACCAGAAAATGGTAGATCTCATGCTTCCATTTCCAGTTCTTACTACTCAAGAGCAAGATCAGGGGACCAGAAACAGAGAAAACTCACGATAAGAAATATTCTGTGCTCTGTGCTGAGAAGCACTAAATCTGGTGTCAAAATTCTAAGCAGATAAACAAGCAAACCTAAGTTACTTACCATATGCACAATGAGAAAATTCCACCCTTGCACTGATTCAAGAAGAAAAATTGACCTTGCTTCAAGGCACAGATCGACCTCTAATGGATTAGGATTTTTCCTGCAAGCCAGTCTTAATTAAAAAGTGTCCAAAATCACTTTGCAACATAATTGTTAGTGGTAGCCACTACTGGAGAGGTTATTAAATTAAAGTACTACCAGACTTCATAGTACCATATGGCCATTCCCATGCCACTAAAGCAATCATTTTTACACATCCAGAGTGTAAATGGATTACAGTCACTGGCTGCTATCCTTACCAGACAGACAATCTGGACAAACCTCACCTAACCACCCCTCTACATAGAGATTCCCCAAGGGAAGTGGTATTCTCAGAACTAGCTAGGACTATGCAGTCCATAGAATAATACAACTAATATGGAATGAAGGGACACTGCCACGGCTGGTAGCTGCAAGGCTTGGTTTGAGACCAGAGATTCATGTGATTTGTGAGTGATCCTTGCTATTCAACACTATAGCCATGGGTTTAACAAGAGACATACAAGTGGTGCACTGAGAAGCCCAAACACAATCATTTCTGCTATTCATAGTTTTCCTTTTCAGATTTCCTCTCTTGCTATTGCTCTGATTCTTCTCCCAAGGGATATTAGATGTGGAAAACAGCAGGCTGACCTTTAACACTGCTCTAACCATTCACCTTCTTCGAGCCCTTTACAAACCAGCTAATTAAACCTATTGTTCACCCCCCAGTACAGAAAGCACCATTCCTAGCACTGGAGATCCAGTTCTTCTCCTAATTGCATCCTGTACAGGTCAGACTATCTCAATCAGCACTGCTTCACTGAAGCAAGAAGAGCTTTGCCAATTTACACCATTTGAGGCAGACTGGGTCAAAGGTATTCCTTGGAAGTATGTACAAAATCATTATGATATGAAGTATTGAACACCTTTCACATTTGACCAGGAAACTTCAAGAAGCAAATATAGAGATACTGAGAATCCAGCTAATGCCACCAAAATAAGGTTGTACAGGAAGCTGAGATCACAGCCCACGTTGGGATTATTGCTCTTCCATCTCCATTTCAGTTCTGGTCTTTAAAATAACAAAGGCTGTGGAAACTTGAAGCTTAATACTTGATTCAAAGATGCTTACCTACAGCAACAACACTGCTTTTTATAGTATCAATCTTTAATATAAACCACTATGCAAACCAGACACTTGGGCTCACACCTTTATTTAGTAAAGAATTACACACACAGCATCATCACCTGCAGATTTAAACAGGTTCTGTAAAGGGATATTAAGCAAAGTCAGTAAATAACTCTGCAGAAATTGTCTCAAACTCAGGTAAGATGAAGGCACATGTTGGTGAGCTCCTGTAGCAAATGCTAATAACCTAGAGTGTCTTTGCCCTCTATGAATTGACCTTATTACGTACGAACAGTTCATCTATAATGCATTTAACTCAAGTTCTTCCTGTTCTAATGAATTAACTGCACTCCAGTGGACTGCCGCTGAGAACTTGTTTGGGAAAATAGCTCCAATAAAAATCACATCAATAAGAACACCTCCAAACCATTTAACAGTCAGGAAATGCTTAAACAATGATTTTCTTTCCCTTCTCTGGTCAGAAAGTCTTCAGAGGATATCCACATTCTGTGATAATCTTTTGTAAACTGAGTGCAAGCAATGCTTTTTTTGGTGAATAAAAAAGATATCTATCAATAAGTAAGAAAAAATAGGCCCACAATGGGATGCAATTTCTTCTTCAGGCTTCAAACATTATGTCCTTACACCACTTCATTACTCCACCAGAGTAAATGCTCTCTCAATGGCTGCTGACAACAGATGACATATGCACAATGGATTCTTACAAACCTCTTCAGAGCTACTCAGATACTGGTAACGCCCAGCTGGTGTTTAGATGATACTATCTAGAACAATAATGTCTAATGGTAAGCAAACCACTGCCTTTATGGACAGCAGCCAGCTCTTGAGGATTTCTTACTCAATTTTGGGGAATATGTGGGTTCTCGCCAGCAGTCATGTAATACCTGCACAAAAGAACATGCTAGCACGAGAGAAACACAGTGAACCTGATGATCATGGCTCCTTACCACAATTTACTGACTGGTTCAGTTAACCCCAGATCAATGCAGTGAAAGAACAAACAATAAGGCAAGGATCACCATTAGTTACTAAAACGAACTAAACGCAGTGCAAAAACCAGCAAGAATGAGAGTGGAAGAGCAACTGGTGAATAAACTTGGCAGGCATAGACATGGATTTCATAGTTATTCCTCTTCTCTCTCACACACACCCACCCCAAAGCTGGGTGATTACAGAAACAGATGTAGAGTTCTAGAAAGCCAATGAATCAATACACAGTTAAATTACACAACCAGTAAAAAAAAAAAAAAAAATAAAAAAAAAAATCAATGGAACCACAAGATATAAGAGTGGGATATAAAAATCCTGCTAACAATAAATAAAGCAAAGCCATATTTAGGGACTGTCTTGCTATCTATCCAATGTAGAGCTTGGGCACACTGTCAGCACCTTAGCAAATTACTATCAAAGAATAAAAGCCTACAAACAGTGTAGCTGTCCGGATCCATCTTCTGCTCAACTGCCAAATATGCCCAAACTTACAGGCATTTCCTTTGTATACTTCAGAGTTTCTGAACATAGCACACACATAGCTACCATTTCCATTAAGACTGATGTTTGAGAGGACTGGATATGCAGGGCAATCAAGTTGGACCACGCTCAAAAGGTGCATGCACTTTCAACTGTATCATCTCAAATATTTCAGAAGGACTGTTTTAAAGCCTGCTTTTTCTTTGCTTCCATTTCTTTTTCAAGACAAAGGGAGAGAAAAGAGAACTGCAGTCAGATTTAATGTATATTTATAGAATGTATTGATTGCACTGTTTGCTCATACTGCTTCTAGAAACCTGAAGTGGACCCTATATCCTTAAGGGGCTCGATTTCCTCCTCACTGATTCATCTGTAACCATTTACTTAACTATGTCTCTAAGCATCAATGGTCGCCCTGATTGCAGTGGAACAACTTATTTCCACACACACTCAGCTCTCAGTGCTCCTATAGAAGCCATGAGTTTCCTACATGACATTTGAAAGGATTGTATGATATTATTCTTCTTGAGAAGTTAATATTCAGAAACCAAATCCTAAATAGTAGTCAAAATTCAATAAAGGCAATGAGGTGCACATGCATGTTGTCATGTGGATGAGGACACACTTTACCACATGGAAACAATGAGCACGGGTGTACACACAGAAACGGATTGGGACTCATACTGAAGGTCAGTGGGTTGTTTTCACTCCCTTTGCATTATACAAAACTGAAGAGCTAAAGATTAGTGATACTGAATGGCCCCAATGCCTACATTCAGCTCCTGGCAATCCTTCTACTCCTTCCACAAAGTTCCCTTTGTGGACATTGCGTATGCACATACATACTCCTACATTCAGACATGCGCCCTTCGTGAACACAACAGAAATTGTGGATCCTTTCTTCATTATCATTTCATAAGTTGCAGGATTTAAGGCTTGTTTGTGTTAGAGCTGCTGATGTTAAAGTAACGCTTACCCTGAAGCTTTCATAAAATTTTCAGAACTGCTATTATTTTTAACCTACTGCCAGAGGCAAATCTTCCAGCAGAACACTGCTGAGAGGGGTCATCTGTTTCCTCCTAGTAAGCAAGCTCCATTTCCTTAGCAGGGCAATAAATATTACCACCAATAATGTAAGTGCCAAACAGTTCCCACTTCGATTGCCACCACGGCAGAACATTGTTTCAATGATGTTTTAGTCAAACTGCACTTAGACCTTAAAAACTTATCTTGGTTTTTAAGGGAAAAGAAATGACAGTAAAATTAAACCGCTTCCCATTCAAGAGTGGGGTGGTTTTTTTTACACACATTCTGGGTAACACCTCCTGTTCTTGTCAGGAGCTACACTCACATCTTCACAATTAGTCATTTAATTCAAATTGGTCTACAGAAATCATAGGTTCTTTTGAAAGCTATAGCATAAGATCATTAAACCATACAAAAGACTTTATCTGTTGGGGGAAAAAAAATACGTATACAAAGGAGGGGAGAAAAGGAGATCTCAAACATAGCAAACTGACAGTATTTTCTACCTTAACCTCTTCAGCTATAGTTGCTAAGTAACCATGACACACCACTGTGTATTCTCTGCAGTGTCTGGTCTACAGCCTGACAATTTGATTAATTCTTCTGAGTACCAGCCCTGCGTGGTGAATATTTTAACTACTTAAGCATTTATGGGGGTACGGGGGGTGAGGAGGGGGAACACACACACAAAAACCCCCACAAACGTCTATGATTTATAACTTAAGTTTTATTCCAAGGCTGTTAGGTAGGAAACTAAAATCCTCTTCCAACAAAGGAAGGTCATGCACACAGTTATTTCTTCCTCTAAGATTTTTTGACTCACATATCAGTAAATACATTTCCCCACCCTCAAAAGCATGCATGTTTAATTATGGATCCTGGGTGTCAATATTTGTAGAGAAACAGTAAAAAAAAAACCCTACAATGTCACTGCATTGTCCTCTAAGTGTCTACATCTTTACACTTCATGAGGAAGTTTGAAAAGCAATGAATATTCCTGTGTCAGTAGACAGGTAAAGCAAAACTCGCTGGTTCTACCTGTTTACACCAACTTTAGTTTCAAGACTTCTACACTCAGGAGATTTAATTAATACAGACTTTAATAATACTTTCACCTCTAGTTTCAAGCTTTTATGGCATTCTGCCTCCCTTCCCTTCCCCTCCCCATTTGGTCACTCTTTTGGGACACAGAGGGAGAAGAAATGCAGGACTAGCTTAGAGTAACACTGTGCAAGCCATCACTACAGCAGCTACGTGAGAGACTGCCAGTGATGGGTGAGGTGTCACAGAAAGGCATGGCCACATGCAGAATGGTGGAAGAAGCAGCAGCTTCTGCCCAGCTATAAACACAGGGAGGGGTTCCAAAGCCAGAAATAGACTGTATTCAAGCTAGAGTTTGAGCAGGTACTGGGACCAAAGTAGGTGTCTGTTGGATCTTCAACAGAGGAGACTCCCTGGATGACCAACAGCACTCACAACCACCCCAGGTTATCGCGTGTTTGCTCCTCTCCTTTCTGCCAGTGCTTCTATATCCAACTTTAAGCAGACAGAGCAGTAATAAAATATTGTCTTGTAAGTTGCTCCACCATTAAAAGAAATTATGAATGGAAAGAAAAGACATTCACAAAACAAGCCTTTTCCTAGCTACTCCCACCTCGTATTTTGCAAAGAAACCAGAGTGTTTCTCCGGAGCCACTGACCTTCTCTATAGTAATAAACCCTGAATTCCCTTTGTGTTTCCATTGTAATGTAATTGTGTCATGCCTGTTAAGTACAATTTGACTTGATGGACTAATTAGGCACTGCAGATTACTACTCTTTGAGCAATCAATCTGTCTGGTCACATAAAATATTTCCTCGTTTAACTCTAAGGAACTTTTCTAGACATTAGAATGTAACCCCACCCATGGGAACTGCTTTCCTAATACAGGACTTGAAACGTACTGTGTGATTTGCTAAAACCAGGCAAATCTTGATGCATTCTTATTTTGAATGCTCTCTGGTAGAAAGATAATATTCCTGTGAGGATTTTTCCTCGAAATGCTTTGTCCTACCTTTTGCTCCAGCAATTACCCTACTCCATTGACTCAGACATCTCCTATAAATATTGACAAAATTAAAACACTTGATTCAAATGTGATCAACATTATATCTGAGGTGTATTAATGCTGGATTTTGTCTTTCTAGCACAACAACCTAATGGTAGCTGCTGAAAGGAGGAAAGGCTAATGGCTATGTAATTACAGTTAGAAATCTACCCTTTGATATTATAGAAGGCCCAGAAGCAGAAATGCTCTTATCAGAGACTGTTCATTAACAGAATGATATAAAAAGAGAGACCTAATACTACATGTCTTAGCTACAAGCTAACACATCTGGTATCAAGCAGCATTTACGGACTAGATCACATCTCTATCCTGCAAGAGCTCTCTCCCAAACAGCCAGAGCCCCTCTGCAGCCAGGCTTTCACAGAGCCTGCAGATCTTCTCTTCAGCACACCCCCCCCACTCCATGTTCCTCGCCCCACACTACACCCCATCAGCTGCAGTCACGTTGTGCTCAGAGCTGGCAGCTCGTGTATGGTCATACCTCTTCCTTCAGGAGCTTTCCCAGGGAGTGAAATGAAAATGGAATTACACCCTTAAGAAGAACTCAGAATCCCGATTTAGATAAAATATTCTCCACTGCCTTATATCCATATGTACTCTTCACACATATAAGAGAATGAGGAGCTTCTTTATACGCAATTATAAAATGATAACATATAGAATCATAGAATAGTCAGCGTTGGAAAGGACCTCAAGATCATCCGGTTCCAACCCCCTGCCATGGGCAGGGACACCTCACACTAAACCATCCCACACAAGGCTTCATCCAACCTGGCCTTGAACACTGCCAGGGATGGAGCACTCACAACCTCCCTGGGCAACCCATTCCAGTGCCTCACCACCCTCACAGGAAAGAATTTCCTCCTTAGATCCAATCTAAACTTCCCCTGTTTCAGTTTGAACCCGTTACCCCTTGTCCTGTCACTACAGTCCCTGACGAACTCTTGAAAGCAGACAAACTTCAATGTAGCTGGGTTTATGAGCTATTGACAAACTTTCCATGGTGCTAGAGGACAGGCCTCCACTGTATCACAGCTTTGTAGTTCCATGCTCATGCTTGTCCTGGTTTTCACTCACTACTGCACATGTTTACAGGAAATTTTTGTTTTCTAGGCAAAACCTGAGCATTCAGTCATAGTACATTTATTGTTACACTGTAGGAGGCTCCTAGCGGCTTCAGTATTCCTGATTTTTGTTTATGCTCATTTTATCTTATTCTCCAAAAGCAGCTAGTCAATATAACATAGAACATGCTGCCCAGAACCATCCTCACCTCATTTTTGCTTAGCCCTTCATTATCCCTTGTGGCTGCCTGGTGATGGCTCCTCTCTGTCTCCCACGGCAACTCAGGTTACTGTATATTGCAAGTGGTATTCCTTTGGTTTAGTTCATTCATTTGCTGAGCATAACACAATCCTGTATCTCTGAGATGCTTACTAAATGCAAAAGCCACTTCTGCTCCCTCTGATTGGATTTCTCAAGACAAAAAACTGAGTGTGTCAAACTCAGTTCCTTCTTATTTAAAAGAATACTTTTCATTAATGCCACTTCTCAGCAGAACACCTTAAGTCCTTTTGCAAACACTGAACTACATACCAGCTGTTCAAGATCCTTACTAATAAACCAACTTTAAAGGGTAGGTATGTCCTACACAGCAAGGCTTAGAATGCAGATTTTCTTTACTACGTTTTATTTGTGTACGATCCTCAGTCACAAATCAAGATCCCATTACATTTGTTGGCACACAAGCACAAATTAAGACCAGGCAACAGTGTTTCTCCACTCCCCAGGCTGAATGTTTAACCATCATTCAGGATACAACTGCAGAAAGGAACAGGGATGTGTGGGCACATGCACTAACAGCATTTAATTCTATTGAAATAGGTTTAGGATTTAATAATACTTAACTTCAGCCTCTTGAGTTAAAGAGACTGTCCTCAATGAACAAGCATGTGCATCCCTGTAAAGGATTTGATGTAGGAAGTGTGTGAGCTCTGAATTCTGAGAATGACTTCCCAGTGTATTCTATTTCAGTCCAGTTACAGTGCCAAGTGTTTAACTTCTGTCCGTTAACTTCCTGATCAGAACACTCCCTGCTTTCGTGTTACCTAGTTTTGATCAAAGCATGACTTTGCTTCTGTAACTGCATGTTCAATTATTAATAACTTATTGGCCTCACTACGGCTTAACACAACAGAGCTGATGACATTTATGAGAAGTGACATGTATAAATGCATGTAACAGAGTTTTTTCCTCTTTAAAGGGATCATGATGAAGGCATCTGTTGCACAGGGCAAAGAATTACTTTGATCAAAAGCTGTGGAAGAGCACAAAGCCAGAGCCTAGAAGTCTCCAAGGAAGAATAAAATTAATAGCTTTGGAGGCAGATTAATCTCCTGATTATTGTTAGCAGCCTACACCAAAGAAAAAGTGATGTTACACATCATATGATCTTTACTTGTTCATGTAGAACAGCTAAGCCATGAAGTTTGGATCCCCATTACTACTTATACTTGCAGGTATCGTGGATATACTCCATATTTAGTTAGATTACTCCAGAACACTTGAGCTGAACATTACATTTTACTACCAGACCTCAACTCTTATTCACATTGTTCATTAACCTTGACGAAACTGCTCAAGCCTCCAGCATGTTAATGAGAACCCAATTCAACCCAACACATAGATTATTTATCTTGAGGGATGGACAAAGAATTTTGGGCTGAAAGACCAAAAACTATTCCAAAAGCAAGAAATCACATTCATTCATTCCTCAGTGTTCGCTCTTAAGTCAAAATCTGGCATTAAAAATAAATAAGTAAATAGCTCTTTTACATGCTCCAGACCACTATACTTTTTACACAAATGGACAGTAATTCTTCAAGCAATTCGTAAGCAAATCTTCTCCTTGGTTCTTAGGTTCATAAGCATGCACTTATCCAGAACTAAAATAAGAAAGGTTGATAAAACCTCTGTACTTCACCTACACTTTGTAGTTACAGATAACAGTAACGTTATCAAAACAGACACAACAGAGATAGATCCTTGTCTGGGAAGCTCTGTCAGGGTTACATTCCGAATGAAACAGAATCTCACCCCTTCTCCGTCCCATCACATTTCCAGACCATCTCGGTCATGCTTCCAAGTACCAAGCCAGTGGAGCTTCACAACTACAGCCAAGATTCTCTGTTCTGCATGAAATAGAGTTTCTCCTCACTGTAACAACCTCCTACCTGACAAGCATCTTAGTTGTCTGCCTATTAATTATGCTTTCTAATATATGTATTGAACTTCTCACCAGTTGATCAATCAAGTACAGCACCAGTAAACACAAATTTCACCGTACCTTTCAAATGCATAATGTGGAGATTATCAAACTGCAGTTTTATTCCCAGAAATTGCCAGGCTGGGTGATGAATGCCGGAGTATTGTGGTGACACGCTCCTCTGATTAATGAGGTGACAGCTTTGTGCTGTGAAATAGCAAAAGGACTTGACAAGCCTCACAGTTTTGCTCACTGACTCTAACAGCTGGAATGATGTTTCCTAACATTCTCCCAAGGCTTGTCACTAACATACTGTCCTTGTCACAATCTTCTCTGAATGGATCGACACACTGGAGCAAGCGGCAGCAAGGTGAACAGAAAGCAGAACTGAGAGATGGTCAGCCACCCAAGAGCATCTTCTCACCAACCCAGCCAGCTGAGCTATTGTTGTTTTAGGTCACAGCACACGTTTGTCTTTATTTGCTTGATGTAAAGCAGGATATAAGCAAGCAACTGTAAGGTACATCTCAAAAGGGACAGTACTGTCCCATCACAATTCCCGGGCCCAATTTTCCTTTGAGTGGAGAAGCAATCTGGCAGCCGTACAAAAGGGTTCAGCACAGACCATATCCTTTCATAAAGACTGCACATATCTGTTTATAAGGCCTTAAACATTCGTGAGGTCAGCTGCCTACTATCCTCTTCCTGAGGCACTAGGGAAAGAAACCTCCAGACTCAAATCGCACCCAGCTTTCTGAGGCATGTTCTGGCAGGTAAAACCTGAGGATTCCTTATAGCTCCCATGTGATCCCAACGTGCATCAGAATATACATGTAAACCAGCATGCTAAGAATTGTTCTAATCTAGAGGAAACAAAGCAGAGAGGCTAATTAAAAGAAACAAGTTCTTAATGACTGAGTCAGTCCAAATTAGAGAAACGGAATGTTTCACTCTAGTCACTGGGATAATGGGTAAATCAGGGGTGGAATTCAGTATTTCATACTGTAAATTACTTTCATGACCACCACGAAACTACCAAGAAATCAGTAAAGAGCTGTGTGTGACAGGCCTCATTTCCCAGCATATGGAAGGTAGGCAAGGCTCTGTTCTGGTTTGGACCATTACCATCCAGGCAGCCCATGGTAAATCTGTCTCTGGTGAAAAGAGCTAGGCTGAGTTTCTTAGGCAGATACTTAACTAGGGGACGTGGGCTCTTGGAAGCTGCAAGCTTTATTTACCATAGTGGCACACAAGTGATGCAGCATTCTAACACAGAAGTGTTAGCTTTGGCTTCAACACATTCAATGTTTGCTTCAGAAACAGTCATCACACTCTTTAGGAATTGCAAAGGATATGCCTGAAGCTTCACTGAATCAGGATCTGAAGTCATAGGCTTCACTACAAGGTGTGTAACACTTAGAAGCTGCAGTTCCTGTTTCATTTCTTAAGGGCACTGAAGTATTTTTTTTCCCAACTATCACAAGTTAACTCCACAGAACTCAACATCTGATTACTGTGGGGCTAAACTTATACAGAGGTTCACTAACAGAGCACGGTTGTATTCGCACTGGTATAAGTATCCTTCAATACCTATTAGACATACTAGCTAGATCTAATAGAGGAGATCTATTCACTAATAAAACCTGATCATTTCTTAATGCTACTGATCCAAACACACAAACCCCAACATAAATATTGTCTTATTATTTCTCACTGCTCAGCTGAAAGGTTTCCAAGTAATTAGTCCAATGCCTTGCACCTGTTTTAACTGATCCCCCCCATCTTTTATCCTTGAAAACATAAAGTACATTATATTAAATCTTAACCACAGATGCTGCAAATCATCTTTGCTCCAGCATGTTTCTGTGCATTTCCTCAGGGTAATGAAGGCAGCTTAGAAAAGAAGCAGTAATTCATTTACAACAACTGCAGGTAAAAACCACAAGGTGCCTTTAACTAAGAAGAGCTGGAGGTACATACAGGTATAGCAAGCTGTGTAGCACTGGATGTGCTGCAGTCCTTGATTTCTTTAATGTTAAAAGAATTAATCCAAAAAATGATTAAACATCCTGGCCACATTTGTGTTCAATAAGTGGGACATGCTTAGTTTTACCTCCTCATGAATTCCTCCTGATGAAGCACTTTCTGCTGCCACACAGAAATAAAGCCATGTCTCTTGGTGATTCAATGCAGATCCAGCAATTAATTCCACTTCTCTGGGATTTTGCTTTAGAAGTTGAGTTTTAAGAAAAAAAATATCTTAATGTAAAGCTCTCCGTTAGGACTGATAGTGAGTTTCGTTTAGTCCCAACCAGGGCAGGATGGAGAAAACCAGGGTAGCTAATCTAAATAGCTTCAGTGCTTAAAATTATTTTTATGCAGGTTGCAGACGTATTGAGGGTACTGCAGATGGATTTCACCTCTGCATAAATCAGCTTTCTGATTTGGGGTCCTGAATGATGCAGAGCTCCTCACAGCTCCTGTTCTGTGGGGAGCACACTTTTGTTTTCTTCATTACTCTAACAGTTCCTAGACACACATTTCCCTTTTTTCCTGGATAAAAAAAGGTTAAAGCTGCACACCATATAAGTGTAACTGCAGGGGAGTCTCGCTCAAGGTTTATGATCAGAATAAGAAAGGCAAACCAAAAAGGATCAAAACCAGTGGTGTACACCTAAAAACGCACAAGTCCTCTCCCTGTCACCACAGGAAAGCCTTTCCAGGCTTTGCACTTGGGGTAAACATGCACTTGTGATTTTCAAGAGATGCCATCCTAGAAATAGCTGCTGCATTTCCTACCAGGTCAGATACTTGCATTTGTATCAACAGTTGTTCTGTGGCTGGATTTACTTGTAACAATTAAACCAGTAAAAAAAAACCTTGCACGACTTCATTACTTTTGGCTTTGAGACAAGCTCTTTCTTCAGATACTTGATACTGTTTCTACTATTTAGTGAACAAATTACTTTCAATGCAGTTAACACTAGGCTGAGCAGACAAACCCACCTGCATTACATTTAGTTCTGTGGCCCCATTTTCCTTGCTATCTGTTGTAAAGGTACACATACTGTAAATGGAAAAGTTTACAAAGTGTGTCCAGAAAGATAATAAATGTAATGACATGATATTTTCATTAAACACTTGATGCAGCCAAAGTGATAATTATGCTGCTTTCTGTGGAAAACAACCTTGTTTCTTATTTAATATGGAATGCAGCAATGTCAGGCTTCAGGTAACAAAGCATTTGAGGCCTGTAAATAACATCAGAGATAGGGGCAAGTGAATTCAAATGGTTGAGGGGTTTCAAAGGTTGCAAGAACATCTCTAAGCACATCACAGAATGGCTTGGGTTGAAAAAGACCTTAACATTATGCAGTTCCAACCCCCTCACCATGGGCAGGGATGCCTCACATTAGACCATGTCACCCAAGGCTCTGTCCAACCTGGCCTTGAACACATCTGGGAAGACATCATGGTATGGTTGGGGTTTTCAAATACAGATAGCCAGAGCAGTACAAAAACTGCTCCTCCTCATGCTAACAAGAAGGATTCTACTGAACAATTAGTATTATTCATATTTTACTAAGGCATCTGGGGGAAAAGAGAGGGTGGCAAAAGAAATATTTATGCAGCAAACACTGCCAGATCATTCTAACACCTCCCCCGTGGGAGGAATGCAGTACAGATACCCATGTGCTCATCTCTGCTCACCATTTCCCAGAATCAGTGTGTTCATCATGAAATAAGCTTTGGCTTTATGACATTGGCTTTATTATAATTATAAATCTCCATATTAGATTCTCTTTAACTATTTCCTATTTTGCAATTTCAGGTTCTGTCATTCCCCTTGGTTATTAGAAGCAAAGGTTCAGACGCAACTGTCTAATGCTGGAAGCCAAGAGAATGGATCAGAGGATCATTAAATACTTGATTTCCTATAACCCTTTCCATCTACATCTCCTCCTTGCAGTTGCAGTTCTGAACCCATAGTTCAGAAGCCTTTAAGCTGAGAGTTTCAGAAAATCTATTACTTGTGTAGCCCTTTTAGTTAGCTACATAGTTCCACAACTAATATTCAAAAAGAAAAGAGAATATTTTTGGTTCCAACAGGGGGAAGAAAAGACAGAGAAAAATAAAAGGTATTGCTCTAACTGAAGGAAATGTGTGTCAAAAAAGCTAAAGCAAGAGAAAAAAGATTCACCTTGCACTAGGTTTATGTAAATAACAAAGGCAACAGAAATGAATATTCATCTACAGCATGCTGCTTAATGGGCTACTACCGTATGTCCTATGAGTTCTCACACTAAGAAGCTTGAAATGTTATGTATTTGCAACTGTTGAGGTCTCACTAACACCGCTGAGGAAAGTCTCCTGCTGGTGCTAATGGGACAGCCAAAACCCCTTCAAACTCCTGACAGCAGGAGAAATATCTGAACCCAAACATTTGTTTCCCCTATGGTCACACCTGTATCAAAGCACTACTGTGCTTAGGAAACCACAGGCTTTGCCACAGGATAGCGCTGACACGAAGCTGTGTTTCAAGATGTACAAAATTTGTGTGACCTTAACTGGTAACTGCAGTGGTGGCCTGTGGCTTAGAGCTACTAGTGCAACACTGCTTCTGGAGACCAGATAGTGCCAGCCTTACCTTACTGAATCAAAGCGCCTTTGCCAGCCGCAGTAGGTCACTCAGTGACTAACCATAGTGAACACTGAAGGCAGAGGAACTGTCACCTGATTGACTGCTTTGTTGTGTCTAATCTAGCAACAGCCCCAGCAGAGTTCAGGATGGACAGTGGATCAAGGACCTGGATGGAAGGAGCTCCAAAAGGAGTGGGGACGAAACCTAAAATCATTACACTGAAGCAAGTGAAACAGCCCCAGTTCAGGTGCTGACATTCTGCCTTCCATGGCAGTAGTGTTCCAACACCAACTTGTGGTACAATGCAGTGATATATAGAGAAATGATTTTTAATTAATCTCAAATCATAGCAGCTTGGCACCTCAGCAACGTCCAACATGTAACTGAAGACCTACGAAACTCTTAACTTACCACTTCATGCAACCAAGTAGCCTGACAAAAAGCCTGCTGCATTGACCAGCGACTTATATATCTACAAGAAATAAGAGAGCAGGAAAAGGGTTACTCATGTTTACTATCAGAGTAATCACAAAAGGCCCTAAGAGCCAGAAACCCAGCAGAAACCAGGAATTTAGGTGAGCTAATCACAAAAACATTCAAGGCACTGAGAACTCCTGATTATTAGGACAAGGCTGGAGTAGCTAAAGCACAAGCAGGCTCAATTAACCCTAATTAGTTCAGAGTCATGCTACAAAAAGCCTTCATTAGCAGTTGCTGGATACAGCTAAGAAAAGCAGCATAAATAACCTTTGGTTGTGAGCTGTATTTAAGAGTCTGAGAACTAAGTGCCACTAAAAGAGGAGGAAAGGAAATGAATGGTTCCTTTGTGGGTGACCAAACAGGAACTCATGCAGGCCTCACTTCAGTGCTGTGAATATTGTTCTGAGAGCTGGCTACAGAATGCTAAAGGTCTGAAACATCATGGAATCACAGACTGGTCTGGGTTGGAAAAGATCTTAAGATCATCTAGTTCTTAAAATCATCATGGGCAGGGATGCCTCACACTAGACCATGTTGCCCAAGGCTCTGTCCAACCTGGCCTTGAACATTGCCAGGGATGGAGCATTCACCACTTCTCTGGGCACCCTGTGCCAGTGCCTCAGCACCCTCACAGGAAAGAACTTCTTCCTTATATCTAACCTCAACTTCCCCTGTTTCAGTTTGAACCCATCACCCCTTGTCCTATCACTACAGTCCCTGATGAAGAGTCCCTCTCCAGCACCCTTGTAGGGCCCCTTCAGATACTGGAAGCTGCTCTGAGGGCTCCACACAGCTTTTCTTCTATAAAAAAACTTCTTTTGAGGATTTTATCTGTCTGATTTGCACCTTCTTTCATATCTAGCTGGGTACTTCAAAAAATCCTGCCTTTTTTCACATGAATTGAAATAACTTAGCTTAACTTCTTTTGCCGAAACCCTCTCTCTGCATGCCCAATTGCATCAGCAGGGCCTTGAGGGTCCCCTACTTTCAAAGGGCTGCTACTCATCTTGGCATAGATGTATGCCTGGGCTTTACAGAATAAATGAAAGCTGATTCTCTGCCCAGGAGAGCTTACAGCATAATGTCCTGCTTGTATATCACACATTGAGACAGGGACTTGCATCACATTCCTTAACATCTCCAACCAGTATTACTTTAGTTCTGCTCTTCAGAAGCTAACAACATTTGTTTCTTTCCTAACAGTATAGGAAAATCTTACAGCTGAAGTTTTTCAGTACAGAAAGAAACTGGTTTTCACCCTGTTCAACAGATACTCATCCCTTTCCAGCAGTGGTTATGTTGCTATTGTGTACACTGAAAGAACCATGCATCCATCCTCTCTGAAACACTTGAATTTCTTTAAAAGGCTGCAAGAACAGAGGTTTTCTTTATTATGAATTATACCTGTTAAGAGTACAGACTCCTAAGCTTTGCCCTGCAAGTTGAATGGATGGGTGCCTCTGTTACAAATAAAAAGCAGAGGAAACACCAAATGTCACCAGTTATCAATGTTAGAATAAGGATGCTCTTCTAAACCAGAGCATAAAATCTTTCCAGCCTCAAAAGATTCTCCTCTGCATTTAGCTACACCTGCTATCCTGGTTTCCGGTGTATTTATCCACCTGAGCACACATTTCCTATTACCTTATATTAAGCTGTCTGAACAGAATTTTAAGGTATAAAAAGCTTTTCATATGAGGGAGAGATGCCATCTGGAAAACCCTTTGCTGATACGGTTGTGCTCTGTTCATCTTGATGCCCTTTCCTTAATCCTGTTCAAGGCTTTTGAACAAAAAGGCAGCAAATGAAGGGGTTTAATGACACAAATTTGCTTTTACCAATTTTACCAATTTTACTCAAATCTGTCTTAATACTGCTCAATTCTACAAATCCCTCTTCCGCAGAATAGTCAGGACTATAGAATTTGTGGAGTCCCACTCAGTCAAGAATAAAATGAGGCAGCAGTATTGTTTGTGCACACACATATATGTGTGTGTGCATACCGCTCCTCACTGTTAGACATTTCCCGTTCTATACTGTAAAGAGACTGACATGACAAACACCAATTTGAGGGAATATAACCATGCCTGTGTGGAGAAGCAATTATAATGGATGAGGAGAGACCCTCTGAACTTGTATTGGTTCATATGCCTCCGTCTTCCTAGCACACCCCACATGGAAAGGTACTGGATGGGTCAGTCAAACAGCAGCAGAACAACCTTAGGATGCATCGGCAGTGTTAATAATAAGGATTATTTTTAATGGGGATAACCTGCTAGACTACATCTAGGCAAGTTAATCCTGTTTTAGCTGACTCATTAGCCTGGTTACAGCAGCACAGGGATGGTGTTAGGCTGATCTGAGTTTCAGGAGTGGCTCCATTAGGGTTAGCGTGCAAGATGACTCAGTCTGAAATTCACAAACTGCGCTCTAAGTACGAAACTTGATGTGATTCTGGATGACCTTAGACTCAAAGACAGAGCTTAAAAAGTGATCCGTGTTTTCTCAGCATCTCTCCCAACTGACCTACCTCCGAAAGGGATATAAGCCTCTTACTTGATACAGATCTCCCCAGTTTTGCATAGGCAGTTCAAGTCTTTGCTTTTTTTCTCCCTTCTGTCACTATGCTTTATGGCATTAGAAAACGACCTACTTAATGTTCAGTGTAACTGCACTTATAAAATTTTAAACCAGATACAAATTTTATACCTGCTTCCATTTCATGGGCACCCATAAAAACCCCCCAAAACTTCTGCTGTGTTAATGCAACTTCAGCCAGGACTGAAATACACCACACTGACTGCTATGCACATTTCAATTTTATATTCTCAGCACTAGTATATTAAAATACCTCTGAAAAAAACCCACACCAAAAAGTTTATCAACTGCATCCTGCAATCAAAAGCAAATTTAAAGTCAGTATTCTGAGACAAGACTGCAGTTACACAGAAATGTCAATAATTCTATGTACTTATTTGCTATAACAGCATTATCTATGAATAGAAGCCAGGGAATCTCTATTAATTCTCAGGCTCTTTTATTATTTGGCATTATCAGCATCATCTCCATAGGTCGCAATTCCATTCTGCAAGGAACTGCAGTGTAAATAACACCAGCATATTCCCAATTCCAGGAACTGTATACAAACAGTACACAAATTTTACAAAAGGCACCTGAAAAATCAGCTATGACCTCCAAGATAAATCTGTGTGTTCTTAAGTTCAAATCCTCCTGGTACTGGTATTAAGGGGAAAATCAGGTGTGCATTAATTGGAACTTGAAAGATGCTCTGATAACACTGTTGCAGTCAAAATGCAATTACATGCAAGACTATTAAACAGTGGAATATTTTTCGTTTGAATTTGATTTGTAACACTTACAAACATGCAGATACATTGTTGAGAAAACTTGAAACTAAATGCAGATTCATTTACGACACTAGGCTCCCTGGTTAAGACTGTGCACCACCTCCTTGTAGAGATCATTAAATGATTAGAAGAATTACCAATAACACCATCTGAGGTTTTTTTCCTTTGCTTCTCTTTCGTTTCTTTAGAACTACCCTAAAGATCCCAGCTGAATAACTGAGTGGTATTTTTAAGTGCTGTCCAAACCCAGATGCAAACACTAGTTTAGATTCACAGCACATTCCATTTTCTAAAGGAATTCTGTGCTTTAGATGATGCTGTGCTGGTACAGGGTATACCTGTACAACCTTAAGAACACAGAAACCAGAATGCATTAATTCTGCTGTTTATTTGGGATAAGACAACACCAGGACTCCAAAGCTCTACCACCAGATCCAGAGAGTTTATGTGACATAGCTACTACAGTAAATATCAGACACAATGGATAATCAAGACCCTTGGGCTTTGGACTGTAGTTCAATCAGTCACGATTTGACTTTGGACAAATTGCTCTGTTCGCTTTAATTGACCTTTCCATATAGGAGGATTAAAAACTTCACGACTCCCTAGTGTTTATAACAGGAGTTTAATGCTTTCAATGTTTCCCAAAGTCCTCGGCTAAAAGGTGCGACGCAAGTTGCACACAGTCAGCTGTTACTACACAAAGATTCATTTTTGTCTTCAATATGAAGCAACACAAGCTCTAAGGAGATAGCAATAAGCATGGAAGGGAATTATCTACAAAAAGCAGTATGAAAATCAGCTTTTTTCTTACAAGCAAAGAAACATTTAACCCTGTAGTTTCAAAGAGTCAGCACACACAAAGGGGAGATCACTGATATGGAAGTGGGAACCTAAGAGCCATTTGATGTGCACGATGTGATGATTTCTAGGTACCTCACTGGCCTGGAAGCTGTACACAAGGCCGACAAACCAGACCATATGGCAGCTCACCACAGGCTCCCTTCTCTAGGCCTCTGGAGACCATGAATATTGCGGAGGTCACTAACTAAGCAAGCCAGGGTCAGGCAGCAGCTGCAGCACTGAAAGTCTGCCCTTCCCCAGCTTATGTTACAGACTGGCATTTGGAATAAGCTTCAGGGATTCTTCCAGCTGCCCCAGCATGAATAAGGAAAGGACCAATTGACTCAACAGTTTGGATAAAGAAATGTTTTAGTTCCTCCAAGCCAGCTCCCTGTCCTGCCTTCATGTTTCAATTAGTTTAGGAAGCACGGGAGAAGTTACATTTTAAGAATGGCCAAGACGATAATAAAAGGAATGTCTTCCCTATACAGAACTTGCTGCCATTTTATCTCAAGAGTTTTAGTTAAACCTGGGCAAACCCCTAATGCAGACACATTCAGTTTAAACCAATGACTTATCTGGGTTCCTCTTGAGTCACATAAAAATAAGCTATGGGTAAAATATCAATGAAGCCTTTCGTAAGGTTAATTAACCAACTTTAATCACACCTTACTCTATGAGCAAATAACACCTCAAACTACTCCATCTAAAACTGCTAAAGCTCATCACCCTCTGCTGTTCATGATTTGGTGAGGCATTCACCCACCAAAGATTTGTCTCAGTGCTTAAAGACAGCTAGATTGCAAAGTCAGCTGGTTAACATTACTCACTGCTACCACCATTATCACAGTAATAGTTTGTCTATACTAAATTTATGCAACTCTGCATACAAAAGATTCCTCAGCTCCGATTATCTCATTTTCACAGAAGTTCCACGCCTAGCAGTTTGCAGAAGCCAGGTTTTCCTCCTGGAAGCAGAACTAAGTTGTGATGATTTCTTTCATTGCTTGGTTCTATGAATGCCCTATTGAAAATTCAAATTGCTTAATTTGTCTTTTTTTTTTTTTGATTACTAGCACACCAAAAAATTGCACACTTGAAGTCCCATTTCATTTGTTCTTCATCAGCTGGTTGTACAGATGCTTGAATCATTTGTTCATCAGAGGCACAGAAGACTTACGGCTGGGTGCACATTTGGCCTGCTTTCCCTTCCTTGCCTTGCTGGCATGAGTGCAAGCCACACAGCACAGAAACACTAACACCTCAGTTCATGGAAATACTTGTCCCACACTTTACCTGCAGTTTTTACCTCGTTACTTTTCAGCTTCTGCTTTTCTTTAAAGAAAGTAATTCCAAGGCTATTATTTCTAATGAGCATTACACCAAGGGTCAGAAAGGCAGCACTTGCCACACAGTGCATCTGGTGGTATGACACCGATCAGATTGAGCGGAACCCAGATGACACATGTGGTTTTGTTCTGTTCACTTACATTTTCTGGTGTGCAGTCTGTGGGATGCCTGAAGTCCTCCTTCCAAGAGCAACAGCAGTTGAAGATGGTTCCTTTCAGGCTGAAATCAAAGATTCTGTGGAAGCCTACAATGAAAAGGCAGAGAAAAGATGAGGATATGAGTGTGATTCCTTCAGGAACAGAAGCAGCACAATGTTATGGAGGTGTTTCAGGTTTGTTTTAATGACAATATTAGCCCCTACCATCAGCAACATTTACTTATTCGTAACCAAGAGGCTAAAACATCAAAGCCCTGACTACAGCTTGTATGGTCTCCAGGAGCACAACTGCTCATATGTTGCTAAAAACCATGAGTTCAGTTCAAGGCCAGCTTGGTCTGGTTTCACAACCCTCTTCCTGGCTTTATTTGCTCATTTCTTTGTAAAGGAGGTTTTAATCTGTGTGTGTCGGAGCCTATGGTCTTGTTGCTAATGTTGCTATGGAAAAAACCTGTCAATAGACACCGGAGGTCTGCTGGAGCTTTCACAAACTATTAAAATTGAAGTCTAAAAGGTACATGGGACTTGAGAGGGAGACTGTAAGCAAGATTAGTACATTGAGTTACAAAATAAGTAGAGAAATTCCAAAAGTAAGCACTGCCCTGTTTCTCCCAGGTATCTGCCATGACATGCAGTCACCCGTCAACCAACAGATTCCTCTTGGAAAGATGTGATAAGGAACAAATAGAGCAATCTCCTCCTCCAGACTTTTGCCACACATGGCAAAAACATTCATTTATGTACAGTTGTCTACATGAAACATACTGGGGGCTGGCTGGGATTTTATTAGGGAAATAAAACCATGATGACATGATGCACGGACACAAAGAACTTCTTCCACAGAAAAATAGAGTCTTACAAGAAGAGTACCTTGGAGGTCAGTTTGTAAATAGAGCCCACTTGGCATGAATTTCAGCCTTAAGCAAGCTCAGATCCTGGGCTGAGTGCACACCTGAATTTAAATACCCTCAGGTTGAATTTCACTTCTGGGTTCCCCTATTTCAGGTCTTCCAAGAGTTGAGTCAGGCACTTTCGAAAACACACTTGCCACCAGCCTCACAAAGCTCTTCGTAGCAGATTCATAATTAATGAACATGTGAGGTTGTGGCAGCTTTAATGATCTCCAACTTCCTCAATCTTTATTTATTTTCTAAGGCCTTCCCTCTTCAGTGACTGTCATCCTAGTCAAACCCCCAGTTTATAAATGGGATGCAACAAGGTGAAATAGAGCCTGAAGTGACAGCTCTCATACGGGAATGTATTGCGCAGCTCCGCGGCTGCGAGCAGGAAGGAAGCACTGCTAAAACCCCGACATGTACTTTGCATGCAGAATGCAGCAATGATGGGGGGGTCTCTACTGCTACCTGCCTGACCCCAAACTTGTGCAAACCTGGTTTTTTTGACTCCTAAGCCCAGGAAAATAAAGTTTCATTTACAAGTACATATAAGGCTTCCTCTTAATAAATCCTGTTCTGACGGGATTTTCCTAACTGGATGTTAACCAAGTTTCTTTCATTTGGAGGGAAGGAAATAATATGTGTATTAGCCAAGTGATCAGTGCCTTGGCTTTGTTGGGGTTTTTAAATCTACCACCCTTTCAGGATTATTTTACCTTCAAAAGAGTCAAAATGCCTCCCCTTACACATACCAAGGAGCAGGAGAACTTTAGGGCAAATCTAAAAAGAACAGAAGGCTTTCATACTCAAGAGAGACAAAAGAAAACCAACAAAAGCTTCAACACACACAGCAAATCCATTCTGCTTATATAAGCACTAAACAGTCACTACCTGAGCAGCATATGCAGGAAGCTTGTTTCAGCAAGAACTGCTTTCCAAATTATAGAAAATGATGATTTCTCAGGTCAGGGAAACTAGATTCTAACTGCTGCTCCTTGAGCTCTGAAGCACCTTGTTGTCATGCAGCAGAATGGTAGTAAACAGACTTTAGGCTACAAATAACCTTACAGGTACTAGAAAGCAGATGCTTACCAAAGGACAAAGGCAGGACATTGTTCCCAAAACCTGTATTTTCTTTTGGCAGGATGAATGCATCAGCAACACTGTATTGATTCTAGCAGGCTTTGAAGTGAAAATTATGTAGCTTCTGGCCTAGGCATAACAGCACCAGCCACTTATTTAAAGAAGAAAATCCCAATCCCCAGACTCTTACAAAAAATACTCAGAAATTGCAGCCAGAAAGCTGTTGAACATTGTCTGCCTTTTCTTTTTGGTCTAAAGAAAACCAAAGGGAAAGAGAGGTGTGAAAAGAAGTAATAAAGAACACAGGACTAATCATTGCCATTGGCCAAGCAGCGCAGAACAAGAAGTTTATGAGCCTTCAATGTTGCTGCACTCTGAGCAGTGTCTCTGAGTAAAGAGCATTGTGGGGTTCCACATTTGTCAGAGACTCCCAACAAAATGCACTGAGCTTAAACATTAAGAAGTGGGCTAGATTTCCCTCTCCACTCCTTATTTACTCACTATTAGAAACAACTCTGTATTACAAACTGTAACAACATTATGTCCAATCTGAGCACTAGAAATAAACAGAGATAACAGGATCAAACCTGTATTCTGCCCGAATTTTTGTACCAGAACCCTCAACTCCAAGGAAAAGCCAACAGGACTATATAAGATGGTCTTTTTGCCCCATTCTGCCTTTCATTACACCTGAGCAATTCCATTTTAACTGAGGAAGTAACATGCGTGTAATTGAAGACATAATTTTGCCTGAAGGTCCTCAAGTATCAAGAGACCCGAGTGTGCTGAGCTTTAACCACATGGTTAAACATTTTGCTGAGCTAAGACTTTACCTAATGGTTCTGTTGAAGATACACCAAGCACTAGACTCCAGCGAAATGAGGTGTGCAATTCAAGTAGTTCAAAGGTTCAAGTACGTGGACTTGCATGTACTGCAAAATATAAAGCTGCACCTGAAATAACATCTGTGACCTGCAAAGCTGACCAGAGGGTTCTCAAGGTCTTTGCAGATATAACCCTGAAATATATGTCATTTCACCATTTGAAAGCAAAATAGCTTTACAGTAACATTGTTTTGTTATGACGATATCTTCTGCCTTCCTGGTATAAATGAGATTCAAAACCAACACTGCAGCTGAATTTAACATTCAGCAACTTTTGCTTACATCTTTATTCCAGCATGCTAACACCATGCAAAGATCTTGTATGCTCTCAGAACACAATAACACATTGTCCTTACTACTATAAACATCTGACAGTGGGAAATTAGGTTCCTTGTTCTAAAACCCAGCAAATTCAAATGCTACAGAGCCCCCATTTCACTAGTCACTAAATTGGAAACCGTATTCCACTGAAGCAGGAAAAGCCTTGAGAGCCAATTGTAACCTCTTGTGGAGGCACAACGGCTTCTGATGCATTGTCCATCACTACTATTCAAGACCCAGATTAACCAAGACTCCTAAGTACACACTGCAAATAAAGGCAATACTCACCTCACACATTTATAGATAGGGATATAACTGAAACATAGCCTAAGTGCTTGGAGACTGCTTAGCTGACAGCTCATTTGCAAAATACACTTGATTCACCACCACAGAAAACAGCTTTTACATTTCTAGCACATAAAGACTGAATTCTTTATGCAAAAAGAATACTGACTGCAGCAGGTAGTGATGAAATCTCTCCCATCTCACTAAACAACCTCATTCTACTGCCTCATCATCTCATTAAATCTCAGATGATTATTAATTATTTATTCAATTATCAGTCATTATTCTTTCAGGGGACAGTGAGGCTTTAGCAAGAAATGAAGGAGAATTTTAAGCTCACTGCTTTAAGATTGCTTTGTTTGTCTTTAGCAAAATTACTCTGACAAGAAATCTCTTTATTTGACATCAAATCCTTCTTAGGGGGAAAAATGGATTTTCAGAACTACGCAGAAATTCTTCTTGAAGCGTAGAAACATGGGAGCCCCCTTTTTCTGTTCTTTCTATCATTAGCTCCAAATAGGAATGAAGCCCTTGCAAAATACACTAACCAAATGAGAAATAAATAGGTGATTTAGACTTTGTAACAATATACTACAACCACTTTCATGCTGGGTGCCACAGTACTTGTATAACGATCAATGAGTACTACTTCTACCCAACCCTCAGAACAGTAAAGATATTTTCTCTTTGTGCACGCTACCCATTAACATCAAGTGTCTCCCACACCTCTTTCAATACAAGGCTACAAAGATCTGCACACCCAGGCTCCCAGGAGTTGCTATACTAAAACCACATTATAGCATTACTTGGTAACAGTAATAAAAAGAAGGAAATCACACTGATAGAGGGTTTTCATAGTAAGGATTTGCACATGTGAAAATTCACATAATTCTGACTACTTTTGCTCTGCTGTTGCTACTTTAAGGGTATTTCTGGGACTCTGAGGACTTACAGAGCACACATGGACAATCTGTACTGAAACAGGAGTCCGACTGCTCAGGTGGATTTTGTCCTGAATGCAGTATCATACTTTGCTTAGGCTGGTTCTCACTTTCTTCCCTGGAACCTTAATGAATGGATTTCCCATCCCATCCAAGGACATTCATTATTACAGTTTACAAGTTAGTTATGCTTCACTCCATACAACTAGTTTGTTCCTTTCCTGCAGGCATCTTAATTCCTATTATTCAGCAGGCTAGCCCAAATGAAAACCACTATCAGTACGGTTAACATTTAGAGGTTTAGTATTGATTTATGCCTTTGGTGAAGAGGTTAATTAAATGTGAATTTTAAGCTGGCAACATGATGAGGCGAGTGAGGAAACCTGAATTCATGAATACTTCCAGAGCTGTTTAAACCGTTTAAAATGAAGAATGACTGGAAAAACCTTGCCTGTTACTGGCAACTGGCTTAATGTGATTCTGAAGACTGTAAAGGAAATAACAGGCAGACTCAGGTGTTATAGTCCAGCTCAGGTTTTGTTTTGTAATGATATTAGCACTGAATTTAACACCTTACTGTAAATTGCTCCTGTAAATTCTGCTTTTGTTTCTCGCCTTTTCCTCCTTTTCCCCTTTCCGCAATTAATCCTGGAACTGCATGAACTGCTGGCTATACAAACCTTGAACCCTGTCTCATTGCAGATACCACATGCTCTAGAACAAGCTACTGAATTACCCTAGCTGGAAGCTTGGAAAGATCCTGGCCATAGCTCCAGCTAACAGATGCTCAGCAAAACCA
Source organism: Lathamus discolor (assembly GCF_037157495.1). Lineage (NCBI taxonomy): Eukaryota > Metazoa > Chordata > Aves > Psittaciformes > Psittacidae > Lathamus > Lathamus discolor. The sequence goes on from NC_088905.1 coordinate 2,590,395, forward strand.
GAGGAACCAGATTTGCTCATTTATTTTAGAAGGAATCCTGTTAAGATATTCTACCTCTAACTAGGTAGTTCCACCTAGTTAAGCCACAAACCTACGCTCTTGAGTTCAAGTACACGAGGAAATGATTAAGTTAATGCATTCTTTCCTTTCCTAGGTGTATTCTGTTTCCTTATTGCATCTTTACAGAAAGCATACAAGAGTTTGCTCATACAAGCAAAGAGGAAATTCTATTTAACTTCACACACTACTCTTAGAAAGGAGCAGTAAACTGAACAATACCTAGAGGCGAGAGAGGAATGAAACACATAAAGCAGCAACACTTCTTACAAGAGACATATACCCTGACACAGTAAGATTCAGTACTGGAAACAAGTACGACTTCAACTGGGGAAAGGAGAAGAATAGGAAAAACAAACAAAAAAGGCAGTTCAACTGCTAGCAGCCCCGTGCTGCCTCCCACCATCCATCCGAAGCTTGCTGTCACTTAGCACCACCACTGAGCTCTGCAGTGGCAAGCAGAATAGAATTCCCTACTAAACTGGACTGGCTCACCTCTCACTCAGACTTCTCACCACTACACTACAGTCTGCAACACAGGTGTGTGTAGCTAGGAAAACAATTGCACTTAACACCACTCATTCTGCACACCCCTGGCAAAAGACCTCCTCTCAATGCAAATGCTCCATCTCCTGCTATTCATTTAAACTGTCCTTGCCTTTCCTTCTCCATCCTTCACAGCAGCACATTACTAAGAACAAAGGGCAGAGAAAAGGCCAAAACTGGTTACTTATGCAGTACATTGCCTCGACTAATTGACAGAAAAATGTGCTCAATTGCCATTTCTTTTCCTTCCCTCATCACATGAAGCCATAGGCTTGTGCAACTTCTTTTATTAGTGCTATATCTGCAAATCTCTTTGGAACATTGCACGACAGCAATCTGCAGTGAAGTGTTACATTCAGTCTTTGCCCTTGGCATACTGTGCATGTCTTGATAGAAAGACAGAGATCATGCCTGAACCCCTGAATATTTGTAACAAGCTGTTGATATTTGCTTTTGGGTGACTAATGGGGGAAAAGCCAACAAAACATTACTGAGGTGTTTTTAATTCCCTGTCCTCTCATATCAGGCTGCTTATCTATTCTTTTAAAGGTTAAGCTGAGAAAGATTAACCTGTGAATAGGCAGCGTCTGATTAACTATCAAAAAATGAATACTTGCACTGATTTGGAATAAGATCAGAGGAAACACAAACAGTGTCAGCATGAACAGATAGAAGAAAGCTTGAGCCCCTGTGCCAGTCTGCCAAACTAGCGATAGAGATCCTTTCGTGCAGTGCTCTGTCCAAGCCAACAGAATCTGAGCAAAACACAAACAACAACAGAAAACACACAAACCCCCATGAGATAAGCTGCATAAACAGGAGCAGAGCTCTGATTTCCCTCATCCTAAGCCAACATCTGCCTATTCACCAGTTCTGTGTCCATCAGGGCATACTCATTGCCATGCAATACCAAAATTCCTTCTAAATCAATCACCCAAGATCCTAAAAGCAGTTCACCTGGTACATTAGCCTGTATGCAGTGCTACTACAGCTGCATTGCTGAACCAGCACAGTATATTTAGAGCTGTATATGTATATACAAATATGCACACCCTTACCAGTCCCAAAGAATTCCCAAATAAACAGTCTGCTCACTGCATTAATCCTGTTGCAATAGGAGCAACTACACTGTAAACTGGTGCCACATCAGTGCATGCATATACAGCTCTCCACCCTGATTATGCATGTGCTGCTTCTGTAATTGTGTGTAAATACAGTACGACAGCAGCTATCTTAATATTCTTATTTCTTCCAGAATACTTTCAATAGTCCTCTGATATTTAATTTCACACCACACATTCTTCTTAATAAATTCAGGTGTGTTTTTTTTAACTCAAAATCCTACTCCATCAGCATGGCTGAAATCAGTAAACAAGAATTATTGTTTTCTGTAGTGCTCTTTGTCAGGGCTGGTTCTACTATTTGTTGTAATTTATCGTAGAATCATAGAATGGTTTGGGTTTGAAAGCACCTTAAGATCATTCAGTTCCAACCTCCTGCCATGGGCAGACACCTAACATGAGACCATGTCACCCCAGGTCCTGTCCAACCTGGCCTTGAACACAGCCAGGGGTGGAGCATTCACCACTTCTCTGGGCACCCTGTGCCAGTGCTTCAGCACCCTTACAGGGAAGAACTTCTTCCTTATATCTAACCTCAACTTCCCCTGTTCCAGTTTGAACCCGTTACCCCTTGTCCTGTTGCTACAGTCCCTGATGAAGAATCCCTCTCCAGCATCCCTGTAGACTTATTCTGCCCCATTTAGCCCTTCTCCCTGTATACAGAACAAACCACTTTTGATTTTATTGATTTGCTTTCCACTCCCAATTATTTCATGAACATCGTATTAAAGCATCAGTTGACAAAATACTTTTTCTTATTTTCGTAATGTTTTACCTCAGTCTGTTCATTAATTTCCTGGGCTGACCACTGAACTTGCAAGTTGGGTTTTGTTGGTGGTGTTTATTTCTACCACCCAACTAAACTGTTCTGGGCTTTAAAATAACTTTTTCTGTTGTCCAAAAAACTTTCTTGTGCAATCGTTCTATTTCATGAATAACAGATTAAAACTTTGCAGGACACTTGAAGTATAAATCCTGGAAAGACGCACCAATGTATTTGTGTGATTTTCCCTTCTGTCCGTGTTCTGTGCGGAAAAAGTTCTCACTGAAATACGGAGAAAAGAAGGGAATTGCAAATAAGGGCAGTGTGTCTACAATGATGGCCTTTGCTAAGGCTGTACGAACTGTAACTGACACAGGATTCCTTGAGGTTCATGCTGATTTTAACTTCCTATTCTGGGCATGCAGCTTTCATGCTCAGAACACACCTAACTCCCACCTTAACTCCAAGTTCAAACTCATGCTTGCTACCAGCATTCCTTTCCTTCCCCCTGCTAAGATACTGATCCTTTACAACTCCTCCATGATCTTACCATGTTTTCACACTGAAAGTCAAACGTACCAGATTCTGACTCGCTTTAGAGGAAAAAAGATCAGATCAGATCCATTTTGCTAGAGCTTAGTGTACGTACAAGTCTTGTAGCAAATTAAAGTGTACCAAACCACGCAAATTAAACTTGTGTAAATGTTGAGATGTCCTTACTTCAGCCTAGTTCAGATACCCTTCAGCCTAACTTAGTTTTATTAGGGGTTAACTTTCTATACTACTTTAAACAGGTGGAAAGAGAAAGGTAAGTCATACGGTGCAGTGGTCCTGGAAAAGAAGGCTTGAGTGCTGACAGCCCCAACATGGAACAGCAGAGATTCTAATAATTTCAAATAAGGGAAAACTCATTTACACAATATCTTATTATGCTTCAGCTTTTCCTGTCAAGCTGGAGACCTCTGCACTAATGTGCTATTTCTATTTAATCTTTTCAAGCAAACTGAATTGTTTCTCTTTGCTGAGCCAGATCAGTTCAACCCTATACAAGAGCTATCCCCAAAATCACATTCCTTCTACTTCCAGCCCGCTGTTCCACAGAGAGCTGCCTGACTTACCACCGCAGGAGAGATCCACAAATGTCACCAAAACCTGCAGAGCACTGACCTTTAAAGTCCTCTGCTAAACTGTGCAACATGCGGTACTCTGAATAACTGAGTGGGAGGTAAAGTGGAAAACAGCACCATTCTCTTCCTTACTTTGTGTACACATATAAATTGGGTGTTAGTAAGTGATGATCATCATGAACATACCAAAATTATTCTTCAGTGTCCCAAACCTTTGTTCGCATGTCTCATGTGCAATTTTCCTCAGCAAAAGAGGAAAAAAAAAGCATAGGATAAACCAGTATTCCAAAGCGCATACAATTTAAATAGAAGATGAGACAAGAAGCAGAAGTGAAGTACAATATTCATCCTGGTGATGCTTTAGGGCAGCATTAAAATAGAGATGAAAGAGAAAGAGCAGGTTTTAGATGCTTGAGGAATGGGCTCCAGCTTTACTAGCTCTGCCTTCGTCACTGCTCTGTGCAAGACACTGTGTGCTTTATTTTGTTCTGTTTTGTCCATTTAGACTGTAAGCTCTTCATGGTAGGAAGCACTTCTCAGAGTGTAGTTCAGCAGGATCTGACATGGTGTGAAGAGAAGGAACAAAATATGTAAGCAGTTAATTTACCAGAAAGCTTCAAACCCTCAAAGTTCCAGGCATCTTTTTTTCCATTTTATGAATGCTGCAGAAAACACGCGTTTTCTGGGCATCTCCAGCATGCGGTGAGCTTACATAGCACTGTGTTAACATGGAGGCTGTGATTTTTGTTTTATAAAGAAATTAACTTTTTAGTTAATCCGAACTTTTGTGAACTTTCAACACATTATTTATGATGAGCTTTTATTATCTACAGTCAAGATTTAAACAACAACAAAAAAAAAATTAACAAATTAGATATCAAAACACCAACTGTTAATACACCACGAATAGCTGACCAGATTGCTCTAGTGACAGAATGGGCACAAGTTGTCACAAGGCTAACAACTTATCATATGTTTTCCATTTTTTCTTTCTGCACATTATGCTACTAACAGTGGGGGAAGTTTCCATCAGCTTCTGGGGGCAAGAGAGGAAATGGAGTCCATCTGGGTAGGAATTCATTACAAGTCCAATAATGACTCTCATCAGATGGATGAGCCCACTTCTTGTAATGTAGGGTAGTCTAAAAACACTGGGATTCATAAACACACATCCAGGAAGAAAGATAACCCCTAACTAGGCAAATTCACAAAAACATAATAGTAAGATGAGGCTCTCTCTTTGGAGTACAAACTCAAAAGGAATAAAATATAGTGAAATAATTCTTCAGGAATTCTTTGTGAGGTGTTTCTTCAACTGGGTCTGTCCTCAAATGCTGCTGCTCTTTATCCACAGTTACAATAATAAATTAATATAAAGATACCTTCACTCCAGGAAGGAATTTGCCCCAAGTGTAGTTTGACCCATAAGATGCAACGAGCATAATCAACAGGTAGGTGATGACCCATAAGCCAAATGTTTAAGCACATTCAGATACCTCATGCCTGACAACCTGAAGAGCAATCCATTCGTATATACTGAATAATCTGATACCATTTCCATATAGATGTCCGAATTCATTCCCTAAACACTTGGTGCTGGCACAGACCTCTGCAGTGTCAGTTCCAAAGCCTCTCTGTGGCTCTGTGATGCCAACGCTGTATTTTGTTTAAGGTAAGATTTATCCATAGGCTTCCATTTAAAGTAGAACAATAGCAACAGTTTGCAGATGTCCTCCATGTTAGCAGCAACAGAGCAGGAATACTAACCATAACTGGCAAACTTCAGAGGTTTAATTTCCCAGCATATTTATTTATTCAACTATTATAAAATGCCCATCACCTTGACAACAAGGCATTTACTTGCAAATCTGGAAGCACAGAATGGCATGAAGATACCTATACAGAGTGCAACGTTATGGGAAATGGCTCTCGCTGCTTTCTGAAAGGTAACTCCAAAAGAGTAGTGGGATGGGGAGACAGAGGAGGAGAGAACATCACACAAGAGAGAGATTCTGAGGCAGTTTGTTGCTTCTACCATAGCAGGCATTTGTTTGTGGGTATGTCTGAGAGTTGCAACCATCTGTACTTCTCAGAAACACGCTACATGCCATGGGCTTCAAGAGGTGTAAGCAGTGAGTATAGAAAAAGGGCCTCTGAAGGATGAGGCAAATCAGCACAAAAGTAAAAACACATGGACTCTCTGTAGACCTTTGGCTGGTAATTCAGGACAGATTCACTCTGCAGACTCTATTCAGGATGATCCATATGGACCAAACATAAACCTACCTATGTCCAATTTACCAAAGATTCCATTAATCCAGAGCAGCTTACTATCACTACGGAGAAAGCACCAAAACTCAACAACTTACATTTGAAACAAGGTTCTCTGTTCAGTGACATTTTTCTTTTTCTAAAATTAGATTCACTATGCTGTTGAGAGGAAGATCCAAATGGCATCTAAGGCCTGAAGATCTTAAAGTCTTTATTTGTGTGTGAAAACAATGTACATTAACACATATGTGAAGAATTTTAAAGCTGATCTAATGAAGCACTCACAACCTGACTCTGCTGAGACATACATCCAGTACAAACAAGAAATGAAATCCACTAAATCTACAAGTCCAGCTGTCAATCCCCTGTGCATCAGAACGAGCAGCTGTTCAGCATGTTATCTCACACATCCTTCCAGGAAATGAAGGGGCTGCTCCTCACAGGTCTGTCAGTTATCTGCTCTGACAAAGTAGTTTCAAACTTGGCTTGTGTCATTCATTTTATCTGCACGAATCAAAACACTGTCCAAGGCATCTACTGCCCTTGGGGTTGTGCAGCACCACAGACAAGCTGATGCATCATGATAAAGAAGGAAGAGGGACTCAACCTCCAATTCTTTTTCCACAATCATTTACAGTAGAGGCAGGCCCCGGAGTCCCTTCATCACATCACTGCATCTCTTAGTTGTCTGAGACCAGTATAGTAGCAGTACTTACTAAATGGCAACATGCAAAAATATCCGGACCATCTAAACAACCTCCCACACACCAAAAATGTTAAAGACTAGTAATTTGGTTCACAGACATTAGCAGAGTATGAGCTACAGAAACATCTAGTTTTAAAATTGGAAACTCTCACAAGGCAGCTTTTGCAGCCTTTTACCCTCCCCTTCAAAGCCAGGTTTTGCCCATCTGCCACATGCTGTATATAACAGGGTATGATGTATAGATAGAGCTGGTCAATGAGGATCCCCCTCCGCAAACACAACTTTGGGTTTTGATCATTACTTTAGATTTGTGGAACAAAAGGAAGGAAGAAATAAATCGGGACCCACCAATACATTCTAGTTGCAACATGACCTCTTCCCTACAGGTGGGACAACCTTCCTAAAATGTGAGGCATTCACAGGTTTACACAGTGTCGTTCTGTACACTGGAGCCTCAGAAAAACAAGTAGGGCTCTTTGAATTTTTACCCAATGTTATAAAAAATATCTTCTTGCCATTAATAGCCCCCATGTAGCATCTCCTCGATCAATACAGAATATTGGTGAGCTTGAAGGGACACCTGCTGGCAACAGGTAACATTACAAACACTTGTGTTAGTACTGGCACAGGAAGAGAACCTCAAATATTACAGCCTGTGATTGTGCAATGATCAATATTGATCATAGCAATGATCAACACTTTGCTTACTTCAGGATGCATGTGCAATTGCATCAGGGTAACCCTATCCAGCTGGGTTACAGAATCATAGAATGGTTTGGGCTGGAAAGGACCTGGATCATCCAGTTCCAACCCCCCTGCCATGGGCAGGGAGGGACACCTCACACATGCCGCCCAAGGCTCTGTCCAACCTGGGCTTGAACACTGCCAGGGATGGGGCATTCACCACTTCTCTGGCATCCTGTGCCAGTGCCTCACAGTAAAGAACTTCTTCCTTATATCTAACCTGAACTTCCTCTGTCTAATTTTAAACACATTAGCCTTTGTCCTATCACTACAGTCCCTGTTATGTGGCTGTCTTAAAACATGAATAAATTGAGTATTGCATCTTCGAAGCAGGCAGATGTTTAGCTAGAACCCGAATGTATTGCCATGCTTCTCAGAAGGGCCCTGCCAGCCGATCAAAGCAGCTGAAGCAGAGGTACCCTTGGCAGTTGAATGCAAGATTCCACCTCAGCAGGAAATGGCCACAAGTGACATGGGAGAAGAGGTACACACCTCAAAGACATACAGACCTAGAGTAGTGAATTGCAATTGGAGTTAGCACCTTTGAGGATCTGGACAAGGAAGGAAAGAACAGGATGTATAAGATGACAGGATGTTAAGAACATCACTAGGACATTTAGACACCTCCCCACACCGAGTTACTAAGAGTCAAAGGATACAGAAATACATAGCTTGTCCTCACCACTGAGATTCCTCAAAGCAGGAACTGGACCATGCCTAGACATGGGTGAGGATCCCTAGGCAAATGTGAACACTGTTTATGCCAGGAGCTAAAAAAACAGCACCAGGTGAACAAACCAGGGATGTGAACTCATCCTGCAGACAGTGAACAACTTGCCTCACTAGACTGTTTCTGCAAGCCACAGTACTGGTTCAAAGTCTTCACTTTCCACCCCATCTTCAAAGGCATCAGAACTTTTCTATAACACGATGCTGTGCTTTGTCACATTCAAATGATGCAACACCAGGGGAAGGATATCACCCTCTCCTAATTCAGCTTCTCATGCTTGTCTCGTAACACTGTACAGTGGGGAAGAAGCAACTTCTGCTTTAGATGCACAGGGCAGCAGACATGACACTGTTGTTAATGAAACTATTTCTTCTTATTCTAAAAAACTAATGTAACTATTTCTTCTTTTTATCCATATAAAGCGAGATACTTTAACTCCTTGAAAGCTCACATTTGCCATAAAAGGCCAACCTGCCTCAAAGCTGCTCCTTCACCACCCTTATCTTCCACACTCCTTATAAAAATTTATTAGCCAGGCTGCAGAAATCCTTTGGATGTGGGTTTCTGCTATGAAAATAATAATCCTGACAGACAGCTTCTTGCACTGAAAACCCAAAGGCAAGAAAGCAGAAGTCATCGCCATGGTAGCACTAACCGACTAAAACACTAAAACAACAACCCTGCATGTAGCTGGGACAGGTAAATAGACAGCATTTCAGAGGTACACCACATTTCAATGTCATGCTCTCTCCCACTAGCTATTACCAGCAAAAGCAGGCAGAACATTAGAGAAAGTGAGGCAAACCCACACAGACAGCATGCCATATGCATAGATGTGCTTTAGAGTTCTCTTCAGCACTTGTTCTACTGAATTATTGGGTCTCAACCCCCTTCCATGAAAAGATCAGGGATAAGAGTAGATTTCAAGACCACACTTGTCACTAAGGCTACATTCCACCCCAATTTCTGCTTTAAATATTTCTCCAACCTCAGAATGATGTTGATGAGCTGCTGTTTGCGAAGGTTTGACCTAAAAGACAGTAACTGAGAACACAATGGTTCCATGCAATTAACAGGAGGAAAAAACCCTCAAAACCCTTTCCTAAGGTTTTTATTTCCAAATAGAGTTGTGGGGATTCCTCCAACATCTTCCCCCCCCCTTAAACACAAAGCTTTTTAAATTCTTTTGCTTCAAGCTGATCCTCGTAATTAAAAGAGCTGATAAAAAAGCTTTTGTTAAATGGATCTGCGCATATTAGAGTTCATTAAAATGTAATTCCCACAAAATGGGACATTTTAATCTATCCATACTTGGGGAAAGAGGAAGGAAAATGAGATATTCTTCTCTCCCACCACCCCCCATCTATCTGTAGGCCACATGTGTTAATTACAATTTACTTGTCTAATTGAGAAAATCAGACATTAGCAAGTAGTTAACTAGTTATTAACTCAGTTACTCTTCAGAGATTTGGGAGAAATTATACTCTCAACTAAGGTGCCTGTTCCAGCCTGTGTATTATTACTTTGCATGTTCCTCAATCTAGCGAGTTGTCATTTAAAGGACTAAAACAGTATTAAAACTACTCCTTAAGTTGTAAGTTGCACAGAGGAATACTCCTATAACCATTTTACAGGACGATAAACTGTGGTAGAGTTTACACACAGACAACACTCCACATGATATTTGTTAGAATTCCGATTATACATTATTAACACAGAAAACCCTTCTGAGCAAAGAGAGGCAGCGTATGCAGTAACTACAAGCAGATGAGCCAAACCAGCACATGCCTTGCTATGTAAAAAGCTGCATGAACTGTTTGAGTTGATGAGGATAAAGCAGAAGGTCCCCAGGAGAGATCAGCATCAACCCCAACATGTTTTAGCATCAATACACTTTAAGAAGAGTCACATTCCAAGCTGCAGTTTGGGGGGTTTGTTTTTTTTTTTTTTTTGTTTTTTTTTTTTTTTTATTTTTCCTCAGTCAAAGGATGTTCCTTGACTAATTGAAAAAGAAAGCGTTTTGAGCTAGACCAAGAATTCTCTTCTTTTCCCTCCCATTTCCCCAGCTCTGAAACAGTAATAGCAGTAGTGATCTTGTTCTTTGAGATACACAGATTATTATGCAGGTGTTAGATACTGCTTTTTATAGTCTTCCCATGCTGTTATCAGCCCCATTATACACATTATGAACCCATACTCACATCATTCCTAAATAATAGCAAAACGGTAGTAAATTATTTGTAAATGGGAAACGTGCGCATGAAGTGACTGTTATCTGGGGATTCCTCTTGTCATCTCTACGCCTACTCAGATTTTCACACTGCAAGTGGAAAAACAGGGCTAGGCAGACATACAGGTTCCTTTATGGCTCACCCTTTAAACTTCATGCAGTTGGCCTAATTGGTGCTTCTTACAGTGCAGTACTTAACTATTTATTCTACCACTGATCCTCTCTATTTACACAACCAGGTTACTAGCTGTTTTAGCAACCAAGAGGAATCCAACTTCCCTTACAAATAAATCCCAGACACATCAAACTGGCAGCTCCCATCTCCCCACCTAGTTAAAGGCTATTTGGCTGAACTCCTGAGGCAAAAGCAGAGACACATCAGCAGTTTGGCATATACATTCTGAAGAGATGAGCTCCTAAGAAAAATTATGCTAGGAATATCATTCGCATCTGGTTAGTGGGAAGTGGGAGTAAAACACTGTTTTCCTTCTGTTTCACAGCTACCTTATACTGGTGTGAGTCATTATGTATAGTAAAGCACCATATGGGGTAAGATGGTCCAGAAGAGGCTTAATCCTCAGCTGGGGTAACTGATTCCTTGGAGTGGCACCATTTTCTACTAGCTTATCTGTTCAGTATATCAGCAGTTTCACTTGATGAAAAGCGCTCAAAGTATCAGACATCCAGTCTTGCAGGAAAACAAGCTCAGTATCTTTATGTATAAAGTTGATGGTTTTTTCTTTTCAAACTCTACACAGTAATAATCTTCACAAATGGTGTATCCTCATTCTAACTGGCACGTAATGAGCTGTTGATAGATGACAGCAATCAGGAGTGACTGCTATTATATCTTGTTTTGTGAGTGGCAGAATGAATAGCAGGAATTCATCTCAGAGTGAATGAATACATTCAAAGCCCCTTTCAGAAAGCAGGACCTTCAAAGCAGGGTTACCATTTCCAATGATTCAGTATAGCTCCAGGGTTTCTTCAGATGCTGGGCCAAGCTCATCCCCATCACAAGTCTTTGGAAATCAGGCACCAAAGCTGATTTTGGTTCACAAATTTGAACACAGAGGTTGTGCTTCGAAAACAACTGTTTCTGTACCTACTAATTGTATTGCTCTGTATGGTACATAGGACAGTTTATCCCTGTCAGCGGGTGGTCACCCTACTCAAGATAGCACTGCTTCACAGTGCTGCTCAAACACGCACTGCGGAGCACTCACTAGTCCCAAGCTTGTACATGAGGAGCTCCATGTTTTATTAAATAAGCTGCATCTTCAAATTTGGTAACTTCCCACTCCTCTCCTGCAGATACTTTTGAAATCCTCTTCCGACCACTACAGTGAACCAGCTAAAATTCACTGGGAATTCAAACATTTGCCTCCCACTGTGTGTATTGAATGTTAGATGATGAAAATAAATAAATAAAAAGCCCTTGAGTTTCCATCTGAACTGTAGTGTAAATACTTCTTAAGAGTTGAGCAAGTGGTTTGAAGAGCTTGTTTCACTTGTTCCATGCAAATATCAAGATTAACAGAGAGATTAATTATGTCCCATTTTTCATTTTACAAAGGATACAGGCAGATTTAGAATAACAAAAATAAACCCTCTGGATTAATATTCATAACACAATGCTGAGCAGTACAAAAGCAACTCATTTTTTATGTAGAAAGGGGAGAAAAACTGTCAAGAGTGCTCCAGAAGCATAAATACATATTAAGTAAGGAAGTCTCACAGGATGTACTTTCTCAGTCTGTTGAAAGAGGGTTGGGGGCTCAAAAAGGGCGTGCAACATGTCATGGTTTCAGGAAATGAAACCAAGTTAGAGAATTCCCAATCAAAATTTGATTTGGATCACGTCAAAACTCATATCTCTTCCTATTAAAGTTTTCTGTTCATCCTTATGAGGGTTGTAACTTTGGGTTCAGGCCCCTTAGCTTCAAAGCTCAGTAGGATGTTGGGTTGAGGTTCTGGTGCAAGTTATGCCTGTGTTATTAGCTAGACAAGTTCATTCCACAGGAAACACTGGACAAGCAAAACAAAGAACTGCTGTCACCACTGCCCCACACTTTGGTGATAAATACAAGCCCAATTCTGAAACATACAGCACTGAGGATTGAAATTAGAGGAATTAAATGCTGCCTGAGAAAGTAACTAATCTTGCCCTTTACAGGAGCTATTGAAGTAGAACTTTGTGACTTTTCAACTTCTCACTTCACCTAAACATATACTTATCTGAGAACTGCACATTAGACACACAACTAAAACATATTACTACACCAATAATAACAGCAGTATTAATTCCTAAAACTCTAACAAGCTTTGAATTGTTTAGTTTGGTATTAAAAGCCTGTAGGTTTTTTCTAATGGAGTAACGGTATTAGGGAGACTCTCAGATTTTATTTTTACATTTTCGAGCTTTGTAAAACTAAGAAATCTTGGCAATATCACAATGTGTTATTTAAAATTATCATTACACTTAATATCCTGATCATTAGAGGCACTGAATCACAGTTTCTGCACGCTGAAGGTCTGCAACACTGTCTTGCGTAGGTGGTTCAGTTATTCAGCTCAGGTTATAACAAATACTGGATTATCCAAGATCATGAGATGACGCTTCAAAACCAGCAGGTTTAAGAGACTATGAGCAGAGAGTACATGATGCAGGAACATGCAGATTTGCAAAGATTCATTCATTTATGAAAGGAAGAAAGCCTGACAGCTTGAAGCATACTGCCAGTAGCTGAGAAAACATTTACTTCTTGCTGGAGCAGACCTGGGTGTTTGCTCTTTGAATAATGAAATCAAAGAGAAATTCCAGTATTCCTCCTGGCATCTCTTGAGCCCTCTTTTTGACTCTGCCACTGCTTTCAGACAATTCTGGAACTTATACATGGAAGAATCTTCTACATAAAAACACCCATGATTCATACCATTTGCTGCGTAAAGTTTCTTTCACTTGCATCAGTACTGGGCATGCAAAATGCTGAATAATGGCTCCCTAGCACAGATACTAAATGAACACCACAACACTGGTTTATGAAGCAGACTTTACTGATGTATAAGTTTAAAGAAAAACCAAACAAACCCCAAACACAAACCACATAAGCAACCTCAGACCACACTGGAACTCTTGAGAGAAGTACCAGAAGATCAAGGCGTAACTCTTGTGCAGGAATTATGCTGGATAAAATTGGCCCTTGCATCATCTGTAGATATTGAAACCACTGTGTAGTTCAGTGCACAAAAGATTCAGGTCTTCAGCTGTTAATTCAGCTGGATCAGGAATAGTTACCTCCTGTGCTTCACACGTGATGGGGGTCAAACAACCAAAAATGCCATTTGTCTTTCTGCAGCTGAATCCCATTTTGACTTTCTCAGTTTGTAATACCACATCCTCTACTTCCCCACTAATTATTCCTTATTAGAAACTGTGTATTTGCTTCTTTCTTTCTTTCTTCTTGTCTTTATTAAATGTCATCTTACTGATTCGGAGGCATTTTCCCAATGAATCAAACTTATTTAAAGTTATATTCCATCTTCTCAAGCACTGACAACACCCACCTCTCCCTCCAGGTTTGTCTAAGCTCTAAGTAACTGAGAAACTTCTAAAAGTTTAATTTAACATGCCACACATTTATAATCACTTAAGATTTCATAGTTGACATTATTCGATATGCTATGGCCTCTCCAAAACAATTTCACACATTATCAGCAAGGTTGCACTCAGATCCTCCTGTCTGGAAAAAGCTGCTCTCTCTAGATCAGGAGTCATACTGCAGAACTATGTGTGGTACAGGATCTCTGACACTCAAAGGAGGATGTGTACTACCAGTAACTACAAGGCAGTGGGATTTATAAATGGAGACATGCACATACACATAAATACATGTACACTCTGATTTGTTATTTTCAGCTCACCATCTATTTATGAATTTTATCAAGTATATTTTAAAGAGACATTTATTGAGGCAAGTTTTTTCTTTCACTTTTACTAGCAATCAGGAAAATCAAGGGGATTAAGTCAGCCCTTTAATGACATTTTGACTTCTTTTGCATCAGCTTAAGGTAACAGCCCATTTTATATATTAGATGCAGACAGATCTTAATACGTATAATTATGCAGTTTGCAAATGTGACAGCTCTGATGTTGCTGCAGTACAAGTCTATGCAGTTAAATTAGAATTATAATGACAGTAATTACACTAATTAGTCTTTTTTTTTTCTAGTTTGTTACCAGCAAAGTTTTGCATATTTCTGTAACAGCTACTTCTGCTTTCTCCTAAAATTCCACCATAACCAATTCACTAAAATGCTAATTTATCACAGCCATATAATACACAACATTCAGACTCAAAAATGCAAATGCCAAAAGGGTAAGACTTAAAATCCATGCAATGCTTTTCATAAATTATTTACACGGATGGTCTGCAACTGCAATCCTTAGAAGTTTAGACAGGCAGAGGGTGAAATATTTAACGTAATCCACAGGCAGCACCACAATTTCTATGCAAGAGTACACACACAAGAGACTACCCTGCAGATGACATGGAAACAGCAAGGCTTCCATTTCTCTGGCAAAGCAACAAGGCTTTGAGCAAAGTAAGTGCTACAGAGCTCATGGGTGCAGACTTCACTTAGAACTGGATCCCCTCCAGATTTTGTTATTCCACTAGAGGGGCACAGGACAGTGTTCCACTGTTGTCATCAGCTGGCCACTTGCACTGCATGTGTTCTAGTGATAACTGCCAACAGCTTTAGCTGAGCCCGAGCTGGCAATTTCCACACCATCATCATGTTTTCGGAAGTTTATTACTCAGTTATAAAAGCTGGCTTCAAAGCTGAAGCTCAACAAACAACAGGGAATGAACCGGGGCATGTTATTTGCTTTTATTCTCCCTGGTTTAAGATAACAAATGGGAAGAAGCTGGAACTGATCTAATTTCAGCTTTTTCTTTAATTGCTTTTTTAAGTATTTCTGAAGAGTAACAGTTGTGTTGTTTTTTTTTTTGTTTTTGTTTTTTAAAGCTGCTTACAGCAAATGAAAACTCAGTCATGTAGTTCTTTCAAATCCACATTCGAATTGGTAAAACTAACAAAACGGGAATAACTAACCAAATGTCTTAAAATGCATAAAAGGCACATTGTTTGTCCTCTGTTCTAGCCAACATTGCTTCAAAACTGTAAATGAACTATAAATCCATCCCATGTATTTGTACACTGCCTGTCACAAGAACTCCACTGAAGACTCCAAGTCATGTAATAAGAACCTTCAGGCTGTATGTCAGTCAATTTCAGAGATAACCTTTGCCTGTCAAACAAACAAAAATTTTCTTACTTTAATGTCCACATCCCCATGTCATCATCACTGCACCATCCCGCATCTCCCCCTTTTTCTCCTCCTTCCCCTTCAGTCTAGCGGGTGGCAGACCTGTCACTGAAGAGACTTGAAATCCTTTGTGCACGTAGATATGCAAGTATGAACAACCAAGCAATTGTAAGGAGTGCTGTACCATTACAGGGATGATGCATTATGATCCACAAAGTTTTGAAGAGACTCAACCTCATCAGCTTCAATTTGTTTGCTCATGCTGCAATTCAATAAGAACATCGGGTGAGCCCAGGTGAAAGATTTGTCATCTATTTCTCAGAGAGCAAGGAAAAGCCATTTGTGGCCTCTACCCTTTGAAAGAAGTTCTGCCAAGTAGGGATGTTGGCTGCACCCAAACTGCCTGCAGCTTCCTGAGCCAGCCCTTAAGCCAAAGCAGGATCCCAGCCATTCTGCCTAGGGGTTTGGCATGTCACTGGGACTGGTCCTGGAATGATTCTGCCAATATCCTGCAGCAGAGGGAGCAGGGAGGAGAGCAGAAGGACAAAAATTGTGTAAGCCTAACTGCTGATTTAAGTGTAATAAATTGAATGTTAAAAACCTAATTTGGGGAAAAAAAAAAAAACAAACAAAAAACAACAAACCAGTAGAATTGGTTCAAGGCATACAAGATTAACAGCATGATTCCAGATTCTTCCCTGTTTGTAACTAGAGACCTGGCCATGAAGAACCTACTCATCCGGCATTGCAACTCCATTTTACTTTAAGCACTGTATGCTATATGAATGCAATGGTTTAAGATCTCCTTATTACCACCACATCACCTAAAACGCTGCTCTACCAAGCTGACAACTTTCCTGCACAGTCAACATTAACTTGGTCATAGTGACCTTGTTAACCACCCTAATTCACAGAACCTCTTGCTCAGTCCTTGTAAATGGCTCAGAATCACTGCTGTCAAACTGCATGGCTATAGATACCTGGACATGAACTTATAGCACCCAGTAGTCCTGAATTTGCAGGACACATTGAGGCCAACCAGACACATCAATGTAATTGCTCTGGGAGATTTTAAACAGAGGTTCTACCCATTTAGGTGTTATTTTATGTTAAAGTAGCAAGAAAAATGAAACCATTCCCTTGCAGTTACATATTCTGTAACTGTCATCTGATGGGGTTTTTTTGCACACCGTCTCAGAAATAGCGACTGCTGAAGACAACAGTAGTTTGATCAACATTAGTTTCTTTGTTCCTAAGTGTAAAATAAAGGTCAAGGCACAATTATGCCAGGTTTCTTGCAAATAAGCATTGAAAAGGGGCAATTCTTAGCTCAAAGAACTCATCAAGTTAATTTACAGAGCGTACTGAAAATGGGTCAGACACATAAAGCATGGAAAGGAAGATCACGACAACAGGGAAATAGGATTAAAGCCAGACAGCTAACGTACAGTAACAGCCTCAGCTTCTTGTCAGGTTATCCTTTGCTGAACAACAAGGGTTTAAGAGTTCTTTAGAGCTGCTTCTATGCCAGGTTTATCCTTTCACTAAAAAAACCACTTCCCTGCAAGATGGTCCTCAAAGAAAACCGTTTGTAAGACAAGTTTAAACATTTGCTCTAGTTAGTAAGTCATTGAATGAACAAAGTTCATTCACGGATTGGCACATGTAATTTTCAGGTTTATCTGTTTCAAATGCTGAGCTCCTACCAACCCCAGAACACACAACAGAGAAGATGCAGAGACATCTGACTCGAACACACATGCAGCAATGCAATTACAAGAGAGCAGAGCCTTCTCTGCTGAGACCTAAGCTCTGCAAAGCAAATAATCTAGTGTGCAGCTCACTGTGAACCACTCCAACACCAGGGAAAGGCATTTGTTCTGACTCAACCTAAGAGCACATAAGCAAGCAAATTACAACCGCACGTACTGGCTATCAACACTGATAGCAGCCCTCCAGTGCCTACAGGGGCCAACAGGAAAGCTGGAAGGGGGCTTTGGACAAGAGCCTGTAAGGACAGGACAAGGGGGAATGGCCTTAACCTGCCAGAGCGGAGACTGAGATGAGCTCTTAGGCAGAAGCTCTTCCCTGTGAGGGCGCTGAGGCACTGGCAGATGATGCCCAGAGAAGCTGTGGCTGTCCCATCCCTGGCAGTGTTCAGGGCCAGGTTGGATGGGGCTTGGACCAACCTGCTCTAGTGGAAGGTGTCACTGCCTGTAGCAGGGGGTTGGAACTGGATGAGCTTTAAGGTCCCTTCCAACCCAAATGATTCTACGATAATTTAAAGAGACACATAATGACTAAGCTATCTATGTACTAGAATGTAGTAGTTGGAATTGCTTAAAAAACACCTGAAAACATCATTGAAAGGACGAATTTGCTATCAGTGAACACTCACAGAAGTTTGATACTAATCTGTTTAGAAAGAAACAATTTACTCTGTACTAGGTTCACTGCAAAACCACAGAAAAATATTATGAACTAGGGGAAAAACACACATTGAGACAAAGTAAACCTTCAGATAGCATGTCCTCATGTACCTTTCATGATTCAATTTACAAGCAAGCCCTCAATTTGAAATTTAAATTCCATTTCAGTAGTGCCATAGGATACAAAAATCAATGGTGGAGAACTGGCAGCCAAGTACTCATGCTTTTCTGCAAAATCATCTCAGAATCTAAACAACACATGTACTTTTTTAATGAAAATATTAGAACCCCTTTAAAGTCAATCTCTTACCCTCTTCTGCAAAGACAGGAGACTCAATTAAGCAACAGTTTCAGCAGGGGTTCCCAAGATCCTTCAGAAGGTAATAAAAACACCACAGCATCAAACCACCACACTGCATTAGAATTCGACCTTTTTTTTTTTCCTGATGAAACTTGTTCAAGGTTGTCTGGAATACTGCTAAAATGTCCTGTTGTATGAGAACAATTTGTAGCATAGTCTGTCACCTCTCTGCTATAGGCACAATATGAAAATCTGTTAAAGCCTGTAACAACACTGGACTTTTCAGCGGCAAAACCTGAAGCAAAAGCTCACTTTATATGATTCTAGTAAATCCATTTTTACACATAGCACTGTCCACTGGACTTTACTGACCCCTGTAATATCCACTCACAAGGGAGAGTGAAGCGCAGTGCACACTGTTGTACAGGATGTTCTCCACCACCACATAAACTCAACCCACATTCAGAAAACTCAGCAGAACATGGATTATGAGAACACAATTTTCATTGAAAGGGGTGTGGTATTGTGTAAACGGCTTTGTAGAAATCTTCAGCTCATGCAATGCTCCATTTAAAACATGTAACCCAGAAAGTAAATCTGCTAACAGATCCAATCCAAACCTGATCTGAAAGACAACTAACATACTAAACATTTAAGTCTGACTAAGTCTTTGCATTGACACAAAAACATCCTCTCAGAGACTCTGGAAATTAAAGTAAACGTAAGAATGTGCATGTTTTGGGTTTTAATTAAAATAGCAAACAAGTGACACTACAAAGTTCTATATATTCTCCATGTTCTAGAAGGATCACAAACAAGAAAGAAGTTTGTTCCAAATAATGTGCCTTTCCTCAAAGGGGGGGGGTGGGGGGGGTGGGGGGGTGGATATTGGAAAAAACCATAAGTTTAGGTCTCTTGAATACTGGTAAATACATTATACTATAGACCAAATTATACCAAAGTACTCAACATACTACAGCATTTCAACAAAGCCTGTGAATATCAAACACTTATGAACAGTTGCTCTATCTTTTTGGTAACTCTATTACTTGAGTTCAGAGAAGGTTTATGGACTAGAAAGCCTCAGATATGGTCATGAATGTTTGATGCCTTCACATACACTGTTACTGCTGTAATGTCACTCCCTGCTGGAATTACTACATACAGACAGCCTGTGGTCATTACAGGCCAGTGGGAGTGGTTTGAGTATTAAAATTACGTACCTCCTACACTGCTGGACTATTTTTCACACTGCAATTGGTACTAACTCATTCAGCATGTTTCTCAGAGGAAATGGTATGGTCTTTGAAACTGCAAAAGAAACTACTAGCTATCAGTGTTTGTACAATGCCTAAAATCAAGTTTGCTAATGTGAGGTACTTTCAGCTTTTTTACAGTCTATTTAGAAAGACTGAGAAATGGACACATTCCAAAACCACACAGGATTACTGTAGTAGGACAAGAAATTTGACATATATGTCTTTGTCATACTGAAGAGAGTAACTCAGCAGTGCAGTGGGTTATACTTGTTACAGTACTTCTGTAATGCTCAAGTGCAAGTCTATATACAACTAATCCTCACTACCAAAGCACTGAGGAACCCCGCAACCTCTCTCACACAGTGGAGAAATACCCAAGTGTTGACAACTGTTTGCCTCCCTTTTTCTTCCTCCTACCAAATTTCATTCCCTCATTCACATTTCCAAGCCCTACTCCTTCCACTCCCACAGATGAACAAGCCAGGAGACAGAGAGGCAAATTCCCAAATTGTAACTTCCAAAACAATATGCTGTGAGAACAACAAAGGAATGAACAGAAACAGATCTCCAAATTCTAGTTGCAGTGGGGAACAAAAAAAAGAGTGCTCCCAGAGGAATTAAATTCAGGGCCTTTTTACAACAGCTTTATCTCCCTCTCTGCATCTGCCAGCTCACACACTGCTTGTGCATCCTGCAGAGCAGTTGCTCTCAGCCCTAACAAGTGCTGACAGGGCCCAGCCCAATTATAACCAAGCAACCCACAGGATATTTTTTTTATTGCAACATTACCTTTAAAATGCTTCAGTCACTTTTTCGTCACAGCAACAGCAGTAGAGGCTTTTCTTTCCTGCCACCCCACCCCCCCCCCACCGCCTTGTTCCGCTCTAAATTCTCTGCTCATTCTGCTATTTGAACAAGAGGAATATTGATTTGCTGTCCTATTGGCACTTCAGAAAGGCCTCAGCTCCCTTCTTGTTTCAGTTTCAGCTAGATCCCAGCAGATTTTCCTCCCCATCAAATAAAGGAACTGAAGAGGGATCGCACAGGGAACCAGACGACACATCAGTGCAGACACAACCAATGCTCTTCCCATTGCCCGTCATCTCTCCTTACATTCACTGGAACAGGAGAGGGGACCAGGAGGACCAGCAGCATCCATACTCCCACATCCTCAGCCACTTAAGCCCCAACAGCAGGAAAGAGGTGAATCCCAAATCTCTACCTTGGGCATCCCTCAAGGAGGACTTTTCTTTTATGATCTTAGAATTAGATCATGCTGCATGGCTTCAGGGCAAGTCTTTTTAAAATTCCTTTATTTTATCTTTATCCTGGGAGATAAAAAGTTACCACAGCACTTCATCTATGGAGCTCACCTTCTTCAATCTTAATACCAGACTGCAAGGATATTAGAACCCACTTATACAGAGGTCCAGAAAACACTGCTTGAAGTTTAGCTTTATTCAGGCATTTGTCTGGTCATGGTTTTTAATCTTGAGTGGTACTGAATAAACTTAATCAGATTAAAACAAACCAAACCTAGATTACCTGACTGCACAGTGCTAGATCCAACCTCACAGGCTGGCACTGCCTACATCCAGCACAAGCTATTGGGGAAGATGCCCCCAAACAAAACCACCCCTGAAACTGACACCTTCAACAGCACCTACAAACACAAGCTTCCATGAAACAACACTGGATTTGTGGGGGGCTGCTGATGCGAAGGGCTGACCAATGTACAGAGGGGTTAGGGTTAAGCTGCTTGCTTAACAGTGTTACTGCTTAGTGGTGCTTACTCAACAAATGCCTGCTCAACACTTGTCCTGCTTGCCAGAACAGGGTGGGAGGACCAAGGCTATTGATAGGAGGAAGGAACAGTAACTCCTGTTCTCTGGACCCCTAAACCGACTGAAAACAGCTTTGCAGTTTGGACAGTGACTGAATGACCAGGGAACATGCGCAACGACTAGAGATGAAAAGTTCGCTTACTTCATCTTGAGACCCTTGCCCACGACCACCAGGAGACAATACGCAAGCAAGGACCTTTTACCTCATTATAATATGAAGCAGGGATAGGTCATGACTATGTATAGGCGTGTTGCATAACCTCATGAATATGTAACAGCTTAGAGGATAAATATGAAGGAGAACAACGCTGAGGTGCGCATGCCTTTGGAGGAGCAATCCCCCATGCACCTCAGCGCTGAATAAAGCATATCTACTTTACAACTTTAACGAGTTGTGAGGCCTACCCGCGTATCACTGCAGCAAGCAAATGGACTTGGCTGGGTTACCATTAGTGAAAGGGTCTCTGTAAGATACATGTACACAGGGAGCAGATGGACATGGATACACCCGGGGCTGGACCTGCCAGAGGTCATGTTGGCTTTAAACCCTACTCTTCACGTACCTCTGATGTAGCTTCATGCAGTGAATTAACAACACAACCCCTCAACACAGGCTCTGAACTGCAACGTGCACCTTCAAAAACACTCTGGGTGACTTCTGAACTCAAAATCTCGACCCTTTCGCTGCCAAATTCCCACCTCATAAAATTGAGCCTCAATTAATGCAATTGCTTCTTCTAAATGAGTATTGCTCCCCTGAACATCTTCCCATAAAGGCCATTTTATTTACGCTTTTAACATAACAATTTATTTTCTTTCCCATAGGAATTCACCACACTTGATAGTCACCTGAGTCCCACTGCCCCAGTTAATGGCTCCTGCTTGGAAATCGCTTTTCAAACCACAGAGGTCAAAACCCCATCACACTTTCACTAATTCTGTGACCAATGAACACGTGTGGTTTGGGGTCTCCCCTCACGCATTCTAGGACAGAACTGAAAATAGGCCTCTTAAGGCAAAGTTCCCTTTTTCTTCCACACCAAGGGGCTTCGATTTGAAAAGGGAGCAGCAATTTAAAAAAGAAGTCAATTCGCATATTGAACACTTCCACACGCCTACCAAAAACCCCACAAACGGCCCCTGAACCATTAAAGACGGTATATTACATTATAAACATAAATAGAGACGCGCATATGCCATTAAACGCTGCTTACCGCGGGCCCCCCTCAGCTCGGCGACCTTCGGCCAGCCCCCTCAGCCCCTAACGGCCATTAACGGCCACTAACGGCTGTTAACGGCCCTCAGCAGCTCGCGAGCGGGGAACGCGGCCGCCGGCATTTTAAGGTCAGAATACATTAAATCAGCTTCTTTGGGGCTTGATTTTTCTTTCGCCCCCTCATCTCTGCGGGACCAGCCCTAAGGGAGACCCGAGCCCCGCGGGGCTTCGCCGCCTCAGGAACGGCTTCGTGGCTGACGGAGGCCACTCCTCACCCGGGGTCGGCAGCCATCATGGCTCCCTAAAGAACGGCCACCACACGGTATGGCCCAAAAGCAACCCAGACGAAACTCAAGAGCAACACGTTCTACCTTCAATAGAAAGAAGGCAAAATAAGTATTTGTACCCATCGCTCCCGTCTCACCTCCTTTCTGCTGCACGCGGCCATGGCAACAAGCCCGAACTGCATGAATCCTTCAGGATGAGCACTGGTTTTCATCATGGAGCCTTCTCCCCACACCGAGCTGTGTGCCTGGAGTACGGGAGAGAACGGTACCACCCTCACTGCCACAGGTGAGCCCGTTAATGAGTGCTAATGAGCCGGTGATGAACACAAAGGGGGCCTCATCACCCGGTACCCAGCGCAGGTGCTTACAGTCACCATCCCTAAGGCTTGTTCCGAACTGGCACGGACAGTGGTGGCCTGTAAATGGCCACAGACCCTTCCCCTGTCAGACTAACCCCTTTTCTAAACTCCATTTTATCGTCTATAATCGAAGAAATCTGAGTGCTGCTGGAGTAACGCCCTCTTTTAAACTCCAGGTGAGAAGAGAGCACCATATTCCAGGTGGTGCCTAATGCGGAGTATATTATCAAAAAAATGCAAAAAAACCACCCTAAATAAAAACACAACCACCCAGCTATCAGCGCCTTGTATGCCATCTGTTTAGGGCTGTGCTTATTCCATAGGGGGTTGCAGAATTGTATGCAGAAACTCTGTGATTCTCTTATTAAGACAGTCTGATTTAAGAATTTCAGTGCATCTGCTGCATGCGGAGCTTTAAGAGTTAAATTAATCTGGTATACATTTTAAGTAACAGCAGTTTAGCACCTTACTGTGCTATTGATCCTATTTTCTTCAAGGAAGTTCCATAAATGGTATTTTTTTTAGCACTGTGGGAGTCTTTTATTACTGCTGTAATGCAAATCAAGCAGTTATGATCACCACAGACTGATCTTGCTCTTTAGAGATTGAAGCCCCAGGGACAGAATTATCTTCTGATGAATTTGACCAAATGGATTTTCAGGACTTTGATGATGTTGCTTGTGGGTGTATGTGTGTGCGTGTGCCACTTTTCTCCGTCAGAATTTACATTAAGACAAATGAAGAATGAAAAAGAAAAACAGGATTGTGGATATAGTTGTGTCAGTATAAACATACTTTACAATTAGATAGCTATTACCATAGAGTAAGGGAAGAACTAAACCAGTATAAATCACTTTTATACTAACTTGATTGCATCCACCAAGGACTTCATAGGAGCATAACTCTTCTATAAAAAAAACCAAACCCGTTGCCAACATTATTATTCCAGTAAAATGTAAATGCAGACTAGGCCTTAGATACCAATTAAACTGCAGTTGACAGAAATGTTATTGTCTAAATAGAATAAATGTAACAGAACAAAGAGCAAGATAAACAATGAAGAAATAATAGAAACAGATATCTGTGATATTGTTGAATTGTCCAAGGAGAAGATTTGAAGAGAAATTATTTTATAAATCATTTAAGGAACTTCTTTGCTAGGAGGATGCTAGTAGTTTG
This sequence comes from Lathamus discolor, assembly GCF_037157495.1. Lineage (NCBI taxonomy): Eukaryota > Metazoa > Chordata > Aves > Psittaciformes > Psittacidae > Lathamus > Lathamus discolor. The sequence goes on from NC_088905.1 coordinate 2,614,896, forward strand.
GAATCTTAAATGTGAAGCAGCTGAAATGGGTTCTTACAGTCTTTTGTGTATCTATCTATCTGTCTATCTATCTATCTATCTATCTGTCTATTTATCTATCTTTGTGAGTCACTCTGAAAATGTACCTCTAGAGCCAGATTCATCACTTGCCCACCAACCAAGTTCACTTTAGTGAATTACAGTTATTCCAAAAACTTCATGTAATTCCATTTCCTTTAGAACATGTGGCTACTCAGAACACCAAGTGATCTCTGGGAAGAAATCCATAATGAATTGAAATCTATTGCTGATATTTTATGTGAAAGAGCTTATTGTCCTTGCACGGTCCTTTAACAATTCCTAGGTTGCAGAGTATTTAAGGCAGAAGGACTCTGTATGCAGAGTCCATTAATTTCTTACTGTGCTCCCCCTTCATGTGTCCCCACAAAACCTAATACATTGGTTTATGCTTTTTTTCCCCTTTTCTCTTTCTTTCTGGTTGAACCACTGGACTTCTTCACAGCAAATAAGGGGAGGAAAAGGAGAGTGAAAGGGAGGAAAGGGAAGAGCATTAAAAGAGCCATGGAGAAGAGCGTCAGTAAGATTTATGGGTCATATATTGCCATAGAAAGGCTGTAGGTGGTAAGGAGCATGCTGTTTTGGCAGTAATTTATAGTTCCTTGCTATGACAGACTCCTAGACCGAAGATGAAAAAGGTGCTATTAAAGCAAAAGCAGGCTGTCTAGAATGTTGTAAACAAGGATCTTCTTATCATAGCTGCTACAACCTGTTAGTTGATCATTTGCTGGGAAATTAGCAAAGCTGTAACCTTTTCCAGGTTCAGTCTGGGACCCTTAGAGTCAGAATTCATTTGATTGTCTGCACCCCTTTACTGGCATGACTGAAGTGATGGAGCAGAATAAAGATGGTTTTGCTGCTTTGCTATTCCTCTGCAACAGGAATAAAAATAGACTGGTACAAATTACCTTTTAGTCTTCCATAACTAGGAAGGTATAAATTTAATGTTTTGGTTAAAAGAAAACCCAAACATCTCTAGTTAAAAGAGATGGCTTGAGCTCTGAATTTGGCTGGGGCATACAGGTTATGAAATTCCAATGGGCATTCCCAGGATTTTGATGTTAAATTTAGTTTCCAAATTTCTAAAATCTTGCTGCGCTATTCGGAGAGCTGTCTCTGGTTCTAGGCTAAGCCGTTGTTTCTTGAAACATACCATAAACTAGAAAGAAGTTTAGTTCTTCATAAGTGAAGTGAATCATGAAACTAAGACTATTTCTTTTCCATGCTTTTCTTAGAGATTGACTTGCTCACATCTCAAGTAGGGTGCCCTAGAACTGTTCGGTGTCTTGAACTTCACAGTAATGACTTTCCAAGATGCCAGTCAAGAGTAGCAATTAGGTCCCCCAAAGCCCAGTCTGCAGTGCAGAACTCTTACCTGTTAAGTTCTGCATACATCCTTGCATCTTTTTCACCACTGTTTGAAATGTACAGGCAATATCTCCCTAGATACATTTGGAGCTTGGCCCTCCCAAATTTATTCCAGAAGTAGCACTTAAGCAGCTGTGGCTGTTGTTTGGTAGCAGATAAGCAGAGGATTTCCTTTTCAGGGAGTGTCAATCCAACACCTTTCTGCCAGCATTATGTTCACTTTAATTAAAGTACAAAGCTCCGACAAACTCTTAACAATGGAAGCACTTGCAGGCAACTCTACTATTAAGTGAAAAACGTTCACATGTCTCTACTGTTAATTATTATTACTACTATTAAATATTCAGTGCAGGGAGCGCATTTACAGTAGTGCTCTGTACTCTGCATCAGTCTGCAATTAAATTCCAAGAATAAGCACTACTACAGTGAAGATAAACTGTGTACACCCCCAGTCTTTGCATCAATCCCTTCATGTCCCACCACAAAGTGACACTCTAAGGTGTTCAAATACTGCTATCTTCAAAGCACATTAGCATCTCAAAGCCAGGTTTATGTCTCTGAAATCAGCTCTTCCAATTTCAGCAACTCTAATGGAACACTTATGTAAATGTTCAGCCAAAGAATGCGCCTAAAGTTATGACCGGCCCCACAGATTCTGTTGGTTCATAGCATAGTGCGCCCATTTTGGCTAAATCAGTTTGCAGGTTTGGGATGTCTGTTCTGAATTTATTTTTCTTGATAAAATAGCATTGCTAAGAGAATGTCTGCAGTTGGTAAAATGCAGTCACAGCCATGCTGTCATCTTAACTTGCAAGTTCTTGCAAATAGTATAACATCTCCGTGCATTTTAATGTGAAGTCCCCATCTCTAAAACAAAAGAATCTCAACTGGGACTTGAAAAACACCAGCTGTAAGCTAGAAAGTAAAGCATATTTGGAAATGTAGTACTCTGCTTCTCTTTCCTAACTGCATTTCATTTTCTAACAGCTAGAGCTGAGGAACAGCAGATGCCAGCTTGTCCTAAGTTCCCTGCACAGACTTGTGCTCCGTGGCTGAGACCTGCTGTGTGCCAAATTAAAACACAGCATCCTCAAAATTAAACTTTGACAACCGTGAATGGGGGTCTGTTTTGGTCTTTGCTCCTCTGGATATCCACACTTAGATGTGCTTTGGATCAAATTTGGTAGTCTGTGTTTCCCTCCTATTTCCCAAGCACCTTATTTGAAAAGCCCTCCCTGGATTCCAGTGAAGAAGGATTAGAAAGCCTGATAAGGCACAGCATCTAAAATAACACAATCTGCAGAGAGATTAGGAATCAAAGAAATTAAATTGTCAGTAATCTCAAAATCTTATTTTCTTTCCTGTGGCCCCAAAGAATTTTGTAAATAAAAGTTCCATATGAAAAGGAAAGGTTGCGTGTTGTTTTCCTGTAGCAGCACAGCAGTAAGTTAGGGCGTGGGGGGCTGTATTTCAACTACCCCCATTCAAATTGGCAAAACTTGTCTGACTAAAGTTGGTTCTTCTCTTGACGCCTGTGTAAATCACATGAAACTGTACCCATTTGCCTTTATATGTCAGGGAAAAAGCAGGAAGCTATAGTAACTGACTGACGCATAAGAAGTGACTCCCCTTATTTCAGTATTTAAGGATAAAAGGTTAACCAGTGATCTAGCTATGAAACCTAGAAAAAGCCTTCCTCTCTGACTGATAAATGGGTTTGCTGGGTGGAAACGCATACCTCTCTACAGCAGGCTGACGAGCCAGCCTGGCCTATTCAGCTGGACTTATGACTGCAGTCTGAATGCTACACCTACTTAGATTTTTATTTCCTGGTGGGTAATCCTCGTTCAAAGTATGGAAGAGTCTGAGGAGTTGCTTCAAGAGCAGTTATCTGGACATAGATCATTTAAATGCTGGTATGTGAAGTGTTTCGTTAGCTCTTTGGACTAAAGTCTAGCTAGTATCCTGCTCTGTGCCACCCTGCAGAATAGGCACCTCACAAGCACCCCAAGACCATTCTCTGGTGCTGTGTCAATAACCCAGAATTCACAAGGCTTTAATAAAAGAAACTGAAAGGGAGGAGCACAGAAGTGATGGATGAATACCTCAAGGGATCCAGTTGACAGCAGAAGTGCCACATTTCTAGGGACAGCAAATGTATATTCCAGCCTCACATGGGGGTAACAAGTTTTCACAAGTATTGTATAAGAAAAGAAGAGGAGGAAGCCAATCTTGTACCCCTTGAAATTAAGATTAAACAGTCTGAATGAAGCAGCTTGTGGGAGCCTACATGGAACAGTGCTATGAAAAAAAAAGTATCCAGAAGCAGGCAAATGATCTATTTATTAACGCTCATGTTGGCACTAGCTGAAGTGCTATATTGTGAATATTCTGTAATTTGTAATAACTGGAAAAGAAAAAAACCTCAGAAGCCAACTCTCAGCTCTGCTGTTTCTATGCCCTTATATATAATGCTATAGAAATTTGGTCCCTTTTTTATTTATAACAAGCATTAAGTGAAGAGCCTTGAATAAAAAGTGAGGGAATAATAGGAGAACCATTGCCATCATAAAAAATTAAAAGTGGAAGAGCTCAGAATAGATGAGCAAGCAATTTTTTTAATAAAAGAAGGACCAGAGGTACCTTTTTGGGGAATATCTGTTGAGCTGCTTTTCACAGTGAGTTAGTGGTACAAGTCTGTCACCCCTTGGTGAAAAAAAAAAAAACCTTGATGACTCTTCTTTTAACAGCATATTTGCCTTTCTATTATGTTATCTGCCCACATTCACCCACACAAACTGACTAAAAGCTTCCTCAGGTAGATTTCCCTTTTTTTCTCCTTTTGTTCCCTGTTCAACTGCAGTGTGATACATTTAACTTAACACTAATTTCCAAACTGCCGTAAGTAGAAAGAAGATAGGTCTTTGACAATAACATGCAATCTCCAGCAAACCCAGAAAATACATTGAAAACCCAAAGCCAAGAACCTTTCAAATGACCGGGAGCAGAGAAGCTGAGAAAATACGTTCTGATCTCAAACACCTCTTCAGCAAAAATCTTTGAGGAAAAGAAAATGCTGAACTGTAAATACAGCTTCTGCAAACAACTGCTGCTATCAGACAAATGTGCTTCAGCATAGGATGATTGAAATCTACAATTATTGTTTAACTAAAGTAATTACTTCATTAACTTGGAAAATAAAGGGCCTGCTACGTAAGAAAAAGTTGCTACTTATTAAAGGTGTTTCTTCCTAATCCTTCTTTACATTAACTGAAAATTTTGATGTATTTTGCTTTTTAAAAAGGTTTAGTTTTGTAGAGCCTGGTGCTTTATAAAGAAATGAGAAAAAGAAAGAAAACCTATTAAGCAAAAAATGTAAGCCCAGCAATATAATTCTTATCTCCCAGGCTCTAAATAAAGCAGGGCTTTCACCCTCTGGCTTATTTGACCTGGGCCTCCACCCACAGGCCCCTCCCTGCTGGCTCAGGAGCACCATATAAGCTCAGTCCTGGAGGCAACTCAATTTTGTAGCTTTGTTTCTTGTATAGGTTGTGCTGTATGGAGGAAACTCATTAGTCCTGTTCTTGAGTTGTTGCTTTGGGTTAATGCTTGCTGAGTTGTGGCTGGATCTTCTCTAGTATTATGGGTCTGTATCCTGTTGATTTTCTAATTTTTATGTGTGTTATGCTTAATTATTTTTTATTTCTTGCTTGGTGCTGCTCTTGTAGTTCTAGGGGATTCTGAAAGACAATGGAGACTTTCCATAGTGGAAATTGCTTTATTTGAGGTGGAGAACTGTGTTGCTAACCCATGTAAGTTAACTTGTAAAAACTTTCCAAATGATCTGTCCTTCTCTTTGTCTTATTTTTCCCCTCTTAGTGCCAGTCCGTAAAGTAACTGGAGCAATGAGTTTCATCTGGCCAAGACTTGATAGTCCATTATTCCGTGTATGTAAATGGAGCCCTTCTGCTACATGTGCAATTATCATCTTTTCACACTAGTTTATAGATTGTGTTCTGCCATACTGTTAATTTTTCTGTGTTGCCTAATTAATTAAACCAAATATTGTATCCCTTTGCTGTTATTTATTTTAGGGCTTGGATTCTGTTTGAAATCAGAGCTAAAATACCTGGATCCTATTTTCAGCTCCATTATTATGCTTCTTAAGTTCAGGAGGGCTATTTTTTCTGTATGCCTCTTTCCCCCCTCATCTGTCCAGTTGCTGAATATAATGAATGCTTGAGAGAAGGAAAGCTTTCCCTGCCCTGTATAGCACTTGATGTATTAGCTGTTTGAGCATTCTTAATACATTTTCTGTGGAGACTTTGCTACAGCTTTAAAGTAAGAAGGCTCAAATAATTAAAATAAGGCATTACAACACTAGTGAGACTTGAGGTTTTGTGGTAGAAAGCTAGTATGGGACTTGACTATGCTCATGAGATCTCCTAATCACTTTCCCAGATTCTGGGGTGGGGTGAAATGGTATATTCATATTCAGGCACTCACTCAAGCTTTACATTTGTCTTCCAATAAAGGCTGAATTTCAGAGCCTTCCACAACATGCAATTACAGAAAAACAGAACTGAGAGGAATCTCTTGAGGTCATATGTTCAAAGGCAGTATCAGTAAGACTTAACACTCCTCACATGTTTTTCTAATCTCTCTTTAAAAATCTCCAGTGGATAGGGATCCAACAGATTAAGTATTACTCCCTGGATATTGTATTCTGCTTTTTCATTAGGAAATGATTCCTGAAGTTTTTATCTTTACAAGCTTTAGCTGCTTCTCTAATTAATATTTCACTGTTGGCTTCTCAGTGTTTGGCAAGAAAGGGGCTGAAAGGGTTGTCTCTGCTTCATGACTTCTCTAATAAGTAGGAGAGTGACTCATGCACATATTTGTGTGTTTTGTTAGTCATGTTCTTCTGCAGTAAACTAGAGCTTTAATAGTAATAATGCCTGAAGTTGAAAAAGTAGCTTTTTAAGCTCCTCCATAAAGAAGGAATTGGCCCCTATGACGCTTGTAGTTGATGGATTGCTTTGTGAGGTGTGATGGATGTGTGCTGGACTACTGGCCTTCAACACAGTTGCCTTCTGACTGAGGCAGTACTTTGATAGCTTCCTAAGCAAGCTATGCATCTGTTTGCGTACATGAGTCATCTTGCTCTCTTCAGTAGTTCTTACACTACACTACTGCTCTGTAGCAGAAGCTCCATGGAGGAAGAGGAAGAGCTGCTTTCCCAGTTAATGTGAGCAGTTCATTATTTGCCCCTGGTTTCCTTTCTTCCCTGATGGCTTTTCTGGTTGTAGTTTTTCTCTGGCCCATTACTACCTAAGACCACCTTGTGACTTCATCACACACAGGTTTTTTTTCCTCTGTGGACTTTAACAAATAAGTCTTCATCATGTTTTTGTTGCTTCCTCTTAGATAACAAAGTGCAAGTCCCTAGTTGTTGTAATTATTAGTATATTCCTGAAGAAAATTACAACAGTCTACATCAAAGGGCTCTCTGCAGAAATTTACACAGTAGGCAACCAATTTCTCTTTAAATAAAAGGCACTTGGAACAGTCAGGAGCATAAAATGAGAGAAGGGAGAGGGAACAAACAGGATTTTGAGGAACAGCAAGATGATTTGCAGTGGTCAGGAATATAGTCATGTTGAATTATTTGGGTAATTAGTCTTCTTCAGCAAATTGGAGCAAATTGTGATACAGTGCCAAGGTTGTATAGCATGCTGGAGGGAGAGTTGGAGTCCTTTTTTTATCTGGGTGCTACCCAGTTTGGAATAATACTAGTCTTAGATTGACTGTTCTGCCAGCAGGTTAAGAAAAGGTGATTTATAATCTACTCCCATTACTACTGCCGTTTTATGTGGCTGTATCAGGTGGAACAAACATCTCCTATTCTGCTAGCTTTCCTTTCATGAGGGCATCTAGAGTATTTTCAAAAGATAATGGTGATGACTGGTTAGACCCTGACCTCTTTCTGATCCCTGATAGACAAAAAGCTTCATTATGTAATAGATACACTTCTGATTTTTGAGGGGGAAGGATTTAACGGGCAACTTGTAGAACTGTCTATTACTGTGCATGCTTATTATCTATCCGTGTGATGCATTTATAGTGCACTGGTATTAGGGTACTGTAATATCAAGCCCTTGTTTCACAGGGAAGTGCGGTCTGTTGTGTGTTCCCAGCAGAGGGCTGTTACTTACCTGATTTGCATCACAGTATTACTTGGTGGATACCCTAACAAAGACAAGAGTGAGGTGTATTAGAGGTAAGGTACAAGAAACTATGTAGACAGTCTTAGAGGAGGGTAGTTGAGAATAAGCTTCTGACTTTGTAACCCTGAGTTACTGATCATGAACATGAAGTTTATGACAAGATTCTTGTGTTTAACCATTTGTTATATCTGAATGCTTTTAGTGTGACTGTTTTCACAGCCCCATCAGGGAGATCGCTTTCAAGATGAAGGTAGCCTGATGTGGTTTACTGTGAACCAACTTGCTTTCACATGCTGTAATGCCAGAGCAGTTTCAGTGGTCTCATACTGGTCAGTTGCCAGAGATGAGGTGCTGAGAAGCAGAGAAAAATCTTGCAGCAGTCTATAAAAATGCTATTTGCAAAGGGAGTTAAACCTGTTCTGCAGTGATGGTTGCTTTTCTGTTCACAGCTGTTATGTTTAAAAAGTTGCTAGGCAGCACAAAGATAAAGCACTTGGCATAATGCTTTTAGCAAATCTATGATTTTATGGTAAACCATATGGAACTGGTTCTAGTCATTGCTTTCTCTGCAACTAGGTGTGCTATAGTAAGAGATTGAGAATCATTGTGGTGAAGGATAAAAGCCAAGACAATAGTGAACTTTCCTGCTAAGTATGGTTTTATCATTCAGCTTTCTTTGCTGGCTCGTTGCAACAGGAACATATTTATCTCCAACCAGTAATGCAGATAAGGAAAGCAGAAGGTAGCTCTAATGAAGAAAAATTTCTTTACAGGATTCATTTAAACTTAATTATGACAATTTCATTTTGTCAGTGAAATTATTATTGCTCACTGTTATGCTATCTGTAAGACAGCAGTGTAGATTAGACTTCTTGTTAGATAATGGGTTTAATGACACAGATTGTCCTGTTGGTAAAGCAAGTGAAGGCAATAACATAACCTTTTGGGGTTAATGTGCCACCTGGAGCAGGTCCAGATTCTGTATGATGGCTTCAGAGCACCAGGGTAGCAAAATGCAAATAACTATTCTACCAGTGTTTCATCTGCAGATGGACTCAGCTTTGGGTAGATACATAGTCAGATAGAAGCAGTTGCAGACAAAGTAGAGAAGGGATGAATAATAGACTATTAACCCAGGGTTGCTGAGGATTTTAGATTTGGTGCCATAAAGTACAGAGTTGCTAAGTCTGAGCTCTTTGCTGTCTTCAGATTCTTGGTCATCTGGTAAGAAATGTGATATTCTCAAGCTGATTTGCAGTATGAATGATGGTTAAATTCAGAACTCCCCTTTTGTGCACATGCTTCCTAAAGTGCTTGAACAGCCTAAAGCACTGCAATGAAACCTTTTTCTAGTTTTTATTCTCTTCCAGCTAAACAAACCCTTGTAAATGCAGTGTCTGTTCTCTTGTCTCACTTTATCAAACTGTATTAACTGAATCAAACTAGAAAAATCAAGGGAAAGTCCAATTTTTCAGACTTCATTAGCAGGTGAAAAGGAAGGGGGGGGAACCCAGCCAGCAGGTGAGAAGCTAATTAGGAGCAGTGCTAAGGAATTGCTGTTTGACTCTGAAGCTTATGGGGTAGTTTAAAGCTTTTTATTGGCACTATAAAAGTTTGTGTCCTGGCAAGTCTTCCAAATCCCTGGGTAACTGTGAGCCAGGTTGCTGTCAGCTGGGGTGTTCCTGACTGCAGGGATGCTAAAGATGCTGAGCAACACTTGTTAAGTCCTGTGTTTCATTTAGTCTTTTAAGAGATTTTTGCGGGGAGGGATTGGTCAGGATTGCACTGCTTCAGTAAAAGTGCTTGGACAATATATTCTAGCTCTAGCTAGAGTGCTGCACTGTTTGGAACAGTAGAAGATAAAGAGCTCTGAAGATGTAAAACCATGTACAAGCAATGCAAATTGGGAAGCTTTTTGTATTTGCAACAGATAATAAAAAGAAATGGCCGGCTCTGGAAGAAATGTTCCTGATGGAGTGAAATCTGAGCTGCAGGGATAGTTACCCCTTCATCATTTTTTTTTTGGTGAACTTCCACCAACAGATGTAATTTCTCCTAGTTCAGCACTTTCCCTTAAGCTAATCTAGTACTAGGCTTCCTAAACTTGCCATGCTGTGCAAAATCATGTCACTCTCTTTTGGGTGCTGTGTGCTTATGACATTATTGGTTAAAGTTTTTTATTGCCAAAAGGACTGAATACCCGCAACTAAGAATCAAGAAACAGGCAAACCTGTTGTGCATTTCCTTTACAGAAAATGTCTTTTTTTTTTTTCTTTTTAGTATACAGAGAATGTGGAGGTTTCTTATGGGGAAAATAGATCTTTGTGTGTTGTGACTTCTGACTAACTGTAGGTTTGCATCAAGAAGAGACTATTACAAACCAGCTGTTTGACATTCACTGCACTTTGTTGTCCCTCTTCTGCACAGTTGCTTGTAGATGCATTGCACCCCTGATAACTTTGCCCAGTGTGCTGTCTGCATCTGCCACTACCATGCTCCTTCTGATGATTCTGCACATGTTCAGTTAGATTTTAATGCTTCTGTTGTGGATTTCTCCAGAACTGAGTGCCATTCAGTTTCCAGCTAGAGCATTTGCACTTTTTCCAAAGATTCTCTCCAGTATCCACACTCCCACTCCTAAAATTCCTGCAGCCTCTTTGACCTATACTTCCTGCATGGGAGGTACCATAAGCATGGGCCTGTGAGAGGGTTAATGAACCCAGCAAAGTTAACAAGGGATGGGCAATAAATGGTTCCAGCTGTGTATAATTAACTGTAATCCTGTGAAGTAAATGACTTTTATTGGCAAGCATGTCATAACTTCATTACAAGTCCTATTTACAGCCCTCTCACATGGAATGAGCACTTGTGGAGTCTGCGTTTTAATGAGTGCTCATTTTCACCTTGTTCCAATTATTTCCCACCCACCCCTCCCTCTGTGTGGGGACTGTGGAGATGAAATACAATGGGAGTGTAATTAAGGCTGGCACAGATTCTTTTAGGAAATGTTTTTCTGTTCCAGAACAATCATTTCTATTGCTTACTACTAATGATACTTTAATGCTTAAAATATATAATTTTCTTTGGTCCATAAAGCATTATTTAAATAACAGTTATTAAAGGAGGACTCTCTGTGAAAGATTTCCCAAAGCCTGAACCCCTAGTAGCTGGGCACCTGAGCTGCTGTGGCTAATGAGGCATGGTGACCCGACCACAGCAGTGTACACAAAGGGAAATTAGTATCACTTAAAAGAGGGAATTTGCAGTTTACCTTAATTACACCTGTGAGCTGTGAGGACCAGTGGAAAGCCCCTACACCAGCCAAAGAAAGGGCCTTTTCTCCTCGTGCAGGGAATTGCTGGCTTTAGCCCTGTGCTGCCTCCTGTCCTCCTGCTGTTGGCTCATGTAGACATGCAGTAAAAATGAGCTGTGAATTGGGAAGTTCTTGAAGCGCTTGTACATATACCAGGGAGGTACTTATAGAAAAGTAGCTACCACAGCAGGAAGTCCAGATTAAATTTTTCTTCTAATCAAGGGTTGCGCAAGACTGGAGATGTGTTTGAAGAAGAGGTGGTCAGACACAGGCTCCGTTGTAGACATTGAAGTCCCTAGCCTCTAAAAGCAGGTTTGCAGTAAGCTACATCAATCTGGGACATGACTCAAGCATTTTCTTAATTTACCGATTTACTGTTTGCTTTAACTTTAGAACAAATGGGGCTTTTTGCCAGGCTGTTTGTAAAATTGTGTTCTCCAGGCCAGATCCTGATCTTATTTTTTTTTTTTTTGTTGTCTAGACAATTTCCCATGTACACTAAGTTTAAGGAGACTTTTTTTCCAGCACCAGTTATCTTGTCATAGTTATTGCCTGACACAAATCAGATTTACTAGCCCTGGATAATGCTGTATGTGGCCTCAGTACAGCTCAGTGAAAGTTTGTGATCAGGTTTTCTGTAGGCTCTACCCACTGCAGGCATTACCCTACAACCGTAGAGGCTCATTACAGGTTTCGGAGTGGAGACAAAATGCTGCCTGTTGTAGTAGCCAGGCAGTCTTTGGTAAGAAGGCGGATGTACTTGCCTGACAAATAGGCTAACAGTTAATATCCCTTGGGATCTGCTCAAGGGTTCAGAATGAAGTAAGGGTTATGGGAGATTAATTACAGGGCACTGTGGAAGTGACATGGTTAGAACCACATGATAAATACAGTGCATCTCGTGGAACAGTGTGACAGTGGTGCAGTTGTTCTCACCAAACACATGCATTACACTCGCTACTAAGAAAATGAATTGGAAATTTAAGATCAAGGACTAGTTCCTTTACAGGTATAAATCAGCTGAGCAATTGCAACTGATGGCTAAGAATTTGAACCAGGTATTTATGAATGTCCCTTTATAAATGAAGGGAAAGCTGATAAAACTGCTAGCACAGTTTGGTTTTGACCTAGGTGTGAGTGTAAATGAGGCACTGGTAAGATAGCAGTGGCACTGCTCGTCTGCTTGGAAGCACTGACTGTGCCTGTCAAAGAAAACCACCTTCATGCCATGCAGCCACTTACTCATCCCCTTCCACTTAAGGGGACAGTAGTGAGGCTAGTTATTTTTTATATGAAAAGCCTAATTAGACAAGTTGTGTCTGTAGGTGCTGACAGCAGTTGTAACTGACCAATGAAGACTAACAAAGTGTAGTTAAATAGAGTACCTGCTCTAGCAGAATGGGTACCCTAGCTTCATTATTCAGCTCTTGCCTCACCTTAATACTCACAAGCCTACGAACTGTTAGCTGTTTATGTGACTTTTAGACAAATAAAAGGCTGCTGTATCAAAGCAAAAAGATCAGATGGGTCATGTTTAGATTTTAACAGCTTATCTAAAAAAGCAATAGCTCTGTAAAGTCTTTAAGGATGTGAGGGCTGTCCTAAAACACTGTCAGTGTAGATTATCATCTGTATTAGTGATGCACCAATACTTCTAATGAGGTGCTTCAGAGCCAAGTGACACACCTCCCTGTGGTATACATCTTCTAATCCAAGTAGCCAAGGTAACTGCTTACCCTGTCTTGGCAGCCTGTGCTTTGGCTTCACAATAGGTAGATAGCAGTTGCCCAGCTGTGACAGCATAGGCAGCTGCCATTGCATTTATCTGTCTTTGTGTAGTGGTTTCTGCCATCTGTAGAGCTCTGTGCTGACTGTGGCTCTCTCCTTGTGCTAACTTTTGCACTAGTGAAACCGGGTTGTGGTTGTCCTTACCACAGTGCCATCAAAGCAGTGTGTGTGTAGCACAAGTGACTTGCCTGAGGTTATACAAAAAGTCTGAGGAAGAGCAGGAAGCCAAGCTCACAGGTGTTTTTTTTTTGCCTGGTATTTTTTGTGCAGGAGGCTTTGGCTTCTCTCATTTATTTCTGTCTGTGAATCAGTGTCCTGAGCTGAATTATGTGGAGCTCCTGTCCTGTTCTGAACAGAATTATCAAGGTAGCCTTTAACACAGCAAAAATAATTCATGATGACAAATGAAAAATGTACTTTCTAAGAAGTTAAGGCTGAAATCTGACTTTTTGGTAGAGGTTGGCTTCAAACTCAGCACAGGACAGCGCCTAGAGAATGCAGTTTCCATGGTGGGTCGAGAAAGTGGGTCCCGGGAAGTCTTGATGTGACAGAGTATCCATACTGCTGTGCTCTACCATTGAGGAATATTTTCCCATTCTTGTCTTCAGGAGACTGTACAGTAACTACCAAGTGTTATTTTGTAATTAAGATACCCTCCTGCTTCATGAATAACATTGATGATTGTGTGATACAGTAATTGAAGATAGCAATGATTAATTCTGGTGATAAAAGTTGTCCTTGGCACAATTGATTTCACTGCCAGAAATGTACAAACTTCTCAGTGGAAATACTTTCACGTAATTATTGCTATTAGTTTAAGCTTGTTGGAGGAGGAAGGAAATGGAAAAGAAATCAATTAGTTTATATTTATCACTAATCTGTTGTGATCACTTTAATACAGAGGAGTTATGACTCAAGGCATGGCTTTTTTAACTCATGAGCTATTGGAAAAGCTTACAGAAAGTGTAAGAGCTGAAGCAACTGGAGATCAGGAGAGATAATTATAGCTATTGAGCTGTTTGGAGTTTTTATTTCTAATGCCTCTCTGTTCTTAAATCAGCCGTGAATGAGGATGGTGCCAGCAGCCTGGTCATTTGAGTTCCTTGTTCTTAGCTGAGCTTCAGCAGTTACTCTGCTCTTACGCTGGTTCATGCACTTGCTTTAGGCCTGCTGAGGAGGGGTGAGTTTTGGAAAGCCCTCACACTCAGAGCCCTGATTTTTATTATTCAGACAGTGAAAGTTAAATAGTTGGAATTATTGTATGCTGGTTTCTGAAGGTTTAGAAATGGGCTCTTGCTGCAGAAGTTAAACTTATTTGGAGAGTTCAAATTAGTTACATTTGAGTAGAATGACTCTGAAAATTAAAGGAAATCACTCTTGCTGCTCGTATTCTTGGAGCATCTCATGCATTGTTCTATCCTGGTATCATGTGGTTAGAGACCAAGGTAGCACAGGGTGCTCTTGCTCACTCTTAAACTTGATGGGACACGCTTATGAAAGCTTTATCCCATGAATTTTCCTTGCAGCTTTCCAAAGTTACTCACTGAAGTTAGTTAACTTGTGCCTGCATCTTCACTTGAGCTGTTACTGTTGTTACAGAGGGTGTAAGCTTTCAGATAACATTCAAAGTCTATCATGTTACACTTGGGCTAATCGGAAAGAAATGTAAGAGCCCCTCCATGGGATTCTCCTGTTTGATGTCTCCAACTTTTCTCGTTTTTTTCTTAGTTCAACAGTTAACTGATTTGACCATATGAAAACTCATCTCACTTATGGCTGTTTCTGGGATACTGATGATTTAATGGCATAAATTATGCCTTTCTGCTGTCTTTTCCTTTCTAGATTAATTTATGGCTTGGAAGGTGATGAAAGGTTGCCTGAGGGGGAGGTAAGAGTAATTCCTGAGGGTGGAACAGGACCAGTTTCATACAAAACATCGGTAGTAAATCTGACTGTTTTTCTCAAATTGGTATTTTCCTTCACCTGCCTTGGGGATTGTAAGGAAATGCTTCTAAACTTATGTGCTGCTTGGATATTGGCAGCTACAGAAAATTAGCAGCTCATTTTGCTAATGCTCTAAAATTTCTATAGTAACAGAGCCATTACATAGAAACTCCTTTCCCTGCACCCACCCTCCCTACTCAGTAAGAGTGGGAAAAGTCTGATTGGTCTAACTGGGGAAGTAAATGGTGGCAGCCAAAGCTCTAGCAGTGCATGACCTCCGGACTGTAGCAGGCAGCAGTTGTGTGCTGCTGGGCCAGGTATTAAGCTGGTAAATCGTGGATGAATATTCTGTGGGCCGGCTTTTTAAAGAGGTGTCAGGAGCAGGAAGCACACTGCTAGGAAAAGGAGTTTTTATCTGATGGCTGCTGGAGGAAGTATTTGTTAAGAGCTGTAATCAGTGCTGTGGAGACCGGTGCACAGGGGTGCCTTTGTAAGGTTGCTGGTGTGTTGTGGCATGGGACGGAGTGCAGCTGACAAAAACCTGAAAAATTACCTGTTTTTCCCTTGGGTGGTGAGGAACAAACTGTATCTCTGAAATGTGCACTTACGAAGTGAAAACCGATTTTCCAGAAACTGAAACCAGAGAAGAGTTTTCCCATTGTTGCATTCCCTGCAGAAAACTTCCAGACATGCTGGGGCTTGGGAGGGGCAGTGGTCTAGGTGGCTTTTTGAACTGATGAGTGTCTGATCCACTGGCCACAGGCTCTAGACATGTGAACATTAATGCCTGCTTTAGACCAGAGTACAATTGTTTGTGCTGCTAGTGAAGTTCCTCTGAGGTAACCCCCAGAATACCAAAGAGCAGAAGTTAGCTGTGATCTGTGAGATGGCTGAATAGTAGTAAGTGCCATATCTATCTGGACTATCTTGCATCAGCCCTTATTTGCAGATATTAAAAAGAGTACTGGCTGTGTCCACAGGGAAGAATTTCACATTATGCATCTAACTTTGAGCTAAATGTGTTACTAGTATTATTATGTACTTAAGACCACTGTGTATTAGTACACGCACCTGAGGCTGCTGCTGTATTTTTTCCTGAGTGAGTTTTGTTAGTAATCCTTTTAACTACAAGAACATTAAACTGAATCCAATTATTTACTGAGTTGGTGAAATGAGCCCTCTATCCACTTGGTAGTAAAAGAGCCTATAAGGGGTTCAGGTTGTTATTGGCCCTGTCAGAATTTCTTTCCAGAATGCAAATCTATGCTGGTTTTACACACAGATTCTGTGGCTAATCAATGTTTTGTAGGCAATGAGCCAATGCTAAGGCCAAACTGAGCAATGGGAAAAGCAAAGAACGTACGAACTTGATGCTTGGAAGTTCCACTGTCAGTGCAGAGGCTTGGGGTGCAAATATTTTAGGCCTTTACTGAATTAATGTCTGGGCAATCCTGCTGAAATGCATTGGTAAGGACGCAGTGACTACAATAAAGTCTTTCACCACTGAAATGAGAAGTTGTGGCATCAGGGAACTGAAAGTATTTGGGTATGCTGAAGATATTTTTGAGTATTGAAAAGTGATGTTCTGTAAATTGCTGAATACTGGGAGTTTATGGAGTTTATACTCCAGGTGACCCAGGCAAGAGCTGGGATGTCACTTTACAGCAAGTCCAAGCTGGGAACATCAGCCAGGTCTCTGAGTGTAACAAAAATTGAGGATCAGCGGCTATTCTAAAGGAAACTGCAGGGGAATGGGGAGACCAGGATGATGCAGGTGGCCTGTGTGGCTGCAGGATATCCTGCATGACCTTTACTGGCTGGGCTCTCCCAAATTCTGAAAGCTTCAAGACAAAGTTTTATGAACTTGTATTGATAAATTGTTATCATAATGCCAGATATGTCAGCCTGTGCTGTGGACTATCTGCTGTTTTATTAGTGTCCAGATTAGAAAAAAACCCCAACCAATTTCTGATGTTATAGACACATTATATATATGATTAAATTATCGTTATATATATGATTAAATGATGGTTACTGATTTGTAGAATATTAATCATAATCATAAGAGTTATTCTTTTCAATAACAAACCAATGCCAGAGCATACTGATGTATTTCTGGAGGTGTATTACACTGCCATATATGTGGTCACCCCAAGTCTTTTGGTTGTCTGCAGCCCTTATGTGTTGTTTGCTGGACCTGCAGTGACTGTGTGACTATGCTGCCTTGAATGGAAGATTTGTAGTATGATCATGTGCAGAACTTAAAAATGCACCTGATAAGCTTAATGAATGCATCCCAGTTAGAAAGAATGAGTCCTGCTCTAGGGGATTGATTTGGACCAGAAGATCAGGAGCGTAGCTCCTAAGGCAGCTTCCCTTAGGCCTGAAAACGATTTTCCCAGCAATGAAGATTAATCCCTTTTTATTGTATTGATGAAATAACATGATCATAAAGCATAAGAGAACAAGGAGAAGTTGACAAAGTATGTCTTTGATTAATTGCCATATTAGATTGCAGGTTGCTGACTGAGGAAACTTTTTCAATCCTCATTTTTCAGTCTTTAAAACTTTAATGCCCAGGGAAAAGACCAAGAAAAACCAGGTAGTGAAACACTGTGCATAGTTCTGTGCCTGTGAGCCACCTATCAAAGCAGGCTAAAGGACAGCTGGTAACTTGCTGGGAGTTCAATGAGGTGGCAGGACAGAAGGATGATGCAGTGGCTGAAGTGATAAAACAGGGCTTCAGACCTCCCTGCAATTCCTAGCTTCCCCTTGAGTATTTGTAGCTACAACTCAATTGTTACACCTGAATTATGAGATGGTAATTTACTTAGCCTGTAGTATGTATGTGATGTTTATATTTGCTGAGCTTGGGAAGAGATCCTGCTTCACTGAGGAGCTCCAGCATGTGGTCATCTGTAATGTGTTTGGAGGATTTTGGGACCGAATTTTTCAGCTTCTTGGGGTCATGATAGAACAAGTGGTACCAGGGTAAGAGATGTTACTGCTGAATGGTGAAAGCGGCATTGTTTTGTTAGGAATGATTGGAAAAAATAAGACCTGTTCTTCATCTTAGTCACCCACTGAAATTCTCTTTGGTCTGTGGAAGTCTGAGGAGTTAGTAAGATGTTTGCGATCTACAGATGGTGAAACTGAAGGATAGGGAAATAAAGTTCTACAAGCCCAGCTCCACTGTTTTCCAAAGAGCTCCTTCACTTCTGACCCCAACAGGGGTTATGATGCCTCAGAATCTCTGAGCTCCCACCTCTTAAGTGCCACTTCTGAAAACATTAGTGGAAGTGACTGACTTGCCTTGTCAGAGAATTGGAGGTGCAGACAGGTCTAAATCCACGGTATCCTGACTCTCCGAATTAGCTTAGTTAATGACTAACAAAGCTTCCCCTAATTAGACTGGCTTGTTGTTCAGCTAGGGTATGGTATGTACATTCTCAGAGGAGTAAGGAATGGGTCCCCAGGAGGGACAGGTCTTTAGTAAAGACTCCTGTAGCTGTTCCAAATGATGCCTCATGGAGTTGTAAACTTAAAGTCTCAAAATGAGGAAAGAAAACAATCGGCTAAGTGCTGTCATATTAGAACCAGCTCAACTATTTAAGATCTTTCCCAGAGAGACTAGTAATTAAAGCACTTTTTCCCCTTCCCTTGCCAATCATGCAGTTCTAAAGTGGGTCATCACCTATCTTGCTAAACAAATTTCCCTGTTCTATAAGCAATGCAGTTTATCTTGAGGGAAGGAGGGGAGGGCACACGTAGAATATCAGAAGCCAGGAATAGACTGAGGTGCTAAAAAAGTGCCTGCCTTAGCTTAGTGGACCTCCAGAGACCTCTGCATACCCTCAACAAAGCCACAGTCTCCTGAAGGAGACAAATCATACATACCATGAAGCTAAGCCTTTTTGCAAGTTATACTGCTTCCCTGAGCTTGATTCATTACCTGCCTCTGGCCCCTAGAAAAAGGAAGGAAATGCAACTCTAATAAGAACTTACTACTTTGGGTGTCTCGTTGTGTGGTGTTAAAAAGAATACATGTAATAACTGCATCCCAGCTAACCAAGGGAGAGCTGCTGAAGCTTGCTCTACAGACGTGGTCTGGCTTCTCTGGGAAGGCAACTGGGAAAGGTAGCGCTTGCAGTTACTAAAACGGAGTGGAGAGGGTTGTGATACCAGTACACAGGGCTTGGTTCCATACTGCCTTAGAAAAGCTGCTTGTCCTTGAGCAGAATAGAACTAATGACGGAGGGCAAATGAGCTCCCAGCCATGAGAAGCAGTGATTGCCCTCACCCAGCACAGCACTGGGAATTGGTACTGTGAGGGTACAGGTGATGCTTTCTAGTATACGTTGCCTGTCTAAACTATTCCCAAAGATGCTTTGGCCATGTGAAAAGTTGACTTTCCTGCAGCTGGCTAATGCTGTAATGAGCTGCCTGTCTCCTGACATCAGAATCCTGGGAAACAAGGAGCCTGAGAGCACAACCTCTGCCAGGGCTCACTTCTGGCAGCTTGAGATGCAGCAAGCTGACAGCAGCCTTGCTTGTCCTCTGCAGGATGGCAGCCTACAGTACCATCTGCTGGCTGACACCACCTCTGCTCTGATGCTTCATCTTGCTTGATATTAGAAGGGAAATGTTCCATGCTAAATTACCTTCAAACCACAGGAGAGAGCAAGCTCTGTAGCTATGGAAAAAGATGCATTTTTGACATGCTGCTTTTACTGAACCGTTGGATAGAAGTCTATTTAACGGACCTTAGATGGGTGCAAGTTACCACACACTAGATGCTTTTGAGAAAGTTGGTACTATGCAAACCCAGCAACCTCATTCAATAACTTAATGGCCCATCATGTTTAACTGACTCTTTACAGTAATTTTTAAGGAGCTTAATGGATTTCTTTAATTATTTAATTTTTAATTATGGTTTAGTGAGATGATAAAACAAATGAGAGGTAGAGTGCTCAGTTGGAGCACTTGTGCAGTAAAGCAGTCCTAAAAGGGGTCTGCGTTCTCTGAGAATTCAGCAGTGTATAAAGCATGTGTGCATACTTAGATTTTCCCATTCCCCTTTACTTGTCCTGAGAAGTGGCTCTGTCTTTGGAGCTTTCCAGTAGATTTTTACTTCTGAAATGGTTTAGTCTGTCTTCAACTTGGACATCAGTTACTTTAGATGTGCTCACAAATTTTCTTTGCATCCAGGATGGTTGAAAACTGTATTAGAACTTTGGAGCGTGACTGTTGTAGGATTAGGCATGCTTACCTTGCACTGGGAAGGAGGATGAGGGGAAGCAGAATAAATCTCTTAAATTCTCACTGAAGTTAACTAATGTGAATGTTAAAGATCTGGGCTTCATTGTAAAAAGACAACAGATTCCACTATAATGCCTTACCAAATGCAGAGGATAACAAACCTCAGTGTTACATGCTCAGCTGACTTGTCCACACATTATAACTCTTTCATGATCTTCAGCTTTATAAAATAGATTACCATTATTAGTGCTATTATAGCAGAGACATATCTAGAATGCTTAAGGATTCAGAGTAATTTAACTCAACAGAATGGAAGAGACTTCATTTCCTTTGCCTATAAGGAATTCTTACTTAGCATCTACTGTTTGTTTGTGAAATAGCTGTATCTATGTCAAGAGTGGAAGTGAAAGAAGTGTAATTCTTAATGCAAAATGTCCGTATCGTACACATTAAGCCACAAAACAAGGACTTGTGAATTCCCCTTGTGCATCAGAGTACCTGCAGCTTTTTACATAATGTAATTCCATGTTTAGCTACATGAAAGAACTTGTGGTTTGATTTTTAGATGATAATACATTGCTGTTGTATTCAAATTGCCAGTACTATCTGTGAGAGTGTTTCTGCAGCACATTTTTAGAGATTTTATCATTATTCTTCATTTAAAATGTCAGCTTTGTTCTGACAAATCTACTGTGCTTGGTTTGAATAGCTTTACAAGTGTCAGCCTGGAGTTGTCAAATAGTGATGAAGACTGCATCTTTTGTTTCCTGTGAGAGCAAGCATAAAAGATTTCTGTGTAGAATGACTGGATTGAACTGGTACTGCAAATCTCAGGTTGTTCCTGTACCTCAGCATTCCTCCAAAGTAAAGTCTAGGGAAGACTATTTTACTGCAATCCAGAACTCTGGGATTCAACTGTCAGTAAGCTTTTAAGCAAATAGTGTTCTTCCTTTGTCACATGCATCTCACTTGATAATGCTTTTCTTTGACTTCCTGTCTATCTGACTGGGCAAGCAGACATGCATACTTTAAAGGGGATGTGACAGGAGAAAAATGTTGATGGCTCTATTCTAGTCAGGTTTGTGTTCTAGGAACATGGAACAGTGTTCTCCAGGTACAGGAGAAATAAGTAGGTAAGAACCAAATCCTGGTAGAGAGTTCTGAGTGATGGGGTTAAGGAGTTTCTTCTGGTTCTAGTTCCTACACTTCTGCAAATTGAGCACGTGGGGAGGGGTGATGGTGTCAAGAAGGAATTACCCTGCTGCAAATTACTGCACAATGGGTTTAGCTTGATGAAGGCTTAGCTTCTCCTCAAACATCAGTTAGTAGCCATGGATGGAGTCAGTGGAATGTCTTGGTGAGCTACTGAGTTGATGTAGTGTCCTGGGTTCAGCAGTAGCAGTCATTTTTCTCCTTCTTAGTAGCTAGTGCAGTGCTATGTTTTCAGTTTTTGGCCTGGGAACAGTGCTGATAACATCGATGTTTTTAGTTGCTGCTCAAATGTTTGGTCTGGCCAAGGACTTTCTGAGCCTCATGCTCTGCCAGGGAGGAGGGGAGGCCGGGAGGAAGCGGAGACAGGACACCTGACCCATACTGACCAAAGAGGTATCCATACCACAGCACGGCATGCCTCGGATGTAACGGGGAGTTACCCAGAAGGGCGAGGGACTGCAGGGTTGGAGGAGGTATCGGTCGGTGCTCGGCTGGAGGGAGTGGGGAGAGTTACTAGTCGGCTGGTGTTGAGGTGTTGTATTCTTTCCTCTTGTTATTTCCTTTATCATTATTATTACTGGTGGTAGCAGTAGTGATCTGTGTTATACCTTAGTTACTGGGCTGTTCTTATCTCAACCCGTGGGAGTTGCATTCTTTTCGATTCTCCTCTCCGTCCCTCCAGGAGTAGGGGGAGGGCAAGAAGGGGGGGAAGTGAGCAAACGAGGTTTGTGGTTTGGTTTCAACCACGACATGTAGCTTGGCAAAATCCTGTGTTGTTAAATTCTTAGTTCAATTCGCCCCTAGGCAATAATGCTTCCAGGTAAAGAACTTCGACAACAGCAAAGTGTGGGAAGTTGGAATTGGTCATCTGTCGCAAGACTAAGGAGGAAAAATCAGTCAACACTGGCTTTTTGGAATGAATGTGACATTAGGTGTTGTCTGCACAAGAATTCTGTTTCTTTGCAGAGGTAAGGGTGTGCTCTTCAGTCACAAGAAGTTTCCAGTCTTCCATTTCAGTGTAGTCCTGTGGAAACCCTTTTTGAATGTAGGAGGCAAATGAAGTGTTTCCAGTGAGAGCTATGAATAATACCTGTGTGGGATGCATACTCTGAAATCTGTCTGTTAAAACACTTCAGTATACACATGTAAATATACAATACCCAGTGAAAAAGTTGTGGTAGCTTCCAAAATTGTCTCGAATGTAGTCTCTTCCCTTGTTTTCCCCACTGAATTGCATTTACAAGGGAGAAGCTGATGGAGACAGTAAGAGCTCCCGAAGAAAAACAAATCCAAATAAAAAGCAATTTAAAAATCAGTGCAGTTTCCTCAGTTCCTCCTGCCTGTTCTTGTTGCTGGTTCTCAAGGGACAACTGCACTTTCTCATTGGTCTGGGCTATTATGTGTAAACTAATGTGTAATCCCTTAGGTTAGAGTGAAAAGCCAAGTCAAATATTACAGGAGACCCTTTAATTTTGTAAGGCTTCAGAAATAAGCACAATACAAACATATGAAGGGATCTAATTATATGTAAACAAGCTGTTACTGCAGTCTTCTGCTTAGAAAACACAATTAGATTGCCAGCAAGATTGCTTTTGGATTATTTGGATTAGGTGTTGCATTCAGAGGCTTAGGAAGTACCTGGAATTTTTTTCCATGCATCTTCAAGTTGTAGAACTCCATTACACAGGGCTTGCAGGCTTCCATCATGTGCCAAGATGCTTTTGCATGGTCTCAGGTGCATGTATTCTTTGGAATGGATGTTGCACTAGTAAAATGTGGTTCCTGGTGATAAGGAAATGGTTAGTTCATCTCTAACAAAGACTGCGTAATACTGAGCTTACTGTGGAACCTTACAGTTAACTGAAAGAACCCCATAGACATGAAGAGATGCAGAATTAAACCTGTCCCCTTCTGATGAAATTCTGAAATCATTGACTGCCACAGGGGGAAATGTGTCTCCTTTCTTTGCATGTAGAGTACCTAGACACAGAGAAATCCCAGAGTAAGTGATGAAGCTGGAGTCTTCTTCTCTCCATCAGCATTTACTAGTAAATTGTTCAATAGAACAAAACTGTGTCAATCTCATTGAGGGGGAATGTAGATAGACTGGTCTTTTCCCAGTAGACAACTTTGGTTAGTTTAGGTTTGCTATAGTTACAGTGGTTTGGGCGCACTGAAACCTGTGGGGCTCCTATTTGCTTCGATTGCAAAGGATCTGGTCAATTCCTGTCCTGCTTCTGTCTCACTGATGGGTTTGCTTCAAATCTGAATACAAATCTTTCCTGCAAGCATCACTGACAGAAACGGTGGTTGCTTTTGTCTCTGCATTGCATCACAAGTCTTGAAGTAGTAAATCTGATGAAGGTATGGTCAGAATAACCATATTGGGTTTGGGGGTTTTCAAATGGCTAGTAGTTCTGCTGGTGAAATGAGCTCTCGTCTGAAGGGCAGAAATGTAACTTAGTGCATTGAGAGTCTCTTCAAGAAAAGGCAAAAAGCAGGGAACTTGTCTAAAATAATTAATGTGGCTGAAGAAAACACATAGAATCCTTAATAGCCACAGTTGTCAGCATTGTAGGGCTTCTCGATCCTATATGGGTCCAGCTCTTTTGGGCAGCTGTGAAATTACTCCTATTTGAACACCAGTGGTCACTAATGGTGCAGTGATGGTGAGAATCAGGCCTTTGGATCTTACAAATGGAAATGAGAGCTCCTAACTGAAGTAAACAATGCAATATCCACTTCGGCTATCCCAGAAGCTTGACCAGTGCTTGCTTCTAAGCTTCTTTCTTACTCTGTTTCAAAATATGATGTCTTTTTACTGCTCTATCTATAAAATATTCCTGTATATTTCAACATAAAGCTTTGGAACAGAAGATCTTTAGGATTACTTCCACTTTCCACTCATTTTTCAGTAACCCAAGGACTGCAGCTTTGTCCTGGCTGCTGACAAGAAATTGCCTGTTCTCTTAAGTAGGAGTGGAGTGGTGTGGAAGAGAATGATGCTTCATTTAGGCAGAACAAAAGCAGGTGTTGCATCACTTATCTTCTGTGATCAGAAAGAATGAAGAAAAATTGAGCAGATGCTTGTTCCATCTCTGCAAGCCATGTATGTATTAGTGCCAGCAGGACTATTGATTTTTCTTTCTTTTTATTTTCAGGACGTAAGACTCAGTTTCATTGAAGTTAAATGAAAATAACGTTAGAAAAGCCCTGCTCTATTTCTGATGTGATTTAACCAAGTTTAGGCTGAGCCTGTTGCCAGTGAGTAAACAGCAACAACCAAAAGGAGAGATGGGGTTGTGCCAGCTTTGATTTTTTTTTTTCTCTCTGTATTTGGTTTCTTCATAGAAGCTTCTTTTCCTGGAGCTGAACAGGAAACCTGAATGAGGAATTTAGATTCACACATCAGTGGTGAATGATGGGGAGTAATTACATAGGAAAAAATGGCATTTCTGTACACAGCTGGTGAAAATGAGGGTTAACTTTAGTTCTTCTATTTGTCCTCTTGGTATTGTCTAAAGGAATACTGTGTCTTGCACTCAGTGAAGCTAAGAATAGAACTGGATGGTGTGGGGCTGAGGAATATAGTGAATCAGAATTTTAATGCTATTAAAACCTGTTGCTGATGCTGATTAATTACTATTAGTGATGATGGGAAGGCTGCACTCCCTAAGCCAGTTTAATTATTTTCCAGTTAGTGTTAATCTCAGTTAATGAAAACTCCCAAAGCTGGAGAAGAGATGGCACGAGAAATGACTGTTATTCATGAGAGACTCTTATCTATAAAACATCAAAGATGTCATTGCAACTGTCTTTGCTTTGCTTGTATTTTCTTTTTTTTTCCAATGATCAAAACACTTTGTTCTCAAGTTCTTGATGAATCTGTGTGTGACAGTTCAGGAAAGAACTAAATAGGTGATCACTTCTCTTAAAGAACTGAAGCACAATGACTTGAGTGCAAGCCCTACAGAAGTCCTGGTGTCTGGGTAATTATATGATGCTTTGTTATGTGTATCTGTGCAATACATCTGTCAGGAAAAACAAGTCATTTGAAGTGGGAACAAGTCTTGATCCTGAAATTTATTGACGTGCCTAAGCCTCACATCAGGGGCAGTTGGAGTGCCTGAATACCTGCGATAAGCAGCCTGAATGACCAGCTGAGTGGCCAAGCGCTTACATATCTTGTGAAAGGAGGAAACAAATACTGCTGTTGTGAATTTGTGTCTGTTTCTGCCATCCTCCTAAAGCTGCCATTCCTTACATGTACTCAATAGAAGCTAAGGCAGAATGATTAGGGAAGGAAAACGACTTTTTTTTCTCTTTTTACAAAGTACAATAATATCCTGGTCCAAATCAGACTCTCAGCATAACTGCTACATTTCCAATTTGCAAAGGCAACTTCATTCTACCTTTTAGTAATAATGCTGATGGCAGCGCTGGATTGATCTTGCATTGCCCAAGAGATCTGGGAGAACTTTCCTTTACCAAAAGACTTCTGAGAGATTCCCAGCTGATCAGCACCCAAACCCTCCCCGCCAAACATACAGATGAGCTTAGCCACTGGCAGGGTACCTTGGTCAGAGTTCATTTAAATACATGCTGAATTCACTTGCACATTTCAAGTAGAAGACAAGCAGCAACCTCTGTCTTACTCTGTTTTCTCAGAACAGTCTTGGATATTACCGGGGAGAGGGAGAATCATCTTCAGGTGTGCTGGTTAATAGGTGGTATCACTGCTGTTATTGTCAGATCATGAATGTTTAGGCTTGATGGCCCAGTTGGTCCCTTCCAGTGTAGTGTTTCTCCATTGCTTTGTAAATCACTTCATGCTGGAAGCTAACTGGAGCTGCCACAGTTCATTTTGAACATTTTCGTGCTTTTATAGGAACCTTTACTAGGTTCTGCTGTTATTTTTTTTAAGTAGAAGCTGATCTATGTGCTGAAACACTGTCTCAGTGAGAACATCTGGCTTAGAGACTTCTCTTGGGAAAAAGAATAGTAATAAATAGGCCTGGTTTTGAGCTCTGCTGCAGATCTGTCACCTGTGCCTCAGCTCAAGTGACAAGTGAGGCTGTCACTACAGTGGGGCTTTGCAAAGTTCAAACCATATTGTATAGCAGATGCTATGATACTATTATTCAGTAAGTCCACACAGGCTCCCCACAGTCATCTCCTGCCCTTGCAGCAATTTATGACCAGCTCTCTTTGCAGTGTTACATTATGACTACATTAATCCTAAAGATGCATTAGCCCCACCTCTGGCTTTGCAAATGTTTCTGAAGTTCACTCTACCCATCTCACCAGCTTCATGTAGTGGATTTGTTCTATACTGTTTTCTTATTTGATCCAAAGTGATCAGCATGATATATTTTAGCATTTTCCCTTTAATTCACTAGTTCTGGTCTTTCCAGATTTATTTTCCTATAAATCTGCAGTAGCATCCTTAGAAGGAAATGATAGTTCTCTTCTTCCTATTGTATCTCATTTCCTAGTCAGTCTCACCTTAAAATTGCTTGGCACTTCTCCATATATGAAATATGAGGTAGCAGCTGAGGTCATTATTCCAAATCTGTGGAATTACTGATACTTGCTTGGGTGAATGTGCACCCAGGAGTCATCTCCTCCTGGTTCTCCAGCTCTGGTTATTTGCTTATCTGAGGTGATGCTGAGTTTTCTGCATTAATGAGAAGCTGGTGGTTGCTCACTTCATTCTCCACCTGACAACATTGGTTTCCTGTCTTGTCTATTTAGATTCTACGTTCTATGGTTGAAGTACTGTGTTTCGTACCATGTACAGTACTATAGGATATTATTCAAGGCCTTTGAATCTTGCAGTAATAAATACATTTGGAGGTTTGCTTTGAGTACATATCCACATATTACTGAGATGCAACACTGAACTGAATCATCCTGACCGGAAGCAGGAATCAAGACTGAAAAATAACTGAATGTTAAGGTTTTGATTAAGAATTCACCTGAGTGTCCCTAGAGGTGTCGCAGAGTCTGTGAATGTCTCTGAACTGCATCACCCATTCCTAATTGAATCCCTCTGTACCAACACAGCTGAAATTTAACACACCAACCTCCAGTTGATCTCAGGAATAGTATTATCCTATCCATTTCCTAGCAAATTACCCTTCTTTGCAGGAATGCATTAAACTATCAGATCTTTCTCATTATGGGTTTCTCATAGGGCTTTTAGATCCAAATGAGCTTTGAGGCCAGCTAAATCTCTGGAGCTGTGGTCTCCTTCACTGCATGAAATGAAAAATGCATCTTCTATGCTGTAATATGAGAGCAGGTTTGATTTTTTTTGAGTTAGGCAGCAATAGGCACCGATTGTTACAGCTGAGATGGAAAGACTCAGCCTTGCTAAATCACAAATTGGCTCAGGCTCTGGAGCAGTGCTGCTATGATAAAAAAATACTGACTACAGTATGTTTAATATTCACTTTCTCCTTTTCCTCCACAGGATCACCCATAGGGGAGTTCCCAAGGTATTTCTGGCAGTCTGGAACTCTCACTGAGTAATTATCAGGATGTGCACTAGCATAAATACTGCTACACCAAAGGAGACATGAATCTTCTCTGATCAGCTCTTGGTATCCTTATGATTCTAGCAATATTTAAAAGGTAAGAAGTCCCAAATTAACCATGGAGATTAATTTAGGATCCACTTCCTATATAAACTTTATTGCTTAAAACAAAAGCTACATTTGTGTGAACAGATCCATTGCCATTATGCAGAAGAAGCAAGGGAAGTGGTGGAGGGGAAGAGGGGACCTTAACATGTCCCAGTGTTGGTTCAGGCAAATGCATCAGCCCAGAACTGACATTCTTTGCTGGAAATTAAGAGTATGAAGGCTACTTATTTTCCAGTGCTTTAAAGACAGAGGAAAAGGGAAGGTCCAGTTCCTCTAGGACTGATCCCACATGGTGCTGAACTCCTAAGAAGCTGGAAAGATTTAGCACATTTTCATTATCAGAAGTAGACAGCAGTATTGAAAATCTCTTGCATTTTCAAGACTGATATATCCACCCTGGCCTGTTCTGGGAAGGTGAATAAAGTAAAGCGGTCAAATGCACTTCTGAAAGCCACAGAGGTGGGTGAATTGACAGAATGGGACATGGGCTGTTTCCTTCTGTAAAGTACTTCCTGGGTGAAGGGAGGCTGATGCCAGATTTGATATTTAGGCTGTTAAAATACTCCTTTGTTCTTGTCACTGCTGAAGTTCAGTACATTGAGATATATGTGTAAACTAAAGGTGGAAAGGTAGATGTAATTATCTTAACTTGGTGGTAACTAGCTATGAAACATAATTAAAAATAGCTCTAGTTGAGGAATTGAGAACCTCTGGGCTCCCAGGCTTTGCCTTGAAAAGCTGTTTCTCTCCCTCCCTGGGCTGTGATCATTGTGTTTTAAAGACAGTTTTTCTTAATCTAAAAGCAGAAATGAAAGTAAGCAAAATGGAGGCTTTTCCCTTCTGGAACCAGCTAAAAAGATTGATGAAATAACAGATAGTCTTTAACAAAATAGCAAGTCTACCTGACAGGAACCACACATCCATTCAAAGGGTACAACAGCAAGACTGATGCATTTTAAACATACTCCCAGCTGGTTTGTCAGTAACAAATTAGACTTGTCACATTCTCCAAACAGTTTTAGTGAGAACATTAACAATGTTAATGATCTATGGGCTCAGCAGGAAGAGGTTGGAATCTAGTTCCAGGAAGGCACAGAATGGTCTGCAGTGGTTTTATTCTTGAGGCTGCAGGCTTTAAAAAAATACAGAATGCAACAATTGCTCAGTTTGGAAATGTAAAATAATTGGTAGTAATTATGTCCTCGATCATGTCATTATGGCAGCATATGTATAACTTGACTCACTTGCAGCCAGATCTCAAACATACACCAGCTCCTTTCGGAGCAGTCACAGAAGGGCTGGAAAGCTTTGGCACCGAATTCTGCATTCAGAGCTGCTGTGAAAATGTGGGGCTTTGCATATGTCCATGTGTAGATTTAATTTACAGAGTTGAGGCTGTGTGTGCGTGCATGTGAAAACAAGGGAGAAGGCAAACTTCTATGGGATTAGTGTTTAGTCTGTCTTGATGCAGGTTTCTGCCAAGTTCTGTTTGAGGAGATACATTGTGGATTTTTCTTATCCAAATATTTATCAAGAAAAGATACTGTTACAATGGATTACTAACATTCTGTGAGTACAGTCATGTTAACAGTGTGGAGGAGTGAAATGAAATGGTTTTTGTGTTGAGCTTTCATGACACATGTAAACAGGGGAAGTTCAGGTTAGATATAAAGAAGTTCTTTACTGTGAGGGTGCTGAGGCGCTGGCACAGGGTGCCCAAAGAAGTGGTAAATGCTCCATCCCTGGCAGTGTTCAAGGCCTTGGGCAGTATGGTCTAGTGTGAGATGGCCCTGCCCATGGCAGGGGGCTGGAACTGGATGACCTTAAGGTCCTTTCCAACCCTGTCTAGTCTATCATTCTATGTTCCTCAATTTCCCTGGCTGTTGAAGAGTATTAACAGAACAGAGCTTTCTCCTAAATGGAGTAATGCAGCTGAAAGGCTCTAAGATACATGCTCCCACATCTCTGTTGGGATGCATTTCCCATTCAGGGAATGTTCCTGTTGGACAATTGTAGAACTCACAAAAAACAGAGTAATCTTCTTTCTTGCTGGTGTCTTACTACAAGACAGCACAGAGAGGCTCTTTGGCCAGTGTTCACATAAGACCTACTACAATGGGAACCTCACTGAGACGTAGTAACAGTAGTAATAGCATTAAAAGTCCTCATAGTCATCTTTCAAAGGCTTTCATTCTTCCTAATACAAAATACAGACAGAATTCCTGTATGAGCTTCAGATGCTTAAGCCTGTGCAAAAAGAGACTCCAGTATTTTGTTTTTAACTGTCATTTCTATTACCTTTCTTTTTCAAAGTCTAATTCAAAGTAGAATATTTGATGAGGAAATATGTTTTTTGTCAAGTATACAAGAGAACACAAACAAATCTCCCTCTTCATCTCTGTTTATTATGCCAATGACCCAGACTCAAAGCTGGAGGAGAAGCCTGGAATGCTGGGTTCAGGTTGAAGCTGGTAATTAATTCTGCAAAGCAAACACTGCCATTACTAAAAAGTAATAAAACTTTACATTACATTAAAGTGTATAATAGGTTTTCTAAGAGGATTCTATTAAGTTTAGTGCATTCTAAATATGCTATTTATAAATGTGTGCCTTGGAAAATGTCAATACCCTGGTATTTACCTAGCAAATTAGGCAACTACACGAAGAATCATAGAATCATTTAGGTTGGAAAAGACCTTTTAAGATCCCCTCAGCTTCCTTTCCTCCAGCTGAACAGCCCCAGTTCCCTCAGCTCATAGAACTTGTGTTCCAGACCCTTCACCAGTTAGCTGGGACCTCCCCAGGGTACCAGGATTGCTGATAAACCATGGAAAGTGACTCCAAGAGGCCATTCCCCCTGGATTATGGGGACTTCAAAGTTCAGAATTCAAATAGTTATATTTAGAAGTTTAGAAGTTCTCCATTTAGAAGTTCTTTCATTAGTGAAAATGGCATCATCTTAATGGGGCCTTTTGTGCATAATAATTCTAATTCCTGATGCTGTGAAAACAGAAATGATCAACAGAAAATGAAATGCAGACCAAGCTGAATTGCTTGACAGAGAACTTGGAACTCCTTCAGAGATGTGGGTTAGGGAATGGGGGTTTGGAACCACTAGGTATGGTTTGGTGATTAGGGGATGTTAGCACTCTGAGATGCGGTGACTGATGACTTCTGCAGTAGCTTCAGCTCACCAGTTTGAACAAAGGATTCTGTTGATCAGAAATGGGACAGTTAACTGTTGTGATGATGGTGTATGTAGTGGGAGTAGGGATGAGAGAAACTGGGCTGAGACTACAACCGTCACCTCAGACATGTTTATTTGTGTCTCTTTAATAGAACCCCAGGCCCACTAAAGGCAATTCAGGCCATTTGCTGCTTTGGCAGGCTGTGTATTTCCTGTGAAGGGAAAGTAAAGCTGTCTTTGACCAGGTTCAAATAAATAGCAGTAGAAATGAAGCACAGTGCCTGTACAGTCAAAACACTAGTTTGCCATGTACCACTCACCTTGCAGTTTATCTTGACTATTTAAACCTGGGTAAAAGCATGCTTCTTGCTGGGATTTTGCATTAAAGCAGCTATCTTGGGTCAGCTATTTTGATGTGAAATATTTCTTCTTTCTCCTGCCCTGAAGGTACTGATTTATCCAGTCACAAATACGCAGTTGACAGCATGCCTTTATCCTGACTGCTTCTGGGGGGGCTTGTGCTAAACTGTGCTCTGAAAACTGCAGCAGAGGGGAGAGAAAATGAGGGACATAATAGTAATACAAATACCAACAGCACTGCAACTTTTGTTCCTGCATCTCTGAAGTCCTCTGTAGTGCTAACATAGAAGTTGAATTTCTGTGGGACACACTTGAGTGTTTCATAGCTAGTTTAGGGTGGTTTTTTTGGTCTTGTCTCTCTCATGCTGCTTGGTTTTTAATAGCTGTCAATTCTAATCACCCTACTGCTTGTGAGAAGATGTTAAAGCTCAGTAGAGCATCTCATGGGGCTGTTTGGCCGTATGAGTTTCAGGTGGAATTCAATTGCATCCCTGACACATGACAAAGCTTAAAGCAAGCTATTTGTCACAGGCTGGGCTGGCTACGTAAGGCAGAGTCCAGCATGCATAAAGCAATGAAGGAAAATGATGAGGGTTCACCTGCATGTGATGTAATAAGGTGTGATATAAAGTGAGTTCTCTTTATATGGTTGACAGGAAAGTAACTGAGGATTATGCCTGATGTTGCCTTGTTCTCAGCTATTGGTTATTTTGTGGTTGAGCCAGTAAATCATATCTTTAGTGAGGACCAGAAACAGTCTTCAATAGGATGCAGATTCCTTCCTGTCCAAAATTGTTGCTGGAAAATGTAGAAAACCCCACAGAAACCTAAAAATACGTATTGGTATCTCTGATTCTTGCAGGACCACCTCCAACCTGCCTCAGTAGGAAATGAATATTTGTACCTTTGCCTCCAAAAGCTGTCTTCAGGGTGTCATGCATGTTTCACAAGAGATCCAACCCCGTTGTTAGCACTTGGTCCGTATATTTCTGAAGCCAGCGGGGTTTGAGTTAAACCCCTTAATTACAACAATGAAGATGGGAAAAAAATAAGGGCAGAGAATTCGTTTGTTGCTGGGGAGAAATGGAGGGAGGAGTACAAGGAAGTAAACTGGAGCCACCAGACTCCATTCGTGCACGTGTATCGTCCAAGTGGAGTAACTTTCAGCTCCTGCTCAGAGACAATAAAAGTTACAGCTTTACAGTGAGGAAAAAATGTCAAGTGCCATTCCCAAAGGATACAGAATACATCTCTACCTGTGACAAGCAGTTAACAATACGGATAGCATCTGCCTTGGCTTATGTCTTGATTTAAATTTGTTTTTCCGTTTACCAGGCTCAGTTGTGGGAGAGGAATATTGAAATGTGCATGAACCACTGGCTACAGATTTTATTACCACCTCTGTGGTACAACTGCTGTATGGAGAGAAGCTGGAATGCAAAAGATCACCTGCAGTCCAAATTAGAAGAAGTCAGGGAGTCACTGATCTGCCTTATGGGCTGGGCTGGCAGGATTACTTCTCAGGAAGCTTGCAGGTGATCCATCAGTGCTGGGGCTTTCCAACCATTAAAGTCCTTCAAAAATGCATTCCCCTTTTGCACAGCTGCAAAGTTGTTGGCCCCTTTTGAACGGTGCTACAGTCCTGGAGGCATGAAGTGCTAGCTTTGTGCAGGGCAAATCCCACTGAGTATCACTGAGCCCTGGTACTGATAAAACAGGCACTGCCTTCCTGGAGGCAGGGTGGGACAGCCTCTTCTGCCCCCATTTAGTGCAGAGGTTGCCTAAGGCTGCAGAGCACTGTACCAGTTAAGGATACCACTGCCTCTGTGGAAAACTGCCACTTCCAGCAATGTTCCTTAGCCCTTCTTGGACAAAAGAGCTGGTTTATTTTAATAGTAGATCTGTCTGACCTGTCAGCATCGTGACAGAAACAGATCAGAAAAACGAATGCCCTGATAATACATCTGAAGAGATGGTTACCTCTAGCAAGAGAGAAGAGGCCGGAATGGCAGATACGCGTGGGGTAGCAGCCTGTCCACACTGGGAGAGGACCAGAGGTGTGATGGGGAGCCAAGAGTAGTATGCAGTGCACTGTGGGGCTCTTGACTTTCTTGATACAAACAGCTAATGTCCTTCAGCCTGGTTACTTGTCTTAGTAAAAGCTGCCAGTTGGGGGAGAGAGCCTTCTGTCTGTTACTGATTTATGTGTTTGGGGCACAGTCTCAAAAGATAACGTTGCTGTTTTTATTCTGAATTATTGGTATTCATGCACCAAAAATATACATGCCACGTTACAGAGAAACCACAGCAGGTCAACCCAGCAGTGTTCAAACAGATTCTGAAAGGCTTTCAGAGGAATTTCAAAGGGGTTTGGATCCAGTTTTCTGTGAACTGCATCAAAAATGCAGTTTGGGTCAGTAATGTTTGTGGGTTTTCATAATATTTGTATTGAATTATTGCACATTCTCTGTCACTTCACTGTCAGTTAAGAGATGGGAGTTGGAGCCTGGGAATGCCCATGTACTCCTCATTCTGCTGTGCGAAGGTACCAATTCTCAGTGATCAAAAGGCAAAGAAAAAATGCTTATGGTAATAGTGTCCTAAAGTTAGTGTCTCCAACTACAAAATACAGCATGAACAATTTGAATCACTTTTTGCTCACGAGAAGATCATTTGGCTCAAAATAGGAGCTTAATTTCTAGTTTCTGTTCTTAAAACTAGCCAGCTTTGTGGGCTGTAGCTATGCTTAGCATCTGTAAGACCAGAGGTCTCAAAACAGAGTTCACTGTTAGTATATACAGGTCTCCAGTCCCTACCTGTGGCTTATTCAAGTGGCGAGAGAGGGTGTGAATCATGAAAGCAACTGGCACATAGAACCCTGTTTGGAGTTCTGGCTTTCAGTTCAGAAGAATAGATACAATTGCTTGTGGTCTATTACTGAAAATAGCCAGCAAGATCCTCATGGAGGGAAGCAAGAGGTGCAACATCAGCCCATTGTTTTATACAGTTCTGAATAATTATGTCCAGAATATGTGTCTGGTAGGCAGCCATGCTAAGGACTCTTTGAAAGAATTGCAGAGCAAATGCAATGTAGATACATTCGGAAGAGTTGCAGTTACTTTTAACATCTTGATGGAATTGTGCTGGTACAGAGCTCAGAGGTCTACATCCATGTTCCCTTATCTTAGCCAAAAACCTCTGGCTGTGGGATCTCATCAGTATTCCTGCAGTAAGACTTGCTGCCAATGTGGTCTTTGTTCCCTGAGCTTAAAACCCAGCCTGTTTTTTTCCTCACTGCTGACAGCTTTATGGAAGCAGCTGTAAAGTTTTGCCAGTGCTCCCTCTGCTTGCACCAATGAATCTACATTTCCCACTACAGGAAGATTGATAGTGGGCTATTTTTATATTCTGAGCCAGATTTATGCATTCTGCAGAATCACATGAAGCCAACCACGTAATAAATGCATGTATTGGTGAATGTGCAAGAAGTTATGCCAACTCTTCCTCAATGTCTCCCTGCATATCACTAATACTGGAGAAAAGGACTTTGGAAGGCAAATAATGTGGTAGTTTTAATTCTTTTTTTCTTATGGGTGGTTGTCTTCGTGGAGGGGAAATGCGGATGTATGCAGAGAGGGGTGAGAAGAAACCTGAAGCTAAATCAGAGGAAATAGTTGCAGTTGTCAGGGGCAATGCTGCCCTTGGGGGCTGTCTCAACTGAAAAACCCCCTAGCTCTGACAGTGCTGCAGCTTTGACAGTGCCGGGAGTAGAGCTGAAAATCTTCCACTGGAACAAAATGGATGAAAAAATAGAGGGAGAATGACAAACCACTTTTTCTTTTTCTGAGCTCCTTTCCCAGTGTGACTTCCAAAAGGATCTGTTGACATAAGTGCAGCAGCTGGAGATGAGAGGATTTGAAAACAACCTTCAGAGGTATACAGTTTATACTGGTGTAATAATTATTCTTCAAAGATCCCTGAGAAAATAGTGTTTAAGGTGTTCAATGATTAAAAACCTGGTGTCCTTGAATCTGAAAGTTAGATGAAAGAACTGCCAGGGTCCTTAATGCAGCTGAAATGATAAACAGAAAGGGAGCAATAATGATCAAGCCTGAGGTGATTATGTTCTCTAATTAGAACACATGTATCATTTAGGCATGTTAATCTTTGTCTAATGTGCTTTGGGTTGACTAACCTATATCCAGCTTCTTGCAGTTCAGTTTTAGTTCTAGGAAAGAGATTCTTCATCAGTTTAGGGGGAAGTCTGGGAATATTCTAGAACTTTTGTATTTGAAATACAGCTGGTGGTATTTGGCCTCCAAATGTAGGCTAGACAGTAGTGAGGAGTGACGGGAAGAGAGGGTACTCCATGGACACCTCAGAGTTAAATTTTCAGCCACACCACCATTGGA
Source organism: Lathamus discolor (assembly GCF_037157495.1). NCBI lineage: Eukaryota > Metazoa > Chordata > Aves > Psittaciformes > Psittacidae > Lathamus > Lathamus discolor. Next base: position 2,650,670 of record NC_088905.1, read on the forward strand.
ATTAACTTTAGTGGGGTGTGAACTGTAATCACACCTCTTAGTGTATTTTGATGCCTTGCGGTGAACACCACAGTAATGAAGTGGGCAAGGATCAGGCCTCTGACTGAAACTAGCAGAAACCCCCTGAAACACAGAGAAGTCTTTGGCTAAAAGATGCGTTGAGATGCCATCAGCCTGTGTGATTGCAGAAGCGTTTCTCCTTCTAGTAAAGGGCAGATAGCTGAGGAACTCTTAAGTTTAGGAGATAAGAGTTTCAGTTCAACTTATCTGCAGACCTCCTGTTTGACTTTGGGGAGAAACAGGAAAACAATACACTGCTCCTTTTGTTTCACCTCCCTGGTTGGAAAATGGGATGTGCAGTTTCCCTCCCACACAGGCATGCTGTGAAGAGAGCACTGCAAATGACTGATGTGCTCTTTTACTGTGGAGATAAGGACTGGACAAACAGCAAGGGCCCAATTTATCCCTGTACAACCATCTAAGATGCATAATTTACATCCTCCATCCTAACTCCCAGTTTATGCATCAGATGATCAGTAGCCCCATGAGGTTCGTTAAATCTAGGGATTGCCTTGGAGTAGATCCAGTCCTGCTATGTCCTTGTTTTCTCTTGAGTACTTTGCGTGTGGCTGCTCCCCCACAGAGGGAGTGTTTGTGAAGGACAGTTGATTTCTGCTTTAGCTGAGAGTAGTTCACTGCAAAGCTTTAGTGCACAGTTACCAGAAAACAGTTGCAGCACAGGAATTGCAGAAGAGCTTCAGCACAGACAGGAGAGCAAGAGAACATGTCCCATTTCAGGCAGGGATGAGCTCTTGGTTGTGCTGCATGCCACATGTTAGCAGCCTGGGGAGCAGAACTGGGAACAGGCTGCTTTGGAAAGACTAAGATCTCTTGAGGTGCTTCCCACCCTGTGAGAGTCATGCGGCTACATACAGAGGTGTCTTGAAGGACACGTTGGGATTCCTTAAGATATTCTGTCTACTAGCATATGGGTAAGACTTTTCTGTGCATCTCGTTTTACAGCTTATCCCAGGCTTTGAGAGGTATCTCTTGGGGCCGTGAAGTGCTGTGGTGTCAAACTGTCACTGTCCCTTTGGCATATGGTCTTTTCTCCCAGCGTACGGTTTTTGCCCTCTCCACCTGTAAGGTACAACATGACTTCCAAATCAGCATGACTGAGACATTCCAACTGGTTGCATAAGGTTGTTAAGAGAATTCTTCATTCACCTCAAGTATCCCTCAGTAATGAATGCTGTTGGTAAGAAAGCTTTTGAAGGCCAGTAGGAAGCAGAACTTTGGTGGGCTGTGTTTGGAATCAGTGTGTGGGGAGGGAGAACAAGAGCCAGGCCAAAGAGACAAGCAGGTGCTTGGGTGGGCATCTGGTAATGCTGACAAGGGGACTTCAAGAACTTTCTAGGTCTCAGCAGTGTTGGCATAAGCTGAAAGCTCCTAGTTAGAAAGTAGATGCACCTCAGGTGTAGATGGAGGCATGTCTGGCCCATAAAGCTGCTTGGGGTCTAGCTCTAGCAGAGGAAAGCACAACAGGAAGCATGAGATTATTATCCTTATTATGAGAAAATGAGAAATGATTTACTAATAAATGACAGGCATTATATAAATACAGAGAATTCCTATGCAATTTATTCTCTTCATGGGCATGTTTGATTCTGTGTCATATGGGGTATATGTGCATTCATCTTAGGCAGGAAAATTGCTTTTCTGAAAAGATACTAGAGATAGTTTTGCTCTTGCTGCAGGTGGCATTAAGATGAGAGGCCTTGCCTATGTGCTGTCAATGTGGTTAATGATTATTAGAGGAGCAGGTGATTTCTGTTAAAGGGAAGTGACAGACTGTCCATTAGATCTAGATGCATGTTTATTAAATGGGGAGTCTGGAGCAAGCAGCCTGGCTCATTTGCTTCTAAATTCCAGACCAATCTGTTTGATTTTGCACCTGGAAGGTTCAGAGTGCAGAAGAGGGAACTGTTTATGAAGCAGGGAGGACTGTTGCATTCATGCCCATACATTCACTTCCGTCCCAAATGGAGATTGCATTTGGAAGGAGCCTGGGAGAATACAGTAAGATATGCTTCTTACTTTAATTTCTTAGCCTTCTTTCCTAGATAGGCTTGAAAGCAGAGAGACATGACTTAAGGGTTCAATCTTTAAGTGCAAACCCTTTGCCTCTTCTATCTGTATGTGTGTCTCTACATAATAGAAAGATGGGCAATTTTCCTTAGACCCATTTATCCCAGTGTTCTGGGTCTGCTGGTGCCCAGCTGCTGCAGTGGGAGATGGAAGCTCTCTCTACAGTGAACAATTACAGAAGAATCTACCCAAAGGAGGCATTTATTTGTAGTCCTCACCAGCTATTGGTTTATGGTCTGAAGCAGCAGAATTTATCTTTCTCTTTAATCCAGTCTGATGTGACTGGGGATGTTCTCATTATCCAGACAGAAGTTTAATCCTTTCAGGAAATGTCTCCCCAAATCAGTGCCTCTGATACCCTTCTTTCCTCTCAGTCAAACTGGTGCACTTTAAAATCAGATCTTTCCTTTCGCAGGTCTAATGTAATAAGCTTACCACTCCATCCACCCCCATTAACCAGATATTCACTGGGATAGTGATTCGGGTCTGGTGTCTGCGGATCAAAGAGGGTGCTGAAAAATTGGAAGGGCTCATAAAAGAGCCATATAAATGATTCAGAGCCTGGGAAGCATCTTTCTAGTGAAAGATGTAGGGAGCTTGATCTATTTAGGCTATCAAAGAGGAAATAAAGCAGAGACTCCATCACAATGTACAAGCACAAATACAGGGAAGATGACTTCTAATGGCTCCAGGAAAATGTACAGTGAAATTTGGCTGGAAGGTCAGGATTCAGCTTTCAGTTGAAGCTGGAGCTAGCACAAGACTTGGAAAAATTACGTCTGTTTTGAGGGGAAGATAATTAGCCTTTGGAAGAATTGACTATTAGAGCAACAAATGAAGCTCCAGAACATGAGCCTAATTGAGGAGGTCTGTAATGCTCTCTGATGAAAAGCATTTATTCTACTGATTGGAGACTAAGCTAAATGATGTGTCCCATGGGCACTGAATGTTCCGCTTGGAGCCTGATCATTGTGCTGCCATGTTGCAGTGGTGTGGCTGCAGAAGGGAATCAGCTTCAAGCACAGATTTCCATGCCAGGAAATCATGCAGTTGGGCTCCTGGTATCCTACTGAATTTCTTTGGGATCTTAATTTTTCTCATTCACTTTTCCTGCTTGTAAATATCGGTAGTATCAAGCTGTTGCCCATCAGGAGGCAGTGTGGACATCTTTACGCTTATAAAGCACTCTGAGGATGTATCTATCAGTGTAAAGACTGGGCAGTGTGCTACTGCATGCTAATAACTGACTTTCTTTCCGCAGCTCTGCACTCCTGCTGAGCGGCTGTGCTTTGTGAATGGCCTGTTTCTGCTCTGGGGACAGCTGGCCTGAGAACTGGGAGTTAGTGAGTGGAGTTGCTGCCAGCCCCGGCTCAGCAACCGCGAGTGGGCAAAGGCTGCCATCTGCAGTCAAAACCTCCCTACAGCAGTGGAGGGGAGGAAGTGGGAGAAGTGGCAGCACAGGGAGATTTGAGCAGGGACTAGGTGCAAGGAAGGTGTTAGGGAAGCACTAGCTGTGGAGCAGAATTGCTGACTGGTGTCCCATCCTTTTGACTTCTGGGTGAATTCCTGTCGCACACTCCAGGTAAACACTTCGTGAATGAAGCTGTGCTATCTGCAGACTGAGGGAGCTACTGCTACTGTCCTTGGTTCCTGGGGGAGTGAACCTGCTGTTCTCACCCCTTCTTCCTTTGGGAACTTAAAATTCTTTCTGTGCTGGGCTCAGGTATCTTGGGGCCGTAGATGGGCTGACTGCAGCTGGCTTACAAGAATCTCCATGAAAACACAGGCTGTAAGGACCACCGTCACCATTCTGGTCCCTCACAGACCACTGTGATGCTGAACAAGGCAGGAAAGGGGGAGGGCTGACATTCAATATTGCCGTATTTAAAGGCTACAATAACACATTCTTTGCCTTCCTGCTAATTACTTGCTGGCTATTATTTCACCATTCTTTTTCTGGTGGGTTTTTTTTTTTTTCCGTTGTGTTTTTTTTTCCTGGGCACATGTTTTCCCCAATTCAGGCAAAATCACTACTTCCATACTCAGCTGTCCTGATTGCATGAAGAAGCGTCTGATTGCATTATTCATCTGCAGTGCTCATGAAAGACTTCAAAACTCTTGACTAGACCCAAAGCTTTTGATGACATTCTGTCTCAATAGAAAGGCGAAAGCTACTGCGTGAACTGGTGGCATCTGATTGCATTGCCACCCCGCCAGCTGTGGATGGGACAGGACCTGCGTGGTGCGACATGAACTGTTGCTATTACTGAGCAGTTGCTGGCAGATGGCTTGCTGTGCTTTGTTTTCTCTTTGTCCAGGGCTGCAGGGAAGCAAACTGGTTTTACATATTGGTGTGCAAAAGTAGCCTAACTCCGAGGAAATGCTGCCACCTGCGGCCATGACAGCGCAGTTATCCCAGCTTGGCTACTGGCATCTCATTGGAAACTCGATTTAGCTTAAAACTCTTCTGATTAAAAAGTTCATTAAACTAGAGAAAAGAGGGTAATCCAGTGAAATGAAGAGAGCAGTGGAAAGGTCACGCTGTACTTCTTCCCTGACAACAACAGCATCTTCGAGTTGATTAACAGCTTTTGGATGTTGCTGTATTTCTTCCTTTAAGAGGAGGGGGCGATACAAGATCATTCTTACCAATGGAGATATTTTTAGCTGCACAAACAGATACATACAGAAACCTCAGCACCTCTGTGTGTGTGTAGATTGATGCACACAAGAACACTAATGCTGCCTTTTCAATCCATATTTGCGTACAACCTCTTAAGCGCACAAGCACACAGATCTCATACGCACAGATTTTTAAACACTAAAGACAGAGTTCATAGCAGAAATGATAAATATACATGTATGCGGTCAAGCAGCCTTTCGAAACCAGAACTACTCATTCTGTGTACTGCAACTACTGGAAAATGTGGCTGAAGTTGTTTTTCAGTGTTCTAGATGAGACTTGAAAAACATGTGAAAATATGGTCCAAACAGACTGGACAAGGATGAAGGTAAGTGTGCTGAAAATGAACCCAGCACCTATGATCTTTGATCTGTGATCTTTTGGCCCTGGCCCTCCTTGTGTGCAGTGTGGAATTTTTCAGATGGTATTAATAGCTCCCAAAGAAATCACCAGGATGGTTCATATGACATATCCAGGTCACTTCCATACCTGCTCACAATGTAATTTGCAGGACTGAAGAGCTGTTCCCTTGTTTCGCTGCATGTTGCCTCCAACAGCTGTCACAGGCAGTTTCACTCCATCATTGCCAAGGGAGAGCTTGACATCCTCCTCAGCTCACCTGGATTGTGTGGGCAGGAGATGAAGAAACACCTGTGCTGCGGCATCTCTGGGTGCCAGAACATTAAATTGAGCTGATTCTCAGCTCTCCTTTTGGCTGCTGAGTAGAGGTGGGCTTTAGTTCTTGTGTTACAGCTTCTGGTGTCTGGGAGGTGGTGTAACAGAAGAGGCCAGCGCAGTGTCTCACATTACAAGCAATACTGGTCTTTTCTGTCTTTTCCACCCCCTACCCCCCCCTTTCAGTAGGTGTTTACAAGTTTTTTTTGTCATTGAATAATCTGTATAAGTTGTTACAGTTATGAAAAGCTGTATTTGCGAAGAACAGAATCCTACCTCATAGCAAAAGCTATTGAGAATTAACTGAAGCTATACAGTAAATCTAAGTCTTACCTGGGGCTGTTACTGGAATACGTAAGAAGAGGTAACAGGCCATGTTAAACCAGAACATTGGAACTGTGATATTCCAGGGTATATGCAGGGGGAATGTTTTACGTGATCAGAACTAAGAAAACGAATTCACATCTGGCAGAGAAGATGGGAATTCCATTCAAAGCCCAGCTGTTGCTATTGCTTAGAGAATGCTGGCTTCTTAACAAAGCTCACCCCCCACTACCCAGAGCTCTTCTGGAAGTCCAGCCATCTATTTTTGGTACCTAAATGGAAATGGAGCCCTCCTATAAAATCCAGCCTTTGGTAAACAACTTGATGGGAATAAAATAAGCAGAGTGAGTAGGGAAGCACACTGTAGCCTCCACCAGTCTGCAGCTGAATACATATGTTTTGTAAAGTGTGCTCAGGGGAAAAGAGCTATTAATGTGTAAACCCCTTTGATTTAATATGCCAGAGCATTGTTCTCAGTTCTTTGCTTGGGCTGGTGTATAGCACTGGAAAAATAAAATGGAATCATAAAAGGAAATAAATAAAATCTAAAAGCTGAGGAGACTCCAAACTGAATTCAATCAGCAGAGGTAAACCTGAGAAGCAGAATTACACATCAAGAGCAATCCAATATTGTGTTTAATCCCAAGACATTATAAATCTGACAAACATCCAGGAATAGCTTCAGAAGGGAAAGAGTTGGGTTTTTAAACAGTAAACAGGCAGTTAACCCTGCTTACACAGTGTTCTTTCCATGAATAGCATTCCACTTGTGGGTGAGGGTAGGTATTCACCTGGGCTGACCTGTGGGACTTGTTTACTTTGCTGTGTTTCTGCTTCCAAAATATCCCCTGCATCAGTAGAGGAGATGCCTTGGGTGGCTTATGATTGATGCTGTCAGCCTCGCACAGGCAATGCGCCAGTGAGTGAGGGTGAGGATGTGGCCTGTAATCTCTTGTGCACTGTCAGACATCCATTACTGGACCAGGGGGTGCCAGTGGGAAAAGCTTGTTCCCACAGCTTTCTACTGCCGGATTTGACCATTCCTATCAGTTTGCACTGTTACACTCTGAGCACTCTAAGCCTGTTTCATGCAAGGGCAGTGGGGCTGGCCTGGAAAATGTAACTGGGTGTTGTAAGCAAACCTGGCTGATGGAAACTGCTCCCTTGGGGGTGAGAAGTTCACCTTCTGGAGGGGTTCAGTGAGAAACAGCTACAGGAGCTCTCTGTTCTGCTGAGTATGGAAGAGTTTAGTGGGCCACAGGAGAAGGGGGAAACTGTTTTCCTGAAGAAGTCAACAGAAGGATTTGCATAAGCACTCTATAAATAAGTGAAACCCAATCTCGCCAGTCTATTTGCATGATAGATAATGTCATGTTTCAATGTGCTAGCTAATGCTAATGAAAACCTGTTATTAACAGTCATTTATTCTGTCTAACTCACTGAGGAAGTAGAGGTTTAAGTTGCACAGAACTGTGAATACATTTAAATTTGGGTTTAGTGATTATTTCATAATAAAAACCTAGGCCAAATGTCATTTTATAGCCGTTCTGTTGCTTTTTTTTTTTCTATTTTGTCCTTCCCTCCACTGGTTGTGATGCCTGTTTCCTAAATACAGCAGAGGAATTCAAGATCTCCTTTCCAGACATCATCCTCTATGGATATGGGCTTCGGTGCTTTCTTCCTCCTTCACTTTGGATTACAGGTAAGGGTACTTGATTTAAAAGTTGAGCTAAAAATGAGCTGTATTTGGGAGCAGTTCACTTGTGTGGGTAGAGGTGCTCTGTGGTACAATGTTTGATTGCCTCAGCTCAACTCAGAGCCACTCTGGGTTTTCACCTTTTCTCGTAATTATTTTCTCCCTTTGGAATCTGGTTATTTCCAACATTTCTGCAACATTTCCCAGCTCACACGTTAGCCTTGTCTGTCTTTCTCCAGGTCTTTGAGCAACTGAATGAATTAGGTCTCTCTTCAGCTTCTCTTGAACAAACTGTAGCTGTATGCCATCTGTTGTTCAAATTACATTAGTTGCACTGGTGTGAAATACATTTTGATTGTAGCTTTTGACATGAGAGTTTTTGCCTAAGTCGTTAGAAAACACGATATTCCCTCCTATAGAGGGATGTAATGAGGATTGGCTCTTGCCTGCCCTGTGGTGGTGCTGTCCTTTCAGTGTAGGTTTGGTTTCACTGGGGAGTTCTGTTTGCTTTGGCCACTCACTGCACCAGGCAGGTACAGCTTTAACCAGGTCTTACAAAGTTCCCTCTATGACTCTGGGTTTGGAATGCCTGCCATTCCCTGCTGCTAACACTTCCAGTTCTTTCCAAAATAACTCCTGAAGTACGTAGTTGCGATGAATGAAATTTCCATCAAACCAAAGGCACAAACTGTCTTCTGCATTGCTGAGATGAATATACCAGAAGCAGGTGTGTAGTTTCATGCAGTGTCAGCTTTGCAGCAGCCATTCTACTGCTTTTAAAGTGACAAATCTTGCTACATCTCCTGTAGCTATATTGTTGGCTGTGGTAATATCACTCTGGAGAGTGTCACTACATTCCTACGAGACTTTTTGCTTGAGGACAAGGGAAATGTTTGCACAGAAATCCTTCTTCTGGGAGAGCATCCTGATTCCTGAGATATTTCGCTTTGATTCCCTGAGCACTTAGGGAAATGTAGGAGATGTGAAGGAAAAGGAAAGCGATGCTGTGTAACCGGTTAATGGGAGTTACAGACCTAAGTGTAGCACTGAAGCTTTCAGGCTGGAATATTCATGATAAAATGTTTGCTGTTGTGATCAATTAGAGGGAAATATGTTTCCCTGCACATTGCACAGTTACGCTGGTGTTGCCAGATAGACCCCACTTCAAGTCTTGCCAAGTCTGGCAATCAAAATGACTGTCAGCTGGCTCCATTCCTGCTAGATTTTTTCATCCTGGGGAGAAAATTTGTAACTTCCCCTTGGTAAATGCTTGGTAAAAGGGAGGGAAGAGGAGCTGCTTTTCTGAGCCAAAAATAGCAAAATTTCAACTGTCCTGTCAGACCCCTTCTTCTGCCTGGCTGAAGCTATTAGACGTGTTTCTGAAAGCGAAAGCTTCAGAGGGAGGTGGCAGCTGGGAGCACAAACAGGATTTGCCTTGGAATACAGTGGAGGTGGGGCAAGAGGTGAGCAGAATATTATAGGCATCTCTTTTGAAATACCATGACATTTTGAGAGAGCTGTTGAATTGAAGATGCATGAAAATGAGGTACAGGAATGGTTCAAAGACAGGGACAAGTGCTTTAGAGGAAGAGATGGAGAGTGCAGTCTGGTTAGCATAACAGGAAGAGGAGAGGGAGTTGGGTTCAATTAAAGTGCCTAAGTAGCTTCACAACTAGTACAAAAATCTTCTTTAATCTGGAAAAGGCAGGCATAACAAAAGGTAATAACAGAGCTCAAAGTTGAGCTAGCTCAAGTCACAAGCAAGGTGTGTGTGTTTTCAAGAGAGAGAAGATTAATCACTGAAACAAACTGCTCAGAGAATGGGTGGATTTTCCAGCTCCTGTCTTGAAGCCAAGATTGGATACCTTCCCACAGGACACGCTTCGTTACTGGGATTGATGTAGGAGTATCTTGATAATGTATTGTACAGCTCACGTAGAAGAGAATGTTACAGAAGTTCCTGGGTAAAATACAGTTTGCATAAATTGAATAGGAAAATAACACTTGAATTGAAGAGAAAGTTGAAGTTCAGCAGTTTCAGTTGAAAAGAGAATGCAGAATCAAGCCCTAGGAAGTGTCATTTCCTGACTCTTGTGGAGTAACTGTGAGCTGTAAAATTAGTTGCATGGATGGCTGTAGAATGATACTCATGAAAAATTAATGACAATAGCAGGAGACAGGAAAAATCCAGAAAACATTTCCATGACTGTTAAGTTTTATAAAAGCTTGTTTTCATTAAAATCTAAACTAGGCACTTTAAGTGAACTGCCAAAATCCCTGTAGCTTGTTTTAAATAGCAAGTAGTTATGGCAAATAGCTTCTCTGAGAAATGGAGACTTGCAGAGAATGTAATTATGAGAGATTGATGGATCTTTTTTCTCTCCCCTGTTGTTTGTATTGAACAGGTCTCTCAGTCTGGAGCTGGAAGCTGTGTTCAAATGCTATTCAGCCCTACATGACTTTCTTTTATGGCTCTGCACTAAACTCTGAAGATCTGAAGAGAGCTGGGGTAAGAACTTCATCAGTTGCCCTTTCTTGTAGATAGGCCAACCTTATGAAGATACTGTCCCTTATGAAAGGATGCTTGAGCTGCCTTTACTCAATTTATGTTGAGATTTGCACTTCAAGCAGCTCCACTGATTTTAGTGGTACTTTCTGCATACCATCATATCATTGGAACTGTGAATGCAAGAGTCGGGTATGACTCTTCAGACTCTTTCAGACTTTTTAGGCTGTACATTTTTTCAAGGATTCAAACAGGAAGACTAAAAGGGGAAGACAAATTGTGGTCACCTGGGTTTGGAAGAAGAACATTATGGAGAGCAGTATTTCTAGAAACTGTGTTTAAATAATTGGACCAGCCCTCAGTTACCTCATCTTCAGAGCATGCATTGTATTTGAGTCTCATTCATGAATGTCCAAAAAAGAAAAGGCCTCCAAGTGATAGGGTCGTGATGATCTTACAGAAGTTTTTAACTAAAGACATGTGCCACTAAACCAGCTCACTGTTAGAGATTGTTGTACTTCATCTGGGGTTAAATCCTGATTTAACTTGTCTCTCCTGGAATGCAGATGGAATCTGCATTCCTCTCATTTGGATGCTCATCTCATTTTAGAGGATGTTCACTCTCTGCAGCCTTACACTGAAGATACTTCCAATATCATGAGGTAGGATGAGATACTCCAGTGCTTTTGCTCTCTGATTGATATTAACAGTGACACAGATAGTGCTGCTGGCAGGGGAACATATTGTCCTGTCACGTTTTTTTCTGCCTGGAGAACTCAGAAAGCCAACTGACTGCTTTCTGCTGTGATTTCATCAGATGTGTTGAGGGATTGAGACAGGTAGCAGCTGTGCAGCCTTGCAACCCCATACAGAATATAATGTTACTAACTATGGTGTAATTACCTTCTTCAATATCCTGAATATTAGCAGTCGAGGAGTCTGGCTCCTTTACACTGGAGAGAGTTGCACACTACCATCTGGTGCAGCTCTGCTGTCAGGTCTGATCATTCTACATGTCTTTGTACTGGGCAGACTTGAGTTGGGGACTCCCTTTGTACTGCTGGATTGTGTAAATATGATGGCATCATTAGTATACCCTCCAAGCAGTCCAAAAGTCCAAGTTCCAAATTAGATTATCTTTATTTTCTATTTGTATGGCATCTACCAAAGTGGAGATACTATTTTATGACTTAAATTTACAGGTAGAATTGGCAAAGTAAATAATATTCATTACTGTTGTTTCTCTTAGCTCTAGATTTTCAGTGGTATACAGGTACAATTCTTCACACTGTACAAGCCGTGCACTGTTTTTTGATGTATTCAGTTCTATTGATGGTGACGACCTTTCTCTCCAGATAGTGAGACAGTGAGATGTCTGTTGCTATAGGTTCAAAAGCAATAGCGTGATGCTGGTACTCCACTGCCTCTGAGGGAACACAGTAAATCAATTTTGATTGCTGCACAGTATGGAGCCTGTGAGTTTCTCTGTATCTGTGCTTGATTCTATTCTGCCTGCATTCATAATTTGAACCAGACGAACCACTTCTTCTTGACACCTGCAAAAATGGGCTGAAAACCAGTCCACTGTGCCCTTTCCAGTTAAAAGCATGCTTTTTTCAGTATCCTTTTAGGCTTATTTCTTTCTTTGAGTGGGTCTTACGGGATAAATTGCACAACAGCAGTGACAATTAGAAATCCTGTCATCTCCCTGCAAGGGAGGTGATGCAAATTCATCCTCCTTGTATCCATCTTCCTTCATCATTTGCTACAATGCCAAATTGATAAACTATATACTAACTTTACTGTCATGAGGTGCTCAGATATTTCCGAGTCAATACCAGAAGATTTAATAAAAGCATAAGCAGGCAGAAGTGTTTGGTGTGAAGTCTGACCAAGTCCCTGGTTTGCTAGTCCTGCAGTGAACATGCCTTTACTATCACCTAGTGGCTGTATGTGATACTCACATTAATCTCCTGCTCAACAGGGTCTGTTGTGCTGTTTCTCTCTTTAGGGACTTCTCAATCACAAGATTTAGACAAACTAAATAGATATTGGTTGAAATAAACCGAGTTTATCAGTGCAGAAGTTACATGTAGAATTGGGCTGCTGCTTTGAGTGTGTTTGCATTGCCACACGCTGTTTCATTCAAGTCCAAATATTTCACAGACCTGGCAAAACTGATATTTTAGGATTATTTTAAAGCATAGTATAAAAAACTCTCTAAACTTTTTAAATGGAAAAGAAACCTCTTCTGTCAAAATCCATTTAATAACTTTTATTTGGAGCACAACACTTTTTTACACGTTTTAGTAGGCTATTAAGTTTGACATGGAAAGCATTCATATGCCAGGAGAACAGCACGTGCTGTGACACAGTGAGTGGCAGTCTAAAACCTGAAGGAGCTGTGAGCAGTAGGATGTTTTGCTGCTTTAACTGCCTTTGTATAAAGAACCCTTCCCATGTCAAATGGGAGAAAACAGTGCTTGTACTGGCGTAGACAATCATAATTCAGCAATAAATCACACCTCTTGTAACTGTGTTTTATGATTGGTAAAACTCAACACAACATCAGTGCTCAGTTGCATAACTAAGGAGCAGGTTAATCTTACTGCAAAATAAGGTGTAACTTTAATGTGCTCCCAGTACTTTGCAGACATGAAATTTCCCTGTAACTCTACTTGTATGCAGCAATAACTCCTGTTCTTCGATGATAATATGGATTGGGAGTGTCTAGAAGGGTTGAGACTTCCTCTTGGCTGTTGTTCATTAACTCTGATACTGTCTCTGACAACATAGTTGATGTCATTCTGCTTTCAGTAACTAAGGGCCTTTGATCTAACACTGTGTAGTGTTAGAGTATCAGCCCAGTGCTTGATTACTTACCCTGTTTGCTTTACCTTTCAATAAATACATTATCTTTATGGTTGATTCTTTTAGACAAAGAGAAGATATTTGAAGGACAGATTGCTTCTGGAAGACAAAGACTACAAAGTAATGACTTTTCAGCTCTCCAGTGATTTTGCAGACTTGACTTTTATAGAGGTATGTGGCACAGATGTGGTTGGGTTTCAATTATTTCCTTCCAGATGTGTCTTTTCACAGTACACAGATACTGTGACTAACTTGCTTTCCCCAGGTTGTGCTTTGTAAAACTGAACCTTATCCTCTTGGGAACTGAACTCAGATTTGACAGTCAAAGGGAGAGGTAATTGTCTGGAAGACTTCTAGGAAGAAGTCAACTAATTCCAAACTGACAGTTTCCAAAGAGCTCAGAAGAGGCATGCCCCAGGGTGTGCACAGGTTTTATACACCTCTTACCCCAATATATGGAGTATTTAGGAGACAGGAGAGAGGGCATCATTTGGTTACTGAAGTGCTGGGGTGAATTTTACTATAACAACAATCTCTTCTGCCTCCTCTTTTCTCATAGATAATCAGGTAAGAGATGGGAAGTGAAACACTGTTCTTACCTTCTATTCCACGTGCAAGCACAAGCACAGGACTCAACTTTGATTTGGAGTGACTTGAGCATATTTCTTTTCATTGGTAAAGGAAATGCCTCCTCATATTTTTTTAGCCACGTGAGTTTATAGAGGCTCCTAAATACTATAAAGCAATTGTCATAAAGGGATAATTTGTCAGTGCTGGCAGCAGAGTTTTGCTCTCTGAAGCTGGTCTGGTCCTGGGCCAGATAACACTCTGTCTGTTCTAATGATGAAATACAAGACATCCTAATGGGGAAGCTGGAACTAGTTCAGAAAGGGGAATAAATAAGTGCTATAGATCTTTAAAAAGCTTGAGAAATTGCCCAGAAAATGCAGACTATTGAGTGCAATTTCCACTTTTATAAAGGAAATGGTTGTTTTGATGAAACTGTGGAATAGAAACTCAGAAAACAGAGGGTTGTAGGGAAACACTGCTGTGAGAAACACACTGGGGCTCTTCCAGGAGTGTTGAATGAACCGTCCACTGAACGAAGTCAGTAGATGTAGTTGCTTAGCACTAATGGAAAACCGGCCACAACTCGATCTGTTCTTCCTTGAGTTCATGCATTGTCTGGCTGAAAATAGAATGATGGAAGACACAAAGCAAGAGGGAAAGGGAAACTGCGTGCTCTTTGAGATACAGAGACTATATTTTTGCTTTCTTTACACAACAGTTGGCACAGAATAGATACCTCTTCTAAAAGTGAGACCTTTGGATGTTGCTACAATGTCTGTAGTAGTAATTATAGTCATTCATATTTCGTTTGTCCTCTGAGCCATGAATCTGGAGGAGCTGAGTACAGCCCTTCTCTTGTGTGGAAGGAAAATGTTAACAACCATGTCATCTTCCCTGAAGCCATTCACAATGCCAATATTCATTAAAACTGGTTGAAAGCACTAGGAATTTGGACTGAGATAGTACATTGAGTAATCTTTGTAGAAGAAACTGGTAAATTTAATGATGTTGCAGGGGATTCAACATAGATGTGCTTAAAGTAGCCCAGCAGGGATACTCACTCCAGATCTAGAAGGGCAAGGAGTTAGAAAATACAGTTTCCTCCCCTTTTTTTACCTGACTTATTCATCATTAGAGCAGATACCTCAAACTCTGCCCGTCTGAGTATCTTCAGTTGCACAGAACTGGTATTTTAAGTGTGAATATTCAGGATTTTCAATGACCCCATGGAAAAATGGCCCATCCAGGCTGCACTTTCTCATGTCTTATAAGTCGCAGAAGCTGTAACAATCGTGTAGTCTGAATTCTCACAGCAGAGGCAAAAAATGGCACCAGATAGACAAACTGTGATTGCTCTTTGTTTATCAAAGTACTATCCTGATCAATCCAACTGTGCAGGTGGAGCTTCATTGGAATACAGTAGGATTTCTTACTGCTCGTGCCCTGGCAGAAGTCACAAGGTAAGATCCTTTATTACTGTGTTGTTGGAAAAAGATCTAGAACAGAAAAACTTCTAAGAGAGCAGACAAGTGCAGTTATTATCTCATCAGCTAAATACAATTCAGTTCTGTCTAATTCACTTCTGTTTTCTAGGGCACAGTTCTATTGTAAAGCCTGTCATATTCATGTACAGAAACCAGAGCAGATTAAAAGATGGCAGTGGAAAAGTAGACTCTGCTCAAAACCTTTCTTAGGTAATGTGAAAAACTTTGTTTCTAATGAAAAAGAAAAGATGTCTGAATAAGTGTCTGTTAAATGTACTGTTCATAACTATCTCACTAGAGAAGAGGCTGGAATACACAGCCCTTTACTTACCTGATATCATCAGAAACATCTTATTTTACTAGTAAGTCTTACAGATGATGATTATATTTTAAATGCATTTCTAATTTATGCTTTCCTTTAGGAGTTAAAACTTCTTTGCTTAAAAAAAGAAAGAGTAGGACGGGATATACCTTGATCAATATTTTCACTCCACTTGTTACCTGTTTATCACAGAATACTGTTCTTTAACTGCAGAGAAGAGCTGCATTTTGAAGATGTGGGGTTTGTTAGGTGTTGGGTTTCTGTTGCAATAGAGGACAGCCTCATGTCTGTGTGTCATTACACCAAATCGAAGCTTGCTGCATTTTCATGAAGTATTTAAGGCACACCTCTTCCAGGCTCCTGTGAACTTGGCTGCCAGTGTCTCCCCTCCATGGAGGTGGTGCTTTGCTTTAAAGGGTAGACAAGGGGCTTTCCACAGAGTGTGATGTACCCGTGCATGCCTACTTATATTTCAGACACTTGCAAATCCTGTAAGCAGCAGATGGCAGCCAAGCCCCACTGCAAACTATGCCTCAACTGCAGATGGGGGAGAGTAAGGCAAAGCTCATTCACACTGTGCTCAGCCAGACCGAGTGAACAAGCATAAACATGCTGACACCTGGAGGACTCCATGTAGTAATGTCATGTAGAAAGAGAAGCTGGAGCCCATTTTCAGTCCAACATGTATCAGCAGAGATGTAACAAAGGTCTCTTGAAAGCCAGCTACCTCCCAGAAAAGAGACTTGGCATAAACTGCAGAGATGTCTTAATAAAAGTCAATGGCAAATGAATAGAAAGACATTGACACTGTAGGAGCTCTCCACCTGGTTGGTTTTCTTCTTGTTTCCTAGGCAATCTTAGATTTTAAAAGGACAAGATGACACTTCAGTATAAATGTGTATTAATAAAAAGCAGTTGTTTGCAAACCTGCAGTTCTGCACCAGTTATATTGTAGAGAAAGTAGTTGCTTGAGGTGGATCAGGAGCTTTGCCAAGCATAAGACCTTGCCATCAGTTTCCCCTAGGATTCTGGATGTATCAGAGCAAAACAGAGCTTAATTATAAGCACTTTGGTTCATGCCTCCACTCTCCATATGATGTAGTTTAAGTGGTACATGGTGTTCTGGATTCCTTCGAAGTCATTGTGAGGGAGGTAAGGTCAAGGTTAGATGGAAAAGACACCAGGTAGTGTAGATGATTATGCCTCCAGTACCTGCAATGCTGCAACAGAAATAAGGAGATTTAGCTGGCAAAAAAGCAAGTTCATTGTCGTGAATCTGCAAAGCAATACAGGAGCCTCACAGATTGCCAGCTTTAGTCAAAGGAGCTACTACTGTCATTTAACAGGAGTGTAAATGGTGTTACCAGGGTTCAGTCAGAACAGAAAACAAAAGCTACATTTTCCTTTATCATCCAGACTTAATCAAAAGCTATTACTTGAGTATTAGCTTTTAATCCTCAGATATGTATTAAGAGGTAATAGGGCTTCTTGAGACAATGACACCCTGGTCAGGCAGGGGAAGTAAATGGGAGTTTTTCTCCCTGTTCTGCCTCTCGGAGCACCTCGGAGCTGCCCTGAGCAGTCAGACCCTGCACAGGCTCTTCACAGTAACCCAGGAGGTCTGTGATAAAGGTTGCGACTGACCCAGCTCTGTCTATTTGGCCAAGTATCTTGGTTTAGAAGTCTATAAGAGAGTTCTCTCACATACTTCTTAATGTCTAAGACACGCTGTTCTGACTTTTCGTTTTCTGACTTAGTGACACTTCCATTAAGCTTGACCAGAGGAACCGAGTGGCACGTGGCATCCTGAGAGAGCTGCTCCCATCCAGCTCCTCCTTCACTGAACAGAGAGCTGTAGAAAGTGGTATGCTGTTACCAAGGGCAAGTGCACCTGCTTTTAGCACACCTGTGCAGCACAATTACAGCTTAAGGCTGACAAATCACCTATTCAGAGAGGTGTCCCCTTTTCTGCCAGGGGTATGTTTGGAATTGCTGGGTTAGTGTGGTTTGGCACAATAGTTACAACATCACAAGAAAGTTAAGGGTATGTGAGAGGGTTCATCTGTCAGTTTGTGAGATAAAAAGATACGTGTGTCTGAATGTTCCTCCAGTCTTAACCTTTCCTTTCCCATCTGTATGCGCTGGACATGTTTAGACACATGTGATACAGAGAGCTTTGCTGTGCCTCCTGTCAAATGCTGACAAGGGGAGGAATGCAGATTAGCAACAAAGATACAGACCTGGGGAGTGCAAGGAGGAACATTGTACATCCTGAACCAGCTACATCACTGTGGAAAGCAGGAGATGTAGATAGGCTCTGGTGCTCTTAAAACATCTCGGAGGGTGCTGCTGTACATCCTCAAATCACTGCCTTGGTGTTAAAATGCTGGGTTTAATGGCCCATGACCTCAGATTATGGCCCAGAAAGGACTAGATCGAGTGTCAGAGAAAAGATGTTCCAGCTGTTAAATAGCTACTTTAGGACTTGGGAAACTTGAACTAATTTTCTTGATCTGCTTCCTCAGATCCAATCTGGGACTTTAGGCCACTTAGCCTTTCTGAATTTTGATTCCCTGATGGGAAATTGAGGAAGTGAAAAGTGGTTTGGGTTTGACTCTGAGGATAGTGTTGTAAATAATCACAAGTCACTTACAACAAGTATGAGGATGGTACAAACACAGAGGATGAACTCTTCCTACCCTCTGGCTTTTTTTCCTACCCTCTTACACCTCCTGAAAGTGCTCGCTGCTTTCCCGACAGAAACCAAATGATTCCAGCACTGAACAGCTCAGTTATGAGCACATTTCATTTGGAGAGAGCATAGTGCAGCTCAGGGTAGGAACATGAACAGCCAACACCAAGGTTTGCTCTTTGTGCAGGTATTCAGTTGTAGTGTGACACTGGCAGCAGCCTGGAAGATTAGCAAACTCTGGAATACTCTAAAAGAAGTTTGCTCTAAAGGCACATGGAGACCCAAGAGAAATCATTCCACCCAGCCTTGCTCTCTAGCATCAGTAATGCTAGAGGAGTCCTCTCTAGGCCATCTAAATTCTTCCTAGCCAGCAGGATCTGATTGCCCAGCAGGGTTTGCAGACTGGTGGCAGAGCATAGTCATGAGCTGTCCAAGGCAAGGTGTGAGTGCAATGTTCTGACCTACAGTGTTTGCCAGTCGAGTTGCACTGGGATCACTGGGGCTCCTCCAACCTGAGCTGATCCATTCAGCATAAGGATGGGTATCATGGTCTGGTACTGAGCTGTCAGTAATAGCAAGCTGTTACGCTCTTCTGAAGCATCCACCAGAGAGGGTGACAGGACATATTGGCAAATGGTGTCATACCAGCATTTGCAGGGAGTAAACAGGAGCCTATCAGGGTAAGAGAGATGCACAAACTACTATTTCTTGCCTCGTTTCTGCTTGTGAGCAATTTGCAGCCACTATACAACTGAAGAGACTTAATAAATGTCTCCCCTCCCTCCAAAACCCTAGCTTGTGTTCAGCAGCAAAGGCAAATGTCAGTATGGCAGGGACCCAGAGGTGTCCTCTGGAGAGCTCTGCATCTTAGCAGCTGTCCCCAGCACATACGTGCTATTGGGACAATAAAACGTTGCTCAGTGCTGCTCTCCTACAACTGATTAGGTCAGCTGTAAATATTGGGGCTGCACAGTAAATACATACACGCGTGTTACCAGATTGTGCTGACTTGTTAAATAGAAACGAAAACATCATTAGATTTATAATGTGTCCCTCCCCCTCCTCATGCCCAGGAACATAATTTACCAAAGGGGGTGGGGGGAGAAGAACAAGCCCTCACAACCTGCTGAAATATCATTATTAACATGCACATGAAAAGTCAATTATGCCAGAGGGAGGTATTTAGGTGAAGTGAGTTTCCATACTCCAGGATTACACCTTGGGGATTATAAATTTCTTATTTATTTATTTATTTTCCCAGAGATCTCTGCTGCTGCTCAGCACTGAGGAGCAGAAGTGCTACTAAGATATGTTGAAATCCCCTTAAGGATTAGCCAAATATGCAGATAAATAATTGGTCCCAACCCCATCAAGATTCTCCCTCATCACCATATCATAAAGACTCTCTCTTCTATCCTGTCAGTGCAGGTATGTTTTCTGGTGTTTAGTTTTAAATGACACCAGGGACTGGTCTTCCAGTCACTTCCCTGGAGAGGACATTTTACTGTGCTGTTATTATTAGTTGCAGTATTTATTATTTGTATTATAGCAATGCCTTGAGGCTTCTACTGGGACTGGGATCCTGTTAGGCTGGATGCTGTATATGTGCATGGTAAAAGGTAGTTTCTGCCTTAAAGAGCTCTTAGTCTAAGTAAAAAGAGCAGACAAAGAGTGGGAAGGCAAAGGGAAGGAGGAAATGGTGAAATGAGGTATCAAAAGTTGTAGAATCACAGAATCCCAAGGGTTGGAAGGGACCTAAAAAGATCATCTAGTCCAACCCCCCTGCAAGAGCAGGGTAACCTACAGTACATCACACAGGAACTTGTCCAGGCGGGCCTTGAATATCTCCAGTGTAGGAGACTCCACAACCCCCCTGGGCAACCTGTTCCAGTGCTCTGTCACTCTTACAGTAAAGAAGTTCTTCCTGATGTTAACGTGGAACTTCCTATGTTCCAGTTTACACCCATTGCCCCTTGTCCTGTCACTGGATATCACTGAAAAAAGCCTAGCTCCATCATCCTGACACCTACCCTTTACATATTTGTAAACATTGATGAGGTCACCCCTCAGTCTCCTCTTCTCCAAGCTAAAGAGACCCAGCTCCCTCAGCCTCTCCTCATAAGGGAGATGTTCCACTCCCTTAATCATCTTTGTGGCTCTGCGCTGGACTCCTTCAAGCAATTCCCTGTCCTTCTTGAACAGAGGGGCCCAGAACTGGACGCAATATTCCAGATGCGGCCTCACCAAGGCTGAGTAGAGGGGGAGGAGAACCTCTCTTGACCTACTAACCACTCCCTTTCTAATGCACCCTAAGATGCCATTTGCCTTCTTGGCCACAAGAGCACATTGCTGGCTCATGGTCATCCTCGTATCCACCAGGACCCCCAGGTCCCTTTCCCCTTCGCTACTTTCCAGCAGGTCACCCCCCAACCTGTACTGGTCCATGGGGTTGTTCTTCCCCAGATGCAAGACTCTACACTTGCCCTTGTTAAATTTCATCAAGTTTCTCCCCGCCCAACTCTCCAGCCTGTCCAGGTCTCGCTGAATGGCAGCACAGTCCTCTGGTGTGTCAGCCACTCCTCCCAGTTTTGTGTCATCAGCAAACTTGCTGAGGGTGCACTCAGTTCCCTCATCCAGGTCATTGATGAAAATATTAAACAGCACCGGTCCCAGCACCGACCCCTGAGGAACTCCACTAGTCACAGACCTCCAGCTAGATTCTGCGCCATTGACCACAACTCTCTGCCTTCTTCCTTTCAACCAGTTCTCGATCCACCTCACTACTTGATCGTCAAGCCCACACTTCTTTAGCTTATCTGTGAGGATGCTGTGGGAGACAGTATCAAATGCCTTACTGAAATCAAGAAAAACTACATCTACCGCTCTACCATCATCCCTCCATCTAGTCACTTCCTCATAGAAGGCTATAAGGTTGGTCATACATGACTTCCCCCTCATAAAACCATGTTGGCTGTTCTTAATGACCCCCTCATCCTTGATATGCCTAGTGATGGAGTCAAGAATAAGTTGTTCCATCACCTTTCCAGGGGTGGAGGTAAGGCTGACCGGTCTATAATTACCCGGGTCCTCCTTCTTGCCCTTCTTATAGATTGGTGTGACCTTTGCCATCCGCCAATCCTCAGAAGAAACGACACAATGCAAATTACAGCTTTTGGGGCCTGACTCTTCCTAACATCAGAGCTCTCAAATTAATCCCAAATCATTTATTATTATTATTAACCCCAAAACAGATTTGGATCAAATTGCCCAATTTCAGATTAAAGTGAGTTTTTCCACCTGGGGTGTTCTGCTAATAGAAAAGCTAACACTGACCTTTTGCTTCCAAATGATGGTTTGGAGCGTGGCCAGGGGTGGCTCCATTTGATGTAGGATGGTAAGCTGCAATCAGGTAGACATTTTAACACAAGTCTCCTTTCCAGAGCCTTCTGGATTACCATGGGGATTGCTTGCACTGTGTCCAGCAGGCAGTGCTTTTAAAATTACTCTGATACTTACTCTCTTGTCCCTTTTCAGGCTGCTCTGAAAACAGAATCATGGAATGGTTTGGATTGGCAGGGACCTTAAAGTTCATTCAGTTCCAACCCCTGCCACGGGCAGGGACCCCTTCCACTGGAGCAGCTTGCTCCAAGCCCCTGTGTCCAACCTGGCCTTGAGCACTGCCAGGGATGGGGCAGCCACAGCTTCTCTGGGCACCCTGTGCCAGCGCCTCAGCACCCTCACAGGGAAGAACTTCCTTATATTTTAACCTGAACTTGCCAGTATTGCTGGTGTCCTAGACTATGGTAATGAAAGATACCTTCTATTGTACTGCATGTATTAAGTTTTGTACATTTGTTTCCTCTACTGAAAATTAGCAGCTCTTTATATGCAGGAGAAAAGCTTAATTAGCAGCATTGGAAAGAAAACCATCACAAACCAATACAAAGAAACCCTAAGACCTATAAAGCTCACCCAGAAGTGAATACAGAAAGACCTGTTAGGATTCCTCGGGCGGTTCTGAGCCCCTGCACGGGTACACTTGCTCTCCTAGTCATGGTTTCTCCATGCATTCCTGCCTAAGGCATGGCAAATTTAATGGTGTTTGGTTTGCTGAGTTGTTGACTCTTGGTTTTCATTCCTGCTAAGTTTCTAGTGAGGCATAAAAGAATGTTTGTGAACAAGAGTCCGTGTGTACACAACTCTGCAGCGTCTCCTTCCTCCTTCTGCCCTCGTGTAGTCACTTCAGCCAAGCCATGGATTAGTAGAAACTGAATTAGATTAAAAGGGAAACCAGGTTAAAGAAGCAAGTTTTAGCTCCCTCTTAATTGCAACTTATCTAGTGCCTGGATAATTGCTTGTAAATACCTGCTGAGTTGCCAAGCCTATGTTAAGGCTTGTCAGTCTTTAATAAATCTTAAAGACTTAAGATCCTACTCTCTGATGCTACCCATCACTTCCCAGTCCAAAGTTAGGGCAAACCAAGGCAGTAATGCTGCGCACTCCAGCTCAGCTAATCTGGCAGAATGCATCCCAGTCTTTCTAAATGTGTGAGAAGAGCTGTGCAAGAGCTCCTGAAAAGGTCATTGGTATTTTTGGAGCGATAAATCATGGAGGGAAAGATTTGCATTTTGGTTGTATAAAATCCAGGCTGGATTAGAGAGAGCATACTTTGCAGTAATATTTCTCTCCTGACTTGTTTTATTAGCTTCCTTTAAACATGTTACATTATTGCTTATAGAATTTCATTTACTTGGATTGGCAGCTTGATAAATATGTCTATTGGCGATGATTTGGATTGCTCTGGGCATTAATATTATTAAAACCTGTCACAAGGAAATGTCTGAAAGATGACTTACTGTAAAGATTACAGCATGAAATAAATCATACAATGGTATTTGTTACCGTTTATGGCCTCTTGGAGCCGAGTCAATCCCTTTTTATGTTGCATTATTTTTCAAGTTTTTATAGCCTTACATTATATATCGCTGTCAGAAATGAACAGATGGGGTGTCAAACACGAGCCTTCTGAATAATTCCCACCCTCGGGTTATTTGTATGAAGGACAAGTGTAAAACTGTGTTCTCAAGAAAAAGGAGATAGATAGAGGTGGAGAAAGTGTTGTTACAGTGAGCAAGATCCCTTTTGTCAGCAGGCACATTGTGCTTTTGATCACTACCTGGTATTTACGCTACAGGGTGGGGGCTCTGTGGAAATCTAGCAGTCTGTTGGCATAGCACAAAACCCTCACAAGTTAGACAAGTTTCCTGTTCCTTCAGCATCACTTTTATTCCTGGAATGGGAGAGAGATGTGGACGGGGTATTTCAGCAATAGCCAAACCTCAGAGGGTGTGGAGGAATACGGGAAAGTATGGATGCCTATAGGTATAGGTGTCTGTAAGTACCTCTCCAACACTTCAGGGGTGGAATTCTGGAAAGAGTCCCTGCTGAAGTACCCTAATGGCATTTCTGGAGTTTGGGATGCATAAGGAAGATGGGGAACAGGTATTTTGGACATGGAAGTTTATGAACTGATGTTAGGCAGGGAGCTCCTCCAGGAAGAGGAGATAGTCTTTTGCATTCTACTACTTGTTGTGTTTGGAAGTCCCATTTTTCTTGGTACATGCTTGAAGCCTGCTTCACAAGAGTCAAGGTGACAGGTTGGATGAAGGTTAAGCTGAGTTAAAAATTCAGGTGGAGCCCGTTGTCCATGCATGCGTCCCCCAAGCTTTCTCTCTTCAAATCTCCAGTCCCCAGAACCCTATACAAGTGCACAAAAGGTGTATCAGCATTAGTTTTGGAACATGACTCTTCTTGGTATAAAAGGGTCTGTAAACACCCCAGTACATTTTTCTGTTGCCACAGCCTGGCTCATGGAACACAGGTCTTCACTGAGACTTGCACAACCAGTAAGACTGATGGGTCATTGTGGTGGAGCAGGTATTGTAGTGATTTCTGATACAGGTCCTGCCTTCCATGGTGTGCAAAACCTGCCCAGATTTGTTCTGTACAGGCTGCATTGTCTCTTTGCATGAAAACCAAGTCTGTTTACTGGCATGGAAAGAGGAGTTTCACTTTAGGAAAGCCCACAGTAAGCAAAAGCATCCTCCATTCGGGCTTGAGGTCACTGGAGATGTTACTGTTAACTGTAACAGGACTCTTCTTCCATCAGTGATACACTTCTTGATTTGATTTTGGTTGAATTTTGTATATAGGCTCCCAGTTATTTATTTCTTGTTTCCTTCCCTTCTGGAGGGTAAAAAATACAGAATACTAGGAAGAAAAAGTCTCAGTCCTTGCCTACTTAGATAGAGAAGTGTTTCTTAACCTCAGTTTGTCTTCACGCTGGCTGGATTTGCCATCTAAACTGCCTGTGATTTTAGCCAGCCACCATTCTTTAGTCAGTTAAGCTGTAGTTTATCCCAGCTTCTCTCTGAAGCTGCCTTCCCTTGTGTTCACATGGCTCTCTTGTTTCTCTGAGGCTTACCATTACAGATCAGAGAGCCTTATCCGTTGCAGCCTCTCCCTGGGTTCCTGGCTTGTCTATGTTTCATGTGAAAATGCACCACCTCTCTCTTCCCCAGGCCCTTGTCCCACATCTATCATCAAGCTTGCATAAGAGTTTTAGGGATTCCCAGTCACTGTGTAAAGCACAGTTGTACTGCACACTGTAACTGGAGTTGCACCCACCTGTGCATACTAATCCCATTCTACGTTATACAATGGTATAATCACTGAAGGAATTTGCATGACTGATGGTGTGAGTTCTGAGTGCATAAGGAGAAGTTTCATAATTAGCTTTCCCTGTGAACTTGTGCAAACCAGTCTATTTATAATTTGGTCAGCTCCTGATTTTTAATGAGGGTGCTGAGAGGGCCTGAAGCCTCTCATGCATTTTGTATTTTAATTACCCACAGTAATTCTGACAATTACACCAATGGCATAAATCACATCATAATGACCCATTAGAAATAACACACCCATATTTAATGATTGGATGGGGATTTAAATTAAACGGATATGCAATGGCTTAACATGAAGCCAGTGGTAAGTTTTGAAGGCTTCCAGATCTTTTCCTTGAGCTGTGAAGAAACTTTGTGCAAAATCTCTTTCACAGGCTGAGCCCTGAGTTCTGATTTCCTTAGCAGGGAATTGCTTTTCATGGGATGAAATCCATTCCTGTGTGCCAGGCTAGAACTGGTCTTCTCCATGACTTGAGTCTTGGTCACTAATTGGCCATTCTGCTCTCTTGGAGTCCAGGAGAATTTAGGATGTCACTTACTCACAAGCATCCCTGGATGTCATGCAAGAATAACAGCATTGGGTTTTAGCCAGCAACTTGTGTTTTAGTGGGGATAGCATAGAGCTACAGCTCACTTCTATCTGGCAGACAGCTTTTGTTACACTGTCCGTGGTTTAATGAAGTGTAAATTTATCTACCTTGTGTGTGGTGCTTAATGCTTTTCTTACCATTAACTGTTGTTGAGGAGGGCAATTAGTAAAGGATGGTCAGCATCACATTGCTTACACAGCACTGTCTTCTCTGGTTCTTTCTTGGGCAGTGTTACCATGTGCTACCTCTTACAGAGACCTGAAACAACAGGGCTGGGCTGGGTCTGCAGGTAAGGCCCCTGAGGAACAGTCTGCACAAAGATACCACGAATTCAGCCAAGGCTGTACTACCCAGTGCAGTCTATTGTTCAGCGGGGTCCTGGGTCCCCGGGTTTGACCCTTAGTGAAAATCACTTCTAAGATCTTGAGTAAGCCAAGTTCTGCTCT
Organism: Lathamus discolor; assembly: GCF_037157495.1. NCBI lineage: Eukaryota > Metazoa > Chordata > Aves > Psittaciformes > Psittacidae > Lathamus > Lathamus discolor. Next base: position 2,676,417 of record NC_088905.1, read on the forward strand.
TTCAATTATTGTGCTATTAATAACGTCACAATAAGTGGGTGGAAGTTGCTAATGGCTCTAAGCTACAAATGATCCCAAATGTTCCCAGTCTCTACTCTCCTGGAAACCTTGACAGATTGGGAGTGCTTAGTAAAATATTGTAACACTCAACACGCATTTACTAGACAGCGATCCGTCCCATGACGGCTTCCAGATGTGCGAGTGTGTGCAGTTTCATCAGTCAAGAACACATTCTGTTGCCCTCTGCAGATCCCCCATCAGGCTGTTCAGGAATGCTGCTCGTAATTAAATTAACCCACTAACTAGCCATGCAAATTTTGATAAGCACTGACCAAAAAAAACAAAACCAGGGAACTGTTGAGATGCTCACAAACTGACAAGGTTGTCTTCAGAGATTATTTATCATTATGAGAAGATTTGTTTTTTCCTTTCCTGTTTGCCAAATTCTGCTTTGTCCCTTCATACATGACAACTGTTTCAAGGGTTTAATCTAATAATTAGGAACTGAGTTTTGCCACCCTTACTCAAGCTGTCTGCTGTCTTCCTCTCTGAACAGCCTTTCTGGAATCAAAGCAAGCCTCTGCTCTGTGGGGAGCAGGATCAGGCTTTGGGTTTTAAAATACAACCTGTGCCCAGCCAAGGGAGTAGTGAGAGAATGAAAACACGCACATGCACTTGTCCGTGCCAGGGAGAAGAAGCTGTGTCTCTTCCGTCCCTCCTGTGACCTCGCAAGGGGAGAGGGAGGCTTCAGCAGAGATTTCACAGGGGATGTTCTGAATAACGAGCTGTTGTTTTCTGTCAGAAACAATGGCTCATAGCTCTGACACATGACATCTGCCTGCAGAAGTAGGATCCAGCTTCCCCACGATAACTGGGCTATGTTAATTTGCAAAAGTGGTGGAGTTATTACACCTGGTTTCTGTCTGTGGCTGAACGACGTGTCTTTACACAGTGAAGTGTTAGCTCAGGGAGGTGATTTGGATGGAGGTTGAATGTGGAAATGGAGAGCAGGCAACAAAAGCAGATGATGACTTTTCTTATGTGTCACTCGGAGGTTTCTTCAGTGAAGTAGATCCTAATGCGTCTGGATCAGTGTTCAGACACTTCAGTCCATTTACCCTATGCAGTCTGAACTTCTCCAGTGCTGCCAACTCTTCAGACTTTGCCACGCAGGTATCAGGAGTTCTTCTCAAGGCATCATCACCTGGAATCCTGTCATTAGAGAATCTTGGCTCCGTTTTGAAGTGTGGTGTCAGACAGTGCCTATTAGATGAGGATTCAGCCTTTCTATTTGTGTGTTGTGTAAGTCCCAATGCTGCATCTCTCCTTCCATGCTGTTTTCTCAATTCAACTTGGTTTACCTTTATTGTTCTTGTTTACAACTCTAAATAAAGCAGGAGTCCCTAAACTTAGTGGGGGAGTGTAAGTATCGCGGCAATATAGATGATAAGCGCAGTCTATTTTTATTTGAGTGTATTCTGTACGAGCAGGCTGACTTCACTGGGATTACATGTGCATTGCTTAGGGGCAGATTTGGTTCAGTGGATGTAATTAAGAAAAATTTAACTACTCATTTTTAAGAATGGTTCTACTTATAGCCTGGCGTAGTTGTTAATTATTGGATGGAATACTCTACATTACAATATTTTGCAATGACACATAATACCTCTCTGTGTCAATTAATTAAGCCTCAGAGTTCCTTGTGAGGTAGGGAAAGCACTTTGATGCATTGTGATTGGAGTGATATAATCCATGGTGATGAATAAGCCAAGCCCAGACAAGCACCATATTCTTACAATGTGGGCCTGGGAGTGAGCAAAGGGGCTTTGTAGCAGCCTTCAGAGGCAATGTTCATTGTGTGTGTGAAACTCCACTCCTCCCTAAAGGAAAAGGTTAACATATGTGTGGATCTGGGAGCCAGTCAAAAAACAATGAGAGGATTCCCTGATGGGATGTGAACCGAACAGCCCACATGCCAAGAGTTAAATGATCCCCAAGGCTGCGGTACAGAGACAGGGGAAGGATGTCAGGGTGTTTGTGCTGATGGGCTGGGGCATTCCAGCTCCTGGAGCAACCTGGTGCAGGTCCCGCCGGTGTTTGCTCCCTGGAGACTTTTGTGCATGGATTTCTCATGTGGGGGTTCCTGGGGACCAATGGTACAACTCTTCCAGGCCTTGCTTGTCCCAAGCTGCTTTGTGAGTACACTTCTACCCCTTTCTCTCTCTCTGGGCAAGATTTAGGACGCAGAAATAAGCTCTGATTCCTGCAGATTTACTGCTGTTCTCTAGTTAGGGTGCAGAAGGCAAACCAAATGAGCACAGACCTTGATGCGTGCACGTGGCATTACGACTCGTTGTAGCCACATTTTCCCATGACAAGGAGTGGAAGAGCTGATGTCGGAAGACGGCAGGCGAGGGATTCAACAAAGCTTTAGGGCTTTCAAAGGCATTATGAAGAATTTAAAGATAGCTTGTCAGCGGGAAGTTGTTGGCAGCTAACAATTTGATAGAAAGACTTCCACTCCTGCCTTCTAATGCTATAGACAACTGTTAATCACTTATGTTAGTCCTCAAATGAAGTTTGAAACATCTTGGATGTGTCTGACCATCTCTCAGTGTAGCTGAGAGCTACGTTCCCTACTTTGATTCATAGTAACATGAATGACTGGTTTATATCAGATCACGGCTGTGCCAACAGGCAAAAAAGAAATGTTTTATTATGTTGCAGCACTCTCAGTTTGAGCCTGCTACATTTGGATGATGCAGAAGGTATTGAACTGGGGCTACTTGTAGTATAAACCCAAGTTTTGTTCTGAGTTTAATGGTGGGCTCTTGTAATAGGCTCAGTTTGCCTGTGGGTTGGGCACTGATTACACCAGTGGCTTATGTGCCGGATGGTGTGGAAGAGGGTTTTGAAATGTTCAGCCGTTAGGACCACAGTCACAGAAATGCCCACAGTCCAGAGTACCTGGTGCTCTGTAGGTCAGCTCCACTCCTACAGTCTTGTGCTATTTTGCCATCCTATTCAGTGCAGTGTGAGTGGTAAGGACCTCAAATGAGAACACGATGCAGGAAAGGTAACACAGACATGGCAATGCAGAGCATCATGTGAATCCAACTGTTTCCTTTCCTGATGGATGCAGAGCTAGCAGAGATAACTGTGCACCCACAGCACAGTCAGTTTGTGAACCACCTAACCTGCTAATGGCTGAAGTGACTGTAGCTCAATCAGAGACTATTTCTGTCGCTCTGGGTGCTAGATTGTGTCAGTGCCCTCATCCTCAAACTCCTCCAGGTCTAGTGCAGGATGATTTATGGGTCTCTGAGGAAAATCAAAATTCCATAAGAATCATTTGCAGAGTATATGGCAGAAGGAGCCCTGAACTTAAGAGTGGTTCTTGTTAAGTCAGAATATGCTTGGCTTTGGCAAGGTGGATGCCGTTATGATGAAGTGAGTTTCCTGCTGTCTTTTCTTTCTATCTCCCACTTTAGGGATCCAACAGGTGTTTCCTCCAAGGCATATATATTTCCCATAATATTAGAATGAGGAGTTGTCATTTCTGACAGGTTGTGTATATAGATGATGGCTTTATTATGATAGGGAGACATACATTGATTGATTGGTAAATGTGAGTCAAAAAAGGGAGCTTGTGAGAAGATAGTCTCTAACAGGGGGGTTGGAACTAGATGATCTTAACATCCTTTCCAACCCTGACTATTCTGTGATTCTATAACCTGCCAAAATACCTTTTAATTGCTGGCCCCAGGATTCCTTATCTGAGGAGGAGACACGTGGCCAACAGATGCAGTTAGCACAGAGTTGCTCAGACACACCGTAGAGGTTTAAAGGGGTACATGCTCCCCTTTCCCACCAGTTTTGCACTAGCTTGCTAAATTCAGCAGAGCCAGATTGAAGCTCTCCCTGCCCCTTGTCAGAGATGTCAAATTACCTTTCATTTTGCTGAATACAGTAATTCATGGAAGCTCTTTGTGGTATATTTTTCCTTCTGGTTGTGTCACTCAGCTGACATTGACGAAGGAATTCCTCACCACGCAACCCTTGTCCCCCGTACTGTCATGGTTAATGTGTGACTCATACATCCTAATTTTTCCTTGCTACTATGAGACATGGAAGCTGTGATGATGATGAAGAAGGCATCTCAGCAGCAACTGGGGATGTGGTCTCAAATAAACTGTAGCTGCCACTGCTGAGTGGTGGTTCTGTAACTGAGGAGTTCCTCTCCAGCTTAGGGGCTTTGGTGGCCAAGGACAGGAGAACGGCAGTGTCTTCCTACATGCAGCAGCAATGTCCCACTGGTGTGGTGCAGCTCCACTACAGGAAGCTGTTCTGGTAGGTGTAGGTATTTGCTTTGGGACGCTCACGTGTTTTCCTCCTTGTTCTCCTACAAATAAGCTGAAGATTCAATACCTTGGTCTGGGTGGAGGGCACAGCATTCTCTAGTTTGCTGCTGGTCATTTAGCAGTGTTATCTCAACCGATGTCTAACTTGGATTTCGTATGCAAAAGTAAGAGATGGACCCTGCCCTGGAGGGGAGAGGCTGAGCATTCGCCATTACCCTTTTTCAGGAGGGAGCCGCAGATGAAGTATCTTGACCAGGGTTGCATAGAGACTCTGTTGCAGTGGCAGGAGCTGAAGGCTCATTCCACAGCCACATTCCCTCATAATTTAGGTGGTAACCTGGGAACAGAGAAAGATCTCCAAGGTAACAAGGGATCAGAAATGCCTTCCGTGTTCATCTAAAGCAGGGCAGGCACCCTGGATCAGGAGAGGGTCTGAGCAGATGGACAAAGGAAAGTCTGATTGACATCTATTTCATTTTAGGATGGTGTCTGTTGTGCTTCCAGCCCCCTGTGTCTGTGACATTATTGATCTGGATATCTTTCAGACAGTTTGCTTTATTTATTTAACGTGTCTAATCCGTAAAAGAACAAATCCCATCTAGAAATGGCAGGTTGTGCTCAGAGCTGCCAGAGAGCTGAGAGTAGGCAACCAAATCTTGCAATGAGGTGATCAAAGATTTCATCAAAAATACAGAATGTTCAAGCTGTTCTGCCAGCTGGGAGACTTGTAGCAGGCTGGAATTCATGCTGCTTGAAATGCTGCAGCTTCCTTCCAAGCAAATAAAAGGACCCTATTGCCCAGCAACCTCCAAAATAGGATTAGTCATTACAAATGGGCAAATATCCCAATAGGACTGGAAGCTTGGCTCTGTGAATTAAAGGGTAATGTTTTGAAAAGATCTTACAGGCGGGTTTACATGAGGAAAAAAGCTTACAACTGCTCGTGTGTCCTAACTCCCCATGTGCCACTTCTGCACTGAGAGGTTTTGTGTAGCTAAACCAGCCTGTGCAAGGAGCTCTTTATGAGGATTAAGAATGTCCACAAAAGAAATTAGTGCATAATAGCTCTCACACTTCATGTTCAAGCAGTAGCTTCCATTGGAATCACATCTCTGGGACAGACAGGCCCTCGAAGGCCTGCAAGTCTAAGATGCATTTATTGGGAGTGAGTTGGGTGCTTGATAAAGTCCCAAACTGTGCTTTAGGTTTTTAAAAGTTATGTTTTTTAATTTATTTAGGTGCTTAAAGGTGCAAATCCTATGGGATTTGTCATAACACTCCAGCATTTCATTCTGTTTGGAAACCATGGGCAGATAGATGGATATATATATATATATATTTAACAGAAGGTCCTCCTTGGTGTCCATGCAAAGCACAGGGCATCTAAACACGTATCAAAATATGGTCCTCTGACTTTTACATAAGGTAGATGTTATTAAATGATAGATTTTCTGAATTTTTCACAGTCTAATCCAGATGTTTGAGAATTAATGTGATTTTTTTATTCCTTGACCTCAGGAAAATAAAAACAAAGTAAGAAATGCCAGGTATGGGCAGCTTCTTGGCCTAAGTCCTTCCATAGTGCCCTCAGAAGCTCTCACCTGTCCCTGCTGCACGCTCACTGCACTGACTGCTCTTGTTGGTCTTGTAATTGCACATTTCCGCTGCAGATTCCAGCAGTAATAGTTTTTCCAATTGTTCCTATAAAATAAGCTATAAAATAGATTGTGGTTTTAATTGTTTAGCTTCATTCTGCAGACTAATCGTTGGACTTGAGGCATGTTACATTAAATACAGCTAAAGGTTTCATTATTCAATTGAAACTAATCTAATTAGATAGAGACAATCATTTAATTTGGTTATGAATCTAATCTCTCATCAGGAAACTTCTCCCTGACAAAGTCCCTTGTTTCTCTTTGGGAAAATACCTGCCAAGGAGTGAACATTGCAGGGATATCCTGATCGCATGGATGCTGGTGGTGACTCTGGGTGTTAATGCAGTGCCGCGACAAGCCTGGCCACACTACCTACAACCCATAGGGCTCCAAACTGAGCAGTGTCCACTCCCTGCTGCGTTTTCGCAGACTAAGGAGCTAAGTTGAGAAACATGATCAAGTAGCCAGGAAAAACCCACCAGCCAAAGTCAGTGTTAAGTTCCTGACATAAACCAAGTATTGTTGCCTCTACCACAGCTTTGATGATTTATGCCAGTATATACGAATCATTCACTGATGTAGGTTACACTTGGAATCCAAATATTTAAGGGGAGATACTTCTTTATATATATATAGCATCATTCTGCCGCTAGATGTTACATAGCTAAGAAATGGGTTTAAGTCTTTGTAACTGAAGAGAAAATTAAATAGCTTATGTAACCGAATTCTGGTTTGAGTTTGGAGTTGCAGTGACCAAATTGCAGGATCACGTTTTTGTTCTGCATCTTTGGCAATCATTTTCTAAGTTAAAAGGGCTAAAAGTTCAATTTAGCATTGCTGGCTGTACAGCCCTACCCAGTTCCTGTAGCTATATGTATGCAAAGGAAGGAGAAATAAGCCAGCGTTGCACCTGGAAACATGCCACTTCCTCCTGCAGATTCTGAGTGAAGGTTCGAGGGTTCCATTAAAGAGCCCGTGACTGGAGGGTGAACGGTAACCAGTGTTGGTGACTGCTGTCACATGGGAGTGGAGTCTCCTTCAGTCCTTCAGAAAGAGAAAACCAATGCCTTTCTCTTGTTGCTGAATAGGGTGGGTGCTCTGTTCCCAGGCAAACAGAGCTGGTAGCTCAGAACTGCAGTGGAAGCAAAACCGACTTCAGCCCAGTAGAATATTTATTGCATCTCTTCCTCCCTTAATTCAGCAAAGGAGCCAAGATTTGTCCTCTTGAGAATGTGGAGTATTAATTAACTGAAGACGGGCTGAGGAATGGATGGCTCTCCTAAGTGTTCTCCCTATGCTTTATTATCATTCTAGGCTTTTAAAACAATGGGTGTGCCAAAGAAAAGATTAGAGTGAGGTAGAGACATGGATTTTAATAATAACTAGACAAAATTATATCAATATGCAGTGTACACAATCAGAGCAGAAGAGAAATTATAAGGTATATTTGAGTCAGAGGCAATTGTGACTTGAACAGATTACTTTTATCTAATATGTTTATTGCTACTTAAATATAAAGATGTATGGAACTCTATTGGTTGTATATAGAAAAGAAGTAAATAGTATGTACATATATATAAATAATGTATCTCCATTTTAGTGACACATACAGATGCTGTACTTGCTCCTTCTTTCTATCTATATATGAAAAAGAGACTCGGAGCAAAAAGGATGTTTCATCCCATCAATCACTGTCCTGCTCCCCTCCAGCATTTTTTGTTTGATCACTCACAATTGTAGTACATAGAACTACAGTCTTTCTATGGAAAATAGAGATGTGGGTATCTGTACAGCAAAACCCTCCCCATCTGCCTCTGAGGTTTTGAAGGAGGAGTGTAAACTTACATTCACAACTGGGACCCAAGGAACCTAGCCTCGGTTAATGTTAAAGGGAGGAAACAGGTAGGGAAAGGTAGAAGAATAGTTGGGAGAGCTTTCTAAAGCAAGATGATTATGAATCTATTATCTTTATTAACTTTATTACAAAGAAAAGAGAGAGAGGCTGATGTTTCTCATTTCATAGATGCCGTTGCTGATGGGACAGCAATGACTTGGCTGGACCTGTCCTATCCATCAGAATCCTTTCTCATCCCCACCCCTGCTGCTGTAGATGAAGCTATAGCGTTTTTTGCATCCTAACCACAGTGGAAATAGTTACTTGGATGGAAGGCCCTGAGTTCCCTTAACAGTCCCAGTAAGCATCATGACAGGCATAGTCTCTGCTTGGAGGTTGTAACAAAGCCCAGATCAAATGCATTTCCTGTGGCTTTAGCTTTGGCTGTGAGCGTTTTATACACAACAGACCCAGGCCGGTTCTGCACATTGCCTCCCTCATGGGGTAGGGGATTAGGTCTTACAGAACCAGAGCCACGCGGAGGGAAGCATTCCTTACCCTTGCAAGAAGGACCATTGATTCAGGTCAGTGCTAATGCCAAGGATTTGTAGTCTTTCCCATGGAAGAATTTCGGTTTTCCAGTAATGCCGTAATTATCACCCTGTCATGTCACAAAGCAAACAGGTTGGCAAACCTAGGTACCCAACTAAATAATCTGTGCCATAATCTAAACATATAATGGTAATTAAATCTGACAACTTAATAAGATACTGAGATTCAAATGTACAGTAGTAATCTACAATTAAGTAATCTTTTGTAATAGCACCCTGCCAGTTTGTGAAAATTCAGGTAGAGCACTGTGTACTGCTGCAGAGCAAAAATATTGACACAGGAGAAGGTATCCAGGCAGTGATCAACCATTCAAAGCAACCCCTACCCAACTGGGAAGGGTGCAAGAAAGGCAACAATTCATTGCAGGCATTCAGCTGCTGCCCCTCGCATGTATTCAGAGGTGCTTTTCTGTACTTGGGAAGGGCTTTTTCTGCTGGTTTGAGGGCTTACGATGCCTGATGTCTAATGAGGTTTTTGGCAGTCCATTGCCTAATCTCAGACGTGGCTGATTAGAGCAACAGTCCATCTAGGACCCTGTTGGGGTCACTGATCTCCAATGCTCATGTGCTCCTGAGCAGAGAGGATCCATTACACAGGATCTGAACTGGAAGAAGTTCCATTTCTAGCAAAATCTTTAGTGGAGTTGAGATTCCATCACTTTGATGCTATCTTCTGCAGTCAGTAGGATTGTTAACACTCAGTTCCCCAGATGCTGTGCTAGGTAGGACAGGAAAAATTTAGACATAATGGTAAGACAAGATTAGATGTGATCAAACCACAGAAAGCAGACATTAAATTGGGGCTGATTCTACTAAATCAGGTAGCTGGTGAGAACTGGGAGGAAATGAAGACACATGCTTCTAGGAACTTCTGAATTTCTCTTTCAAGTCCTTTTGGGTTTAAAATAAGTTATGGTGTATGCTTTTGCCTTCATTGCTACAGTACGTGTCCCATCTCTTCATGTACAGCCTTCCTGAAGGGAAAGGAAAAAGACATCCCCCTTCCTCAAGCACCTTCTGAGAGCAAGTGGGCTGATGGGGGGGCTTTGCACCAACTCCCCCTTGTAACTGGCACTGGTGCTCCACAGAAGGTGATTGTATTTCAGTTATGATGTCAATAAGCAGCTCCCAGGAAAGCTTTTGTTTGATCCTTTGAAGCTCTGAGTGAATGAAGTGAGCCTTGGAAAAGCAAACCAAGGCAAGAAACCTTCTAAAGATAGGAACCACTGGGGGATTTTTGCATGACAGTGATGGTTTTAGGCACAGGTAAGAGGTTTCCTGCATGTGTCAGTCTGAACCATTCTACCAGGGTTTCTTTCTTTTTTATCTTTCCTTTTCCTTTCTGCTTCTGCTCACTTCCCTCTCTCATGTTGTTACTGACTGTTCCTACAGATGCTGTTTTCCAAGCGAGAGCATTGGGGAATCAATCACAGCCATGTTATAAAAGGATCCCCATCAGTACAGAGCTGAGTAAGTTATTCTTTAGGAGCAACTTTCACAGCAGCAATATGCATGCTGCATTATTTATTTACCCCAGGCCCTTTTTAGAATTCACAGGCAGCAAGCGACAAGTGCGACATGTCCAAGGAACATTAAAAGGTTTTACTTAGATGTTAATTCACTGGCTTTGAAGGAGTCAGGATGGTTTATCAGGAGAATAAATATAACAAAGTGTTACAAAGGTCTCAGTGTGTAGCAAAACTCTGAAGCATCCGTTCAGGAGAAAGATAATGTCCTTGGGGGTCTTTTGTGCTGGACTGGACCTCGGGGGATCTGAGTCCCAGTCACATGGCCTGCCTTAATCCCACTTATCCTGACATACTTCACTAAGGTACATATACCAGAAGCTTATTTCCTTGATTTGCCTTTATTTTCAATGGAAAAAGGCTCCACCAAAGGCACTTCTGCACAGATGAAATCACACTTGCCCTTTGGCCATGCTTTCCTCTCTCAATGAATTTAAAAAGCACTAAGAGAGACTGTATGCCTAGTTTTTATGTCATGACAAAAGGGGGTGAATGAATCAAGGCCTGTTCTCTCTGTTCCAACCCTCCCCTTTCTGAACCACTGGTCATGATTCTCTCCTCCTTTTCTGGATTACGGGGGTAGCTGCTGGCTTCCTTATTTGTCCAAGTAGCTGTGGAAGAGCAGAGCCTGTTCCAAACAGTCAGTGTTGTGCAGTGCCTGCTTGGGGTGCAAGTGCCTGGGTGGGTCAGGGCACACCCCGAGGTGCAGAGTGCAGGAGTTCTACTCCAGAGCCCAAACCCCTTTGTCCTCATTCCACAGAGCTCAGCCTTTCTCACCTACATTCAGAACTGAAGTAACCCATGGACTTGTGCCATGCTGCTCTTGGCTGTCTTTAATTACAAACTGGATCTGTTGATGGGGAACACGTGTACCAGTTAACTGGCTACTGGTCCCATAGCAGTCAGTCACACCAGTGGTGTGGCTGGTACCAGTCCTGGGGGACATTTAAAGCACTGACACAAGAATATACCCATCAGATTAGCATAGCATGGTTGCTGGCATCATAACTGCCCCTGGCTTGCTCAGGCTTTGCTTGCTTGCTTTTCCATGCAATGCTTGGAAGTCCAGTATGGACTCAGCACATGTGGGGCCCTCCTCCTCCTCCCCCTGCACCCAGGTTTGCAGGTGGAACAGGGCTGGTGAGCAGCCTTGCTCTGGAGCAGGCACTAGCAATATTTTATTTATACAAAGCTCTGCTTAGTCAAAACTTGGACCTGATGAGCTGTGTCCTAGAGCAGTTAAGCCCCTCAGTGGGCTGTTCGGTCCTGGGTGCTCTATAGACCAAAACACTGAGGAGCTACTGTAAGAAAAGGCACAAAACAATAAGGTAATGATGCCTCCTCCTGAGTAGAGCTCTTGCCTTTCCCAGAGTGCTGTTTGGATATCTTGTGGTGTACTTTAGGCATTTGTTTTTGCTGTGTCCAGAAGTCTCAGGAATGTTTTGAGCTGGCTACTGAGGCCCAGCTCCTCTGAGAAGATATTGTGCAGTCAAGCTGACATCTTCAGACAGGCATTGCACCCCTGTGATTTCCCTCCAGGATGTGGTGTGTCAATGGAGGGGAAAACATCTGCAATCTGTTGACATGACTTGGATTTTAGTCATGTCAGATCTTTGACAAAGTAATGAATTGAGCTCAGTCCCTTAGCACGTGGATGCCTGCCCCTGATGTAGTCTTGAGCAGCACAGAAATATGTTCAGAGTTATAGGGATGGGCTACAAAGCAAAATAACCCCAAGAATTTAAAACCTGGAAGCACAAAACAGCTAAACAAAACCAGCTGGAGCTTTCTTGTGATTGAATAAGCTCTCCGTGAGTCCCTGTGGTAGACCTTGGTCTAGACAAATGCTTGCTGCTTTGCCTATCTCTAGAAACGAGCAGAGAGGGGTAATACTCATGTGCCTTACGTTGTAAGGGCTTTGCTCATTCTAGGCACACCAAGTGCCGACCAAGGGCCATCTATATCACTGGTGCGTCTGACACACCAAACCAGCCATGCGGTATGTATTGCTGGCTCTGTTGCTGCTCAAAACCTGCCATCAGAGAAGCCAAGATCATCCATACCTGCAGCTGAAATCCTGCCACTGCTGAAGTCAGCAGTTCTGCAGTTCATCTTGACAGGCCCAGGAAGCAATGTGCTGTCTGCCAAGCTTGACTTGCCTCTGTCACAGTTCCTCTGTGACCGGGGTGGCACGCCAGAGCCCCCTGAGTCCCAGAGGTATGCTGAGGTCCCAAATGTCTGTTCTGTAGGCAGGGACAGAGCTGACAATCACCTGAGGGCCTGTGCCCCTCTAAAGGAAGCTACACAGGAGCAGCAGAGCTCTGTGTTGTAGCTGTGTTCTGATGTGCTCTTGCTTCTCCTTGCCCAGACATGAGAAACACAGAAAACCAAGAAATGCTGAACTGGTTGCTTTGCATCATGCTGAATGGCAGAGCTTGGCATGGGCTTCTGCAGGCCACATTCAGCAAGCTGAGCACAGCTCAATGTGTTGAGCATCTTCTGAATTTCTGAGTTGCTCAGTGGCCTTAGGTGTGTGTTATAAATGGGTATTCCCAGAAACAGTGGATTCTAGGAGCCCTTGCCATAAGGAGACAGAGACCAGGGAGAGGAATAGCAGAGTGATCTGTAAAGAAGCAAGTCCTGGATGTATGTAAAGGAGAAAAAGAATAGTGTGGAGAAATAAAGTGGATCCCTTCCTATGGCTGCAAGACACGCTTTCATACCCAGCCTGTATAAGCCATCAGTGGAGTCATACTGATTAATGCTAGATGCAAGGCCAACACCAAAATCCAGGCTGGGTGAAATATCTGTATTGGGAGCACATGGCTGAAGGATGACACCAGCACTGCAAGACAACAGGAGACATTAATAGTATTGGTATTCTGGCTAGGTTTAGTCATCTTTAAAAATGATGCACTCAAATGCTTCCTGACCCAAGGGGACATAATAGAAATCAGTCATTACTCACACAGAGTTAGTTGTGCTCACTCTCTATTTTTTAATGGGAAGATATGGGTTCTTGATCTCAATTCCTCTCAGTCTCCTGCTGTGCTGCTGTCATTCATCAGCATTCTTACTGGTAGTGCTGGAGTGCCAGGGCATACCTAGCATGTTCATAAGCACAGCAGGGGCCTTCTGCCTGGGGGTACTTCGACACTTCCCTCAAAATAGAAAAGAAGATTAAAGAGGAATCGCTTTCAGGCTGGGGGCAGTTCTGCAGGACTGTCTCAGCCAGTGCGAATAAGGTTGAGAAACTAGTGAAGATCCCGGTCACAGGAGGGCAGTTGTGCCAGGGACTCTGTAACCCCAGTATAAGCCAATAGAAATAGTAATGGTATTTCCTTAAAGTCAGGAAAATAAGGGGAAGGATTAGATTGTTCCTTTCTTTTTCAAGGCAGATAGATTAGTAAGGAGCTGATGTCTGCAACCTTCGCTTTAGGATTCTGTACCTTTTGTCTGCCATGGCACACTCGGTGCAATGTTTTACTAGTGCTGCATGATGTGGCTACTGCTGGACCCAGAACAGCAAACTGCATTTATGAACTTCTGATTCTCAGTGCCTTCCCTCTGTTGCTAAGGTGTTTCTTCTTTCTTCCTTGCTTTTCCAATGGAGTTTTCACCAAATGTCTGGTTCGTTAACCAGGCTCCCAGTGGCAATTATGAGATTCCAGAGCAAGATCAGCTTTTCACTGCTGGTGCCCCTGCAGGAGCTATCTTCTCAGATTGCTTCTTGAATTCTCTTTTGTCTGGGGTAAGTAGATGTTATCATGTCCTGTCCTGTTCAGTGGCATCAATGTATAACAAAGTCTTCCATAGCCAGTGTAAACCCCCTTAAGCTAGACTTAATGATGGTCAAGGCCATATATGTCGGAGAAAGGCAGAAGAAACATTGCAGAGATCAGTGCCGTGATTAGTTATGTAGTGCCCTGAGAATAATATGTGTCTATATTCCCATCTGAGCAGTTTGCTCATCACTGGGCTGCTGTGATTTCTTGCGGCAGTGGGTTCCATACACAAAAAGGCAGCTCCGAGAGACGTCTCTCAATATATGCCATCAGCAGCAACTCTCTCTGTTACAGATACACACTTTCAGAGTGCTTTTAGAAGTTCCTCCTGTTCCCAGCTCCAAGATATTGACAGGTTACAAAAGGTATTTAAAGCCAGCCTGGTTTATTTGCTTTTTGACAATGTGATGTTACAATCAGTCCCTCTAAGGGAGCTGCAGTCACTGAAGCCAAAATTGCACTTGACAGCAGCTGGGCCCTCGGTGGAAGCTCCAGCATTGGTGCCAAAGGCTGAGAAGATTGTGGGGATTCTGGATTCTTACGTGTTTGTGTAGAAGGGAGTTCTCTGAGCCTGGCTGGAGGTGCACTGGTGAGCTAGGGAGCAGGGAGTTTGCACCACCACCACTTTACCATAGCAGGCATTGAGAACTGGAACACTTAACTCTTACCTGGCCATCAGGCACCTAGGCAGAAATTCCCTGGAAATGTGGATGCCGAAAAGGTATAAACCAAATTCCACAACGTGGGCCACTGCTGATCCGCTGGACCCCATCAGGTTTTCAGAGTGCTTATTTTGGTGAATTTCTGGCAATGTGTTCTTTTAAAAACATTTGCAGCACCAAGATCAGATCCATTGCACCAAACCTGCAAGAACAGAGGGAACGCGGGGATCCCCCCTGCTCACATCATCCGTTTAAGTGCGGTTAAAACTGAGTGATGCTGCCAGTGGTGACACACATGAGTCCCACTTTGGTGGAGTTAAGGCAGGATTTTGGCAGCGGAGCAGCGGTTCAGCTCCTGAGCTGCCTTTCCAAAACAGCCTCCTCTGTTTCTGAGAGCCCGTTTCTTCCTCTTCACCCCAAATCCCAGCGCTGCAGTCAGGTTCCACACGCCTCACTCTCAGCTCGTGTCCAAGGGGATAGTGCTTGGGTGGCAGTTTTACAGACACTGAATAAATACAAAACAAATCTCTCCAAGGGATAAGCAGTCCAAAGGAAGTGTGTCAAGTCCAGTTAACGCTTTTCTGAGAAGGCTTCAGTGTTAGGGAAAGTATTATATTGCTGCTACTCACTGATATGTCAATCAGCCAGATGGTAATTAATGACTGCTAGTGTCAAGTGTAAAAGTAACTCAAGACATAGCATGACCTGTCTTAAAGGATAAAATTTCACTCAAGCGTTAAGATTCCAAGTCTGTCCAGGAACAATCAGCACTCAACTCTGCTTTAAAGTAGAGGGGCACCTTTGGGTGGATTCAGTCATCCTGTAAATACAGTGAAGACGGGGAGGAATACAATATTGCTTCGAATGGCAGTATCAGGGAGGAGATGTGTGAACTAGAGAAGAAAGAGAAGGTTGAGAGCCTTCAGCAGTGCAGTGTCACCTCCCGTTGCTGTCACTGTGAATATCTGTTGAAATATCTCCAGACACTCAGTGCAGGAGTGCTGCTTTCTTTTAGTTTGAAAGGAGCCTGGCAGAAGCATGTGAATGGGAGAATGCAGTCTGTAAAGGGGAATGTTACCCTTGGAAGCCTGAAGCAGATCCAGCATTTGGTTCAACATGACCCTTGGGGTCTCCACAGGCAAAAAAGCAATTCAATGAGCAGGATCGTTAAGGCTCAGATACTCTAATGAGCCCTGAATTCCCTTCCTGATCCAGCTGTGGGTTCCTAAGCTGAACAGGACCAGTTTGAAAAGCATCATAGCAACACAGGAGTCAGTGGGAGCAGGCAAGTGCTTGGTGATGGAGGAAGGTTTCCAGCCTTGCCTTTGTGTGCAGAAGTATTCCCAGAACTCTGCTTGTCTGAAGCTGTAACCAAACATCAACTGGCAAGGAAGGTAACATCTCATGGGCACGTTGCAGAAATGTTGTTCCTTTAAAGTCAGCTTCAAGACCCCTTCTGAATGCAGCGTGTTACTTCAGAGTGCACACACACGCACACATGCACACCTCTATGGTTTCTCCGCCTTTCAAATTCCTGCAGTGTAACTCAGCAAAGAAAGTACAGAATGAGGGTGACATGCAAATCCTATTAATGCATCCAAGTATGGAAATGCAATCCTTTTGATGTCAAAAAGTACAGCAATGATATGTTAAAGAGCTCAGCACGCTTCTGTTAAATATGTAAAGTGCAGATTCCCCCCGAGCTGTATCACTCCTGGATAACCCTGGACTATAGCTCCTTACTTGAAAAGACTGGGAATTACTCTAACAGCATTATACCCCTTTGCCCGACAATATGGTCAGATGTTCCTAAGCGGATTTGAGTGCAGCGTGGATTTAGTAACACCATTGCTTCTCTGAAGCTTGTTTAGGTTCTTTACTCAGGCAAATGCAGGTGACAGATTCCACAAAGTGGATCTATGTAGGAAATGAGCTTCTTCAGAAAGGGTGGAAAACAAGTTATTTGATGCTCTGCAGGCATCACTGATTAGAAAACAAAAAGAGAGAGGCTCTAGGCTAGGCCTTTTTTGCCTTAGATCTGAATTTGGCTAAAAAAGTGGTTTAGCATTGGACTGAATTGTCCACTTTGGGTCCTTTTCTGATAAGAGTGGGTTTGCTTCTTCTGCAGCAGGATTCCTCCTTTGGAGACATTTACTGCAGAGCTTTAGACTTGTCTGGGATGCTCTGCTTTGGGCTCTGTCACCTGATGGAAGAACCCAGTCTGTACAAGAATAGGTAGGTACATCTTATCTCAAACTGTACCATAAAGTCAGAAGATAGTAGTTGTAACTTCGAAGTTTCAGGCAACCTGAATTACTTATTTTTGTCTTGGATTTAGACATTGCTGTAGGTAGCTAAGGCCATGTGAGGCAAACTGCTGTGTGGTCTGAACATGGTGCTTACTGGTGCTTGGATGAGATTCCCTTATGTTCACTTAAAATGTGATTTATCTTTACCAGGGAGCCTTCTGCATTAGAGAGCTACTGGAGCATGAAGTTAGTAATGCTGCTGAGGGCAGGGATTTCAGAGAGTTTGCAGGCAGAGAGAATCTTCTCATCTAACCTGTTCTACTCACTGATTCTTTCAATTTCAAGATTTCAGGGATTGCTTGAGCTTCAGATCTCCTGGACAGACGTTTAGTCTTGATTTGAGATTTGGAGCAGTCAAGAAATATATCACATCTTTCAGCAGCTGTTCCAGAGACTGATTAGCTTCACTTAAATATGTGTAGAACAGGTAAAATTAAACCTTCTGCGTATCCTCATCACTCCAAAGAATTCTGCATACACAATCAGGCATTGCAGAAAACCCTACAGTTTTCTTGCTATCTCAGACACTCAGGTCACTCACAAAGCAGCCTGAATCCCATGTGCTGCTGCTTTTCCAGGTTGGTGATTGCTTGGCCTGCCAGTGCTTTGAAGATGCTGTCTATGGATCTGCTGCTCTGTTGTTCCATTCAGCACTGCAACAACTGATGACCTGTGATGTGGGATGGAAGTCAGTTACCAAGCAAGAAATCAGGTAGTGCAGACACCTTCCTGCCAGAGTTAGGTCATGAAATGCCCTGCAAGTAAAAAATGGTTCAAGTTATGGAAACCCCCAAAATGTTGTTGATGTTCTTATTGCTTAGGGGTGGCAGTGTGAATTTGGCTTAACTTTGCCACGAGGTTACTACTGAAAACAGTGTAGTTAAGCTTGAACAACAAACATGTCAGAGAGTAAAACGCTTTCTCTGTGAAGAAAAGGGCAAAACCTTGAGTTTCTGCTGAGCACTGCAACAGACCCAAGTATATGCAAACACGATGACTCCATTGAGTTCAGAGATTCTCTGCTGAACTTCTCAAAGTGCAGAGATTCCAGCACACTGAAATGGAGTTTTCTTGCAGCCAGAGCTGAAGATGCTGGGTTGCTGGGCATGAAAACAACCAACAAACCAAGCAAAACCAATCCCTATGAACTTGTACCGTAAATCAGGTCCTGCCTGTACGTTATGAAGTCAGTTGAGGGAAGGAGAGTGTTGTTGTTTGAGGTTTTTTCTCTCTTTCCCCTAACACTAATTAGGTTTGAAAGACTGCAGCTTGAGTCCAGATACCACATGCCGAGAAGAAAGGAACCCAAACAGCTGACGCAGAGTTCAGACTAAACTAACTGCAAGCTCCCCAGGGACATCACAAGGTAAACCTGATAGTCTCTGTCATTTACAATCATTATCAGGCAGCTGAGGCCCTGTAATTTTACTAGGGAGCCAATTAACAGATCCCTGAAGCTCAAGAATAAGGTCTTGGTCCTTTTTCTATTTTAGACAGGAAAAGGGGGAAGGTAAGTCTTTGTTTCGAACAGACACTCCAGAAGCTTTCCTGCCCACGGGAATGGTCAGATCTGGGCTTATGCTTCCCCTCTTGAGGAATAACTAAAGCACTGAGCTTAAGAGTCAAGCAACTGGCTTTAGTAGCCAGCGCTGCAACAAGCTGGCTGTGTAACCTTGGGTGAGTTATTTAACTGGGTCCTAATGCTGCTTCCTGCATACAGGAATAATATAATAACATACTTGTTAATATGGATAATGAAAGCTTAGGGGAAAGGACTGTCTCTTGTGATTTGTCTGGTCTAACATAAATAGGTACTGATTTAGGATGGGTTAGTCTTACTCAAACAACATGAGTAAGAAACAAGAGAAAAGCTTGGACCGAAACTCCAGATGAAAACCTATCTGCGCTCGGGGAAGTCTGGAGTTTGGATTCAGGTCTGAACCTTAATGTGTTGGGCTCGTCTTTCCTGGAACAAACTAATCATACGTTTTCAATTCAGGACAGATTGCAAGTAGGAATCGGTGAACCGTGCTTTGAGCAAACAAAACACATAGGAAGCATGCTTTCCCTTTGCCAGGCCTTTGCAGACCTGAGCCTGAGCCAGGACACTCAGCTGATCTCTTGGTAGGAGTTTTTTTGGCCTAAAATCACCCACTGTATATACAAGCTTAGATTAGAATTTGTGTGCTGGATTCTGTTTACCCTCTGGCAGAACAAGGTTTCCATATCAGTGTCTCAGTCCATTCCCTAGCATGTGTTATTTTAAACAGGCAGGACACTTAAAAGGTGGAAGGAAGAGCCTGGACAGGCTTTGCATTCCTTTGGCTACAAAGGATACCTCATACTAAGACCCTGCAAGCTCTCTGTATTATCATCATCTGAAGCTTGCTTTATTTTCAGCAGTAATTCAGTCTGAGCAGGGCACAGGGGAGGTAACATCCCTTTTTCTTCCTTTTTGTTCTGTTGCTTTTCAATAACGACACATGCCTGGGCCTCTGTGTTCTGATATTAAGCAGGTGTTATGCAATGTTCAGGCATTTTTATTAAGAGCGACCAAAACCTGTCTCATAACTTCCCTGAGAGGATGAGAAACTGAGGCTATGCTGCCAGCAAACTCTTCTGTCCGAAATCATCTGCTTTGCCTAGAAAAGGGATGCAAATATTGAAAGTGCTCCTTTATGACTGAGATCCAGGACACATGAGTTCTAGCTTGAAGACACCAAACGCTGGCTTTCCTACTGTGTTAGTCCAGAGCTGTGCTACTTGGTGTAAAACAGTTGCAGCCCCTGGTGCAAGTAGCTTTTCTCTTTCCATTAGAAAGAGAACTAGAAGACCCCCAAGGTGTCTTAGGTGCAGGACTGCCAGTGATGACATGTGCCATCCTGCATTCACACTGTCTCTGTGATGAGGGAATGTGCCCATCTCAGTCACACAGCTTTTCCAGTATAGCATATTTCCAGTTGCTTAACCTGCAACTGCTGGAGCGTGTGATTTACTGGGCTAAGGTGGAATGGGGGGAGATGACAAGGTGGGGAAGGGACCTCTTTCATTTTGCTTATTCCACCTTTTTGTTCAGTTGCTATGTCTGAGCAAGCAGTTCTGCTTCTCATGAAAGAAGGGAGAGAAATCCTAAGAAAGGTAAAAGCATTAATGGGTCAAGGCCTCTTTTGCATAATTCTATTATCACCAGGAAGATTCTGCAATAATCATGTTAGGCATGTGCTCTGGAGCATCAAAGTGACTTGTCTTACCTTACTTTTTGATGTTAGACAGGTTTAAATGCTTTGTACAGATGAGGCACCTCAGACAGCTGATCAAGAAAGCCTGTGCTGTTCAAGCAAAGCAAAGGCCTGTTTTGCCTTTTTTTTAATGTCAACAATGCCACATTCTTCCAGCAAGGAATAATCTCTGTTGTCACAAACTGAAAAGCAAAGGGGTAGGAGAGAATCGGTGTGGGGGTGCCTGCAAGCACGCTTTCTGAAGCTACCACCTTTGAATCTTCAGCACCAGCATCTTCCTGTGTATTGTTTGGGTCATATGTTTAAATTCAGCTCCTGCAGTGAAACCCATGGTGTGGTACCTGAGGCTGTCACAGGATCTCTGTGCTGCTATATGCTAACCTGCACCCATTCTAAGGGCTAAAGGTCACCTTAGTGTGTGGCTGGCAATTAGTATTGGTCTGTTTTAATTGTTAGCACTGTTACTGGAGTTTCTGTGTTCTGGAACTTCTTGTGTCAGATAGAATCAGGTAGTCCTGACCCTGGTGAGCATATGTGGTACACACGGAACAGTCACAAAGGAAGCAGAGGAGCTGTAGTTTGCTCAAAAGCGTATTGATGGAAAAGATAAAACCAGAACCCAGATCTCCTGATTTCTGGGCTAGCAGCTTTCTCACTAGGCCATTTTGCATTCTACTCTCAGATCTGAGCTCCTGCTAACATGATCATTCCCTTGCCAGTCTGTCTAGGGATTTAATATTCCAGAGATGGTTGAAATGGTCTTCATGGAGCAGTACCTGATGAATTATTTCCCCATTTGGGATACAATGGACAGCCTCTTTACAGAAACAGACAAGTATCGTCATGCTTTCAAACAGGGAAGTAAGTTCCTTGAGCTTACCTGGTAGGTTAGCTGTCTTGCAGTGGTGTCTTATCTGTCTTGTCAGCTGAGCCACGCTGTTGTTTCAGGCTGGTACATGACAAATGGAGCCAAAAACCTCTCCAGAGATGCATGCGTGGAAATGCAGACTCTGCAGAGACTCAAACATGCTAAGGCATCCACCTGGATCTGAACACAGTAAGGGCAAACACATAGAGATAAACACAGGCCTGTGCAAAGAGCACTTGCCCATAGAGAGGTTAATATGTACATATATACAAGCCATACATACAAGCAAGTCTTTTGCCCCTCCTTCTTCCTGTAGTCAGATTCAGTCCAGCAGGATGAGTGGTGACGGATGTCACTGCTGTGAGCTGGCCTGGGTTTGCAGAATGCTGCCGGTGGTGACTGACACAAAGTCAATGAGATCTGAGGAGAATCCAGGCTCTGTAAACGTCAGCTGGGGCAGGCTGGGCATTGACAAAACCAGAGGTGGCTGCAAACAGCAAGTGTCATTATTGTCTGAGCAGGGATGGTGAGAGGCCTAGGAACTTCCCATGGAGATTAACTACTTCACAGCAGGAGGAAGAGCTGTCTCTTAAAGTGAAGGGACATCCTGTTGTCCTGAGAACACTTGGGAG
The DNA here is from genome assembly GCF_037157495.1 of Lathamus discolor. Taxonomy (NCBI): domain Eukaryota; kingdom Metazoa; phylum Chordata; class Aves; order Psittaciformes; family Psittacidae; genus Lathamus; species Lathamus discolor. Next base: position 2,697,899 of record NC_088905.1, read on the forward strand.
GAAGGATGCATGGCAGCAGGAGTAGCCTTTGAGAGCTACACACAGTTTCCTGCAAAGCATGTATCATGTCTGAAAGATGATTTTACTCTGCTGAGATAAACTCCAAACACCTAATAGTTTAAATGAATGCAGAACAGAAGGAGGTCTCTCTCAGTCATTAATTTGCGGTGGGTTCTTTAGCGTCTTCCTACTGAAGGAAGGGCTCTTTGCTACTTTCCCATCCATCTACTTCAGCTTTCTCTCTTGACCTGCCACCAATGTACCATAAAGCCAATGTCTTATTCCCCATTGTCTCTCTAGTGGCCAGTTATAAAGGGACTAGAGCTGTTTAACTGCTGATTGCTTCTCTCCTTGCAGCAAGAGGCCATGCAGAGTGAATTAGGTGAGTTAACTGTATTAAGCAATCTGGAAGTGCATCATTAATGCTTCTGACACTTTTTCTGTAGTACATATGTGCCAACTAATAAACATTAGTGACTGAAGGGTCTCCATTTCGCAGAAAACAGATGTAGCCAGAGCAGTGAAAGCACAGCCACAGCCCACAGGGCTCTCCATCCGTTGAGATGCTTTTCCAAACACCTCTGTCCAGTGTGGGTGAGAGTTACACAGGGATAACACTTGGAACCAGCTGTTTCTAACTTCTGCTAAAGCTTTAATGGAGAGCTTGGGGTTTTGGGGTTGGCTTTTTTTTTCCCTTGGTGAGAACAGATTTTTGTTTCCAGCCAGAAGGAGGAGCCAGATCAGTCACTGAGGCTTGGAATTTGGTTGTCTCCTAAAGCTTTCTGCTGAAGGAACAAATGCAGCCCCACTGAGATTCTTGCTTTTCCCTCTGGGGCCAGGGGAAAGAAATATTAGGTTTTTGTAAAGGAGAAAACTGTTTTCCTTAAGTCCATCTATTTCTTTTTTACAGAAGTTTTCCAGGTTGAGGTTAAAGGTTTCGTTCTGTTTTCCTCTCATTCTCATTCTTGAATAAGCCCATACCTTCGGAAGAGATTTAAAGGCAACAACTTCTCTGACTTGAAACTGCGCCTTTGTAAAACACTCTGAGTAGCAGGCATTTCTTGCTCCCTTTCTCTCATCTTAGTCCCATTGAACACTCTGCCAGCAGTGGGGAAGCCAATGTCCCCAGTTCCTCACTCTTCTATGAGAGCAAGGCCTGGTGTTTGCCAGCAACAAGCCTTTTGTTTCCACCCGTGTGGCAGGTCTGATGATCTCGCTTATCCAGGCAACTAGCAGAAAGAAGCAGAAGTCCTAAATGCCAGACTAATGCATCAATCATAATTCCTGAGCTGGCAGCACTCACGTAACTGCTTAAAGACCTCAACAGCCCTCTGGCACTTAAGGAAAAAAATCATCAAATTAATCACAGGTGAAACACTTGGACCTGCTCCAAAAGCCCCTGGATTCGCTGCCAAGCTTTGATGCTAATTTTCCTTCTAAGTAACCCCCTAAAGAAATTTACGATTAGGTAATGAAAGTGATGAATAAAGAGATACTTAGAAGAAGGAGGGAGAAACAAAAGGGGGGGGGAAAGATCAAGCTGGAGTCAAAAGCCTGAAATCTCCTGCTCTCCTCAAAGAGTGATGTTAGTCACTTCTGCGCGTGCGTTGTCTGGGGAATATTGGGTTGGATTCCCACAGGAGGCTTGAGAAATATTCCTTAAATGAATGTTTGCATAACCAAATAAAAGAGAAAAGATGGAGCTCCTGAACACATTGTCATTGCAAGATGGATGAGGGGGAAAAAGGACTGTGGCTTCTCTCTGAGAGTCGCATACTGTACACCTTTTGTCAGAAACTGCCTCCTGCCTTTTCCCCCAGGTACCTGAGGTCCATGGTTTGTAAAGGTGTGGTTAGATTCCTAAGAACTTTGGAGCATCCGAACATCTTTTAAACATCATAAGTTCTTAATAGGCCACAAGTCCTGGATAGTACTTTTGAATGTCCTCTCAGGAGCCTTTGATTTGCCTTTTTGCTTCAGACAGATGCACCAAACTCTGTGTAAGGAGCATGAGTTTAAACTTAGGGACACGTTTTGATGGTGCCAAGATCATGTCCACAGAAGATGCAGATGTGCACCCAAAACAGGGCAAAAAAATAGGATCAGATTTCAGTTCAGGCTAGGTAAAACAAGCACATCACTCTCTATCCAGGGGTTTGCTCCTGGCTTTTTGGCACAGTCTTGCCTAATTCTTTCCTTGTGGCTAAAAGTGAGTCTTGGAATCCAGGAAACTACTGGCCCATAAAATGAAAAGTAATGGGGGGTGGTTGTAAGGGTGGTTTGTGGTGGTGGGAATATCTTCCCTCCAGGACAACATCTCCCATTGCTTTCTCCATTTTGATCCAAGGCCTTGACATGGCAAGAGCTGCCCTGCACTCACCTTTGCTCTGCTGTGGGAGCATGTCCAAGCCTCTGCTCCACACTACATGATACCCCTGACCTGTCCCTGTTAATAAATGCCTGCTGACCCCATCACACAGCCCCTTCTGCTCTGCCTGGCACTGAGGGAAGATTTGAGGGGACCAGAAAGGATGAAAAATGAGAAAATGGCAGATTAGATCTGAGGTGACAGAGATGAGAAATAAAAGCCATTAGAGCCCATTTGCAATGTGCCCTCATTGAGTCAAGTTTCAAGGTGTTTTTCCAGATTATTAATAGCTTGACAGCAGTTTTTGTACAGGAATCTGATAGAGGAAATAACACTCATGTACACACACTGCAGTGTAGAGGGGAAAGTAGAGTCCCCTCATTTATTTACTTGAAGAGATCTGAAATACAGCAAAGCAGCCAGCTGGGTTACAGACAAAATAAACATTCTCCATTATAATCCTGGCATCTTCAGACACACGTCTCTACAATAATGAAGTGGTATGAAAGGAGCTCTCAGAAACCTCGGCAGCCAGCCTTTGCTGGCTGCACAATGTGGGCTGCATTCTGAGCAGCTCTGCTGAAGCCATAGTGTTCTTCAGGGTAGAGTTCATTGCTCCAGCTCATTCCAGTCTTTCGTTAACGTCTCGCAACGTGGGGCCCGTGGGCTGTTTTGGATCTCCTGGGGATCTAATCTGTCCGATGTGGCAGGCTTCTTTTAAATCTCAGTCAAGCACCAATCCCAAACAGATCTTTCCTGCCTCATCCCCCACTTATCTGAATTATCTCAGTCTTCTCGGTGTGATGCCCAGTGAAATGAAAGCTGGAAAGAACGGGAGGGAAGAACAAGAACACTTGGGCGTGTGGGAAAGAAAGGTTAGAAAATTCCCAAAGTTACCTTTGTAGTTGCATGCTTGTAAAGAAGAGCTACCAGGTGGGTAATGCTTTGAACTTCACTCGGCTTTGTGGGGCTGACTTGTCAAATATGAATAATTGTAGCTTTCTTCATAACCAGGGGGTGGCACGGCAAATTTGACTGATACAGTTCACACTGCCTAAAGGCCAAACAGACGTTCAGCTCAGAGAGAGGAGCTCTTCAAACATCATTAGATGGTGATGGCTGTGTGTCTGTGTCTGTTGCTTTCTATTAAACTCTTGGTTTTACTTTCTCATGTTGCAGCCTAACTCTACTTGTGAGCGTTAGAGGTAGCCAAGATGAAACTGGACAACATACAGCAGAGACGACGTTTACCCGTTTTTTCCTGCTCCTTTCTGACAGGCTCCAGCATGCAGCATTTTCTGGGAGGATGTGCTAGCATGAGAACAAGCAATACTCCCTACAGAGAAAGGATTTTCTAGTGGTGGCTGCGTAGCCTTAACCCAAGCAATAGGCACCAACTCTTTCCTGTCTTCTCATGGTCTCACCGTTTATAATGTAACTGTAATTGTAGTTTGCGTGCTGGTATTCTTAGTTCTGGGTGTACTTACAAGCCTCTGCCTAGCAGAAGACAGAACTGAAGTTAAAACACTCAGTTGCTTTCTAATGAAGCAATCTCCCTGCCAGGAGGCCTTTTCCAGGAGGCAGATGAGAGCCTGAAAATCCCCTCCTGCATTGGGGTCAGTTACCTCTCTATGGATCCACATCACCTAAGATGCAATAGGGATGCTGGGGAGGGACTTTTCATTAGGGACTGTAGTGACAGGACAAGGGGTAGCGGGTTAGAACTGAAACAGGGGAAGTTTAGATTGGATCTAAGGAGGAAATTCTTTCCTGTTAGGGTGCTGAGGCACTGGAATGGGTTGCCCAGGGAGGTTGTGAGTGCTCCATCCCTGGTGGTGTTCAAGGCCAGGCTGGATGAAGCCTTGGGTGGGATGGTTTAGTGTGAGGTGTCCCTGCCCATGGCAGGGGGGTTGGAACTGGATGATCTTCAGGTCGTTTCCAGCCCAAACCATTCTATGATTCTATGTGCAATTCCTGCTTAATTTGGTCAACCTTGCCCATGAACATGTATTTCCAAATTACATATCCTTGTGGAAGGAAGCAATGCCCTGACAAAGAGGCACGGCTGAGGATAGCCACCAGCCCTTGCTTTCATACCCTCACAAGTGCTGTGTAGGAAGAGCTGAGAAGCATTTGTAATTCCTTGCTCAGCACTTCTTGAACTTGACACGTACGCTGCGAGTCACTTTGGGAGCCAGCAGGTCCTGTGGCATCTTACCTTTTTGATCCAAATCCTGGTGTGAAGTAATTCACATTCCCTACAATGGCACTTTCCGTTTCCGGGAGCGCTAACTCAGCACTTTCTGGTTTCCAGCGAGGTGTTAGGGATCAAGCACTTTGCTCCATAGGTTTCCATTTGAATAAGCTGTTAAAACCTGGGATTTTTGTCTCTGCAGAGAATTGTTGCCACTTTGAATCAGGCTGAAGAGTTTTCTGTTAGGGGCTTACCCAGTATTCTCCTTGTCTTCGCATTTTGAGCACTGTATTATGCCATTGGTCTCCCCCTTTTTATCCTTGATGCTGCTGCTTACAGATTCAACTTGTCTGAGTTCTCGCAGGCCTCAGCTCACTGCTGACCAGGAACCGCCACCTATGATGTAAAGCTGTCCCTCAGCTTTTCCTATAACTGCTTTCATTTTCAAATGAAACTAGAACTTTCTCCATGAAAATAAAAAGGTATTTCCTGCTAAGAGCATATCAGAAGTGACTTTTTTCAATGTTAGTTTTCCAGGTATGTTTTTTGTTGACAATATTCTCCTAAGTGTAATGGCTTCATCAGCTTAAGACTGAAATAGTAACTGATTTTTCAGCCCTGCAAGACAAAACAGAGCACCAGCTCTAGTGTTGAGAGAGATCTCCAGCTTGTAAACTACGATCCTTCAGGATGAAAGGTGCCCATATAACAATAAGGCATTATTACACTTCCTTTATTACTTTGCACATGGATAATTTACTGACTGCTAAAAATCCCCTGCTGCAATGCCTGTTTGATGTCATCTGTCTTGCCTAAGCAGTGGTTGCTGCTTGCTTCTTTCCTACCCAACTAGTTGCAATGCTGCCTATGGCAATTTCAGTGGCTGAATTCCTTCCTCCAGTAAAATCTTAACTAGTTGAACTGAATCTTCAAACAGGTCCACATCTCCCTCAATAAATATCAAAAGGGAAACCCAGCTTAGTATAAACAGGGAATAGCAAAGCACTGCTATTTATATGGTTCCATTTCCCTTCAGTTAAACCACTAATGGCACAGAGAACTCTTGTAATTAAAAGCCACGTCTGATAGAACAAAGTCATCTGTAGAAGCAAAGAGAGGAGAAGATGAAAGCACCACCAGTACAAAACACCAGTCCAGCTCTAGGTCTGTACATGCCTCTTTTTCCCTGTTCTGAGAATCAGCCAGAGCCTGAAACCTCTTTTGACAAGTAGCTGCTCTGATGACAGATGCTCCCCGCAGCCTCTGCAGGCTGCAAACAGATGCATTGTTCTTGCTGTCAGCTCCCCATTGAAAGGTGATTCCAGTAAGCAGCAATTGCCCTGATTTGTTAGCATTAGTCAGCAAGTGCATGGATCAGATTTGCTACCAAGGAAGAGAAAAAGCAGGCCTGAGACTGAAAAATCAGCTTTCATAATCAAGAGCTTGGCAGGGTATAAGCCTTGCTCTTTGGGATGCAAGGGACACATTACAAGTCTTGACTTCAGCTCTGTCACACTGTAGAGCAGGACTCCTTTTTGGCAGAGTGGTCTGGATAAAGTGATCACATCTCTCTTCAGTATCATCGCCAGCCATCAGACATCCCTGCTGTGCCAAGAGATGGTGACTCCAGCAAAACCCTGATGTGGAGAGGGGATGAATTACTGCAGAAGATTGCCCCGTGAGCCAGAGTAGAACTGCTGATCAGAACAGTGATGGCTGACTGGGGGAGACGCTGTACTAGGATGTTCAGCGTTTGGAAGAGAGAGAGAAAAGCAGATGCCACAATGATATTCCTGTTTCAGAAGGATTTCACAGGTAGCATACAATAAACCACTAAAAATTCAGTGCCAGTAACGTCACATGGTCAAACCAAAATAATCCCCAAAATACTTGCTCAAAACTGTGTCTTAATTCATTAATACCTTGAAGAAGAGAGGTGTCAGTGCTAGGTAGTTCTGTGAGGGCATGAGCCCTGTGAGAAATGCTTAGGGAGGAAATGGAGAGTGTCCTGCTTTTTATATCCGTAGTATACCTGTGTCTTCTGTGTTCCTGGTATCCCCAATGAAGCTCTTTCTCTGCTCCATTAGACGTACCATAAAGTAGCTTTGATTATTGTGTTACCTCTTCAGCGGTAGCTGGAACAAGAAAATGGAAAGTGTGCCTACTGCTTTTCAGACAGCAGAAACGAATGCCTCTCATTTTCCACCCAAGCTTCCCTCCTAAGTTCAGTGCATCTGACTGAGGTTAGTTTGATAGAGCTCATGTGCTTGATTCAAATGTAAATAACCAGGTAGTTCATGGCTTTTCCTCTCCCCAGCTTTCCTCAGGCAGCTGCAGACCCCAAAGAGATGATGGGCTCTCCCTGCCCTGGGCAGCAGAGAGCAGAACCCCCATGAATACAGTGCTAGCTCTAGATTCAAGCTTGCCTATGCTTTTTATAGAGCACCAGAATTGCTCATAGTGCAGAAGTGTAGAGCAGATGAGCCACAGAGCAAATGATGAACACCGAGCATGCAGGCTGGGGCTGCGGTTGCACCTGATCTTTATTTTGGGGTGTTTTTCAGTGCATCTTGGCATTTCTTCCCAGCTCTTCCCTTTCCCTCTCCCCCAACACAGCTAGAAGTAGTCCATTAGTGTGAGTGATGCGTGTCACTACATGCTGATCTAGGACAGAGCTCAGGCTGCTTTTCAGAGCAAGTGCCTAGCAGCATTAATACAAACCAGCCAAGATTCTCAGTGATGATTTAAAATGGGGTTTGAATTTAAAGGTACATCTTAAAAGCACCTGGTTTTCTAAAAATGTAAAAGCTGCTCAGTTCTCACTATCTGCAAATCAGGAGCTCTCAAATTAGGTACGTAAAAATAGAAGCATCCCATAGTATTAACCTCTTCTGGAAATATTATTAACACAGCCTGGTTTCCTTCCAGTCTGCAGGCTCTGCTCCCTGCTCAGTGTTAAGTGCCCAAGTGTAAATGGGTTCTGATGGGAGAACCAGGCCCACAGGCCTCAAGCAGGTTGTGGCCAAGTTATTCTTTGCCTGGGAACTTGAGTCACAACCTGTAACTCCGAGCCTCATGACTGTCACCTTCATTGCGGAGGTGTTTGCAGGAAGGTTGGTGACTCTTCAGTTGGCCCGTAACAACAAGAGTGTCTGAGGAATCAGTCATTACAGTCATCTCTAAAGCTTGTCATGGTTGTTGTGGGGGAAAGGAAGTATATTTCTCTGGGATAAAAGCCTTAGAAATCCTAACCTGGGCAAAGTTACAGCTGCTCAGGATCTTTCAGTATTGCCCCTTCTCCTTTTTATTAATTCAATTCAACAAGTTAAGCCCGAGCAACTGTGCCTGACCCCATGGCTAGAGTAACATCTGTGACTGTACTCTGTCATTTGCAAAATGGAACGGCTCTAATCTCTTGAGCACACTGCTCTGCAGTGACATTTCCAGGACATCCGCACTCCGAAAGGCACGCAGTAGCCTTGGATTAGAGTTTAAAATAGAACCATGTTTGCCTTTGTGTACAGCACGGGATTGCTAAGGAGAAATAGCAGTGGGAGCACGCACTGGGGTTGCGTGACCCGCAGCAGTTGTGTGGGGCAGAGGTTCTCATGCGGTGGGACCCGGTCTGCTTTTCGCATCACACTCATCCTCTGAGCAATTTAGTCAGCTTAGCCAGGGAAAGCTGTTACCTGCTCCTCCTGAGAAACTCTTCACCTCAATAGAGACAGTGCTAATTAACACAGGTCGAAATCAGAGCAGCAGAACTAAGGCTGATGCCTTAAAACAAAGGGATGAACTGGAGTACTTCCAATCTAACATAGAATCAGGAGAGTGCCGCATGGCTCTCACTGAGCAGCCGCCGATGTTGTAGGAAACCTGCTGTCATTTCCCTCACTGGAAGCTCCAACCTGCTGAACGTGTCAGTACCAAGTGGTGGAGGGCAAGTGAAGGGCTGAGCTGGAAGCAGTGCCATGACTGTGCTGTGTTCGTGCCGTGTTCATGCCGTGTTCGTGCCATGTCTCAGCTACCAAGCCTTGCCTTTAAGCTGACGTGACAACACACCTCCTGGTTGTTTTGCAGGCTCAGCTGGTAGCAGCTCAGGTCCTTTCTACCCTTCTCTGTAATGCAAAGTAAAAATCATTTCATTTGTGTTTCTCAAGGTGCTTTTCATCCCCGTAAGCCTGGTAACTCGGGTTTCCTAACAAACCACCGCTGAAATTCTCTTGTTTGTTTTAGGTACGGTATTTTTGAAACACTCACAGCAAGCTGTTGTTGTTCCTCTGTGTGTTGGTAAATAGGAGCTGCAGACTTTCACCTTGGGAGAGGCGCAGTCTGAGCAAACAGTGAACTGCGGGGATGGACCAGGCACAGAATCCCAGAGTAAGGGTGAGTGGACACAGGAAAGCTCTCCCAATGCAGCTTATTTCCTACACTTACTGATGTTCACCCTCAGCGGGTGCTTCAACATCAATTCATGCCTCTGGAAACCCCCTTTGGAGCTGTCGCTTCTATAACTGTGATTTCAAGGGAGGGACTCTGGAGGTTGTGGGGAAGCAGGACCTTTGAGGGATGGGCTCCCAGCAGCTTCCCCCTCTGCCCTCTCCCAGTGCAGCACAGCCTTGCGTGATCTCATCATGTTGTGCCGTGGCAGTTTTGTGCTGGTTTGTAGAGAGCATCCGACTGATTTATTGCTCCCAACGTCTCTGAGTTTGTAATAAAGTTTTCAGCGGCTCCGTGGAGCCCGCGCACGCACATCCCCGCGCTCGCTTTGTTCTCCTCACACATAATGTCAACTCATAAACCTTTCATCAAGTCAACCAGGTGGAAAAAACCCATTACTGAAAGAAGTGTTCATTCAGGTTGGGGGGGGAATGGAGGGAAGGCGGGGGAGAAAGTTCCCCAATGGAAAAAAGAAGAAGGGAGGTGGGGGGGAAAGAAGGCAAAAAGCTGTGTGTGCTTATAGCTGCAAAGCCGCTTTGCTGCGCGCCCCAGGTGCCAGGCCCCGGAGGAGCCTGGCAGATCTGTCATCCCGGTGACAGGAGATGGAAAGCGCTGTGTACATATTCAAAGAGGCAGCGATTTGGGCCTAATACCCACTGATGAAAGGGAGCTTCAACACAGCCGGCCTCTGCCAGCGCCAACAAACCCACTTGTGCTTTTGTATGGCAGAAAGGACACCCCCCCGCAAACACCCCCCACCCTGGTGCTGGAGGCTTCCCTCCTGCTCCTCCCACCCCAGTCGATGTGTTTAAGCCATGTTGGCTGAGGCTCATGTGCTGAAAGACGCTGCTGGGCGCACAATGGAGGAGCTGACAGGGGTGTGTCGGCAGGAGACGTGCTGTGTGGAGAAGGCGCTGAAAAATGGAAGCGAGGAGGCTTGTGTGAAGTGCAGGGATCAGGGAGCAGCCCGGGATCTCCTTACAGCAGTGTAAGCCCTGGGGATGCTGCACTCCGAGCCTGGGCAGGAGCTGTTCCTGCTCCCAGGGACACCCCGCACCTTGCTGATGGGTGCCTGTGGAAACCCATCCCTGGAATGGGAGCGAGGAATGTCTTACGGGCAGGGGCACTGGTGGGATCAGGGCAGAGTGACCCTGGGCAAAGCACAATACTCCTGTGCCTCAGCCTCATGCAATGCAGATGATAATATTCCTTTCTCCCACTTAGCCTCGGCTATTCAGGATGCAAACCCTTTGTGGAAGGCACTGTTGCTTGCTTAGTTCATCAATCCCCATGGCCAGGGATGTTTTATTAATTTTGGATGGAATTTCGAGTAGGGCTGTGGGTGGAGTTCACTGCAAAATGAAATCTCCATGGTTCAGGCAGACCCTTTGGGGGTTGATGGATTTCTCTTTGCTTGGAGAAAGTTCAGCCCAGAATTTGATGTCAGAAAGTTAAGCTTTGAAGCAATGTAGAGTTACTGCTCTGGAGAAGGGACACAAGGGCACGAGGGGATGGAGGAAGAATGGAAAGCAACAAAGGAGTGGAGGCAGTGACATCTGTCGCTAGTATTTTATAAGTTAAAAATTCAGCATAATCTCCTGCCACCCTGTCCGCTGTACTGAGTTCCAACAGTAACAGAATTGTCATGATTTCTACATGAATTAATTCAAATCTCTTTTTGCATGATATGGCGTAAGAAAGGGGCCATCTGGTTTATGTTCTAGGTGTCAGAACCACTCATACCAGCACACTCTCATAGTGCAAGATGCAAGTTGACTGCACATATTAATGTCTCCTTACCCTCTGCCTCCCTGAGACCTGATGCTGTTGTCCCATTATGGTGCTGCCATTTATACTGTCAATAGCAATAATAATACTAATGCAACGTTTGGCATGCACATAGTACCTCCAATTACAACTGTGGCTGGGTGTTACTTACCATTACAAACACTTGTAATGGTTTCTTCACATGTATGAGGCTCAGGGACGTTAAGCAGGATCACGATGTGAGTAGTAAGATAGGAGTGGCCAAGTACACAGTGAAAGATTGACAGCTTCCACAAAATGAGTATCTAAGTGGTGACCTGGTTCCCCTACAGAGGTTATTGGCTTCCCCTGGAGTACAGAAATAGTCCCTAGCAGTGGAGTTGGGAAAAAGAAAGAAGCAAGTATGTGGAAACCTGCCCACTCCCTAGGAGAATGGCAACTGCCAGTCAGGTGTCTTCCTGTTACAGTAAATATCCAAATACTGGCTACCAGACTTAGGTGCCTGTGATAGTAACTTAGGTAATAGTAAAAATACACTTTGGGTAGGTGATAACACTGTACGGATGTACGCTGTTTGATTTTCAGAGCTGTAAGCAAACCTGCACAAATGAATCCTTACGATACCCGAAACCAGTGCAGCACTTGCAGTACCTGAGTAACTGCAGGGGGGAAAAGGGATCGAGAAAAAGGGTCTGACTTTCCGGGCTGGGAACAAGTGCATCAGATTTCAGTTCATTTCTATAGTTATTATAGCCATTTGTTTGTTTGCATTGCAGCTTGGTGACAGACTGGTTCACTGGGGTTTTCCCAGCAGGTAGCTGAATATGCACAGTCCAAGTAGAACTGCTTTGCTAAGACCAGCCACCAAAGCCACAATTCCTGTTCCTTTTGCTGGATGAAAGAGGCTCAAAAGAGTGGGAAAGAAGTCCTGAAGCAGAAAAGCCTCATCTACTACAGATTAGCTCTGTTGATATTGCAAAGGCTCTGGCTCAGGTGAGTTTCTGTTTTTCTTAGAAATACTGGTTTAGCATGAATTTATCTTGAAATGAACTTTGTGGTAAATAGAATTTAAGCATGAGCTTAAATTTAAGGTCTTATTTAAGTGCTTTCCTACTCGGCTTGCCAGCTATGGCTCTGGCCTGGGTTTTGAACATCTTTAGGGAGAAGAAACAGATTAATGAGATTAGAATGTTTTAAATCACTTCTGTACTTGCCTGGGCTGCATGATCTTTATAATACCTTGCCTCTTTAGGCTCTTTATAAAGCGTACTGGCTGGGTGCTAACAGACAGGGCTAATGAAAATGAGACTTGCTTGGGCATCCTTTCAGACTTGGGGAACATATTCAAGGGCCTATGGGTATGTGCAATTTCATACCTCAACGTGCATTTCATCTCTTTGTCTGCTTTATGAAAGCCAGCATTGGAGTGCTTAGCCCTCAGCCAGATGAGCCTGATTTCCTTGCTGAGGTTTGCACCAGGTGCTTTCCAGTCAGGCCAGCAGAATGAAAACTGTGGTCATGGAAGATGGGAAGGGGTGACCTGGGAACAGGCAGGCCTTCACCCAGAATATGAGCACCACAGGAGGGACTGCATTTTCAGAAGGTGCATTCTGCATTGCAGTGCAATAGCTTTGGGGAAAGGAGAGCTGGAACTCATGAATTTTCAAAGCTTGGGGCTTACGATGCTGCAGAAAGACTGTTGAGTACCAGGCCTGCTCTGGAAATGCATTTAAGACATGCATGACTTTGAGCATATAAATAGTTGCACAGAAGTCAATGGGACATAAATTTATGAATTTGCCTAAGTGCTTTGCTGGATCTTTGCCTGAGGAACCACTTACCATGAGTCTCAATAACAGAATCATGGCCTTGTTAATGAGCAAACCTCTGGACCAAGAGCGTCAGTGAAATGTGAAATCCAGCTCCACGGATCTCTGCTCCTCAGCTTGATTTCATCTCTCCGTAAGCTCACTCTGCTCTGCTGACATTTATGTCCCTTACCTGTTCCAAAAAGTGATTTGCAAGTTCCATTTTACACTTGTAAATGCACCAGGACAGTGCAAGATGGAAAACAGCATCCAGAGCAACCTGGGGGTGGTGAGACCAGGACTCGGTGCTAGAGGGCAGGCACCGAAGCAGCTTTTTTTACTAGAGAAAGGCAGTTCCAGAACTTCATCAGTGAACTGTGGCTTTCACCTTCCACATTCCTCTTGTTAAGATTTTTTGGTAGCAAAGGACCAGGAAAAAGAAACATGAATGACTACGACCAGTCAATATTGTCAGGTCTCGGCATGCTTCGTTAGTGCTGGCAGGCAACAGAAATGCAGAATTCACAGCGCAAAGTGTCATAAATCATGTTGGGAAATGGCAGTTGGGATGGGGATACTGGGAAAGAAGCAGTCTGTACACTGCAGCACTGGGCCAGGGAAGACAGAGCTGCTCAGGTGGACCATAAGGCCTGTGCCACCACAGAGGTGTGGCCCCACAACTCCATGAATCCTGTTTATTTCCAGGCGTCTCTGGTAAGACCATCCATCACACTTTGTGGTGGCTGTCTGCACGGGTTCTGCTAGGGCAGCTAATGACTTTGAGTGCCCATTGCCTCTGGGAATGATCACAGCCCCTGTTTCAAGCTGCTCTGCTGACTATCCCGGTTATTTGCTCCGACAGCACAGGTAGCAACCAGAGGCCAGGTCAGGTCTCCCCTGAGCGAGGCACGATACAAAACCAGAACAGAAATAGGGTCTCTGCCTTCAGGGTATTACAATGTCAATAAAACCAGGATCGTGGCAATGAGACAGAGCTGTAATACCTTTGATCCTCTATTGCAGGCAGTTTGTACATAGGGGTTCCTTTTAAACCAGAAAATAGCAGGACCCCTTGGGAGATTGTGGAACAAACAGTGAGTGGGAGGCAGAACATCCATTTGCTGAGTATCACTTTGAGCTATTCGGCAGATTTGGGTATATCCAATAAGTTGGTGTCAGAATTCTTGCACTTAGAAAAGTGTTGTTTTTACCTGCTGCACTCCACAGACATTTGTTTCAATTAAATACGAAATGCTACCCAGTCATCATTAAACTTCCCCATAAGGTCTTTGTGTGACTCAGAACTGGCCACTGCCACATGCCTGAGAGGAGCACACCCTCTGTTTCTTGCTTGTCCATGTGGTGTTCGCTGGACTTCTAACTTGGGAAAAGCATTAGAAGAGAAAAAGAGGTGCTGTTACAGTGCAAGCATGGAGTACCTCTGTTCGCAGATCCCCTGGGCTGTGCTCACCCAACTGCTTCCAGTGCAACCCCAGCTAAAGCTTTAGCTGGAATGCTGAGCTTTGGGGAGATGTGGTATATACTGAATCAACGTTAACCTAAGGATGTCAAGAAAGCAAATGCTTGGAAGGTTCAATGGATGGAGGTTAGCATGTGAGACGTATTTTGAGGCAACTTAGGGACTTGTTTTCCAGAAGTAAACCCCCAAACTTTTCCAGGATTCCCAGATCCTTTTTAGGTTAAAGGACCTTCAGTCCTTCCTATTCTCACAGCATCCTCTGCTGTGGTTCACACACAGCTCTGCTAACATGTGTCTGGAATATCTCAGCACGTAATTATTTATCCTTCAATAAAACAAAGAAAACCATGTCTAAATCTGACTAATATCCCCTCCTCAGCCTGCCAAGTGGGGCCTTGTGTTTTCAGTACTGAAAACCAAGCCTGACTTGCTGCATATTTTGTGTTACCATGGTTTATGTCCAAATGCAAGGATTTAATTTTGTCCGTCATCAAACTGCGGTTTCCATATGACACCAGCACATTCCTCCCCTCTGCCTGCTGTTCTGACAGACGACAGAGTAGAATTCGACATTCCAACCACCACGCTTAAAACACAAAAGCTTATGTTCCTTTGGCTTTGGAGATCAAGGGGCAGATCTTTAGCAGGTATAAATTGCCTTCACAGGAGCTATGAAAGTGTACACCATTTACCCCAGGTGAGGTGTAGTCTTGGACGTCTTTATTTCACTGTGTAATTCCAGGAAGATGGATACAGTGGGACTGACAAATAAGATAAACTCTCCTTTTCTTCCGTGCCTGGCCATTAGGAGTGATTATTACTGTGTTTCCTTCTGGAGCAGTTACTGACCACCTTACGCATCTGAAAGCCAGCAGAGAGAAACCCCTCTGCATATTTCTCCGCTGTTGCCGTCTCCGTCCATCCCAGCCAATTTCAGTTTAAGGGTATCGGCATTCAAAAAGGCAATCCACAGCCTCTACCACAGTGAGACTGGGAGTAGAAAAATGACCAGTTCCTTCTGCAAACACCGGCTGGGATTTCAAAGGAGCCTGAGGGAATTGCACACACATCTCACTTTGAAATTTAAGCTATGGGTCTTGAAAGAATAGGTCGATTCCAGAGCTTCACACCCTGAGGGGGCAGCTCGTTGCCTGGGATTGCTGTGATGTCATCCCTTTAGAGAGCTGCTCCAGATGAAGTCAGTACAGTCCTAGGCCTCCCTGTGACCTGCATCTCCATCAGAGCACCAGTGCTGTGATCCTGGGCTGGTGCGTTTTCGAGTGCTCGTGAGTAACAGCAGTTCCCTATCTGTCCATGTGTAGTGCTCAGTCAGTATACTGGAAATCTGATGATACTTCTAAGTCTTGTAAGGAGGCCGAGCTAAAAAATCCCTGTAGATGGGAAGAGGAGATCCACTATCCCCAGGAAGGAAAAAAAGGAATCCAAGAGGATGATAGTAACAATCCAGCTGGGCCTGCAAGTCAACACCATTCCTGGGTTTAGCCAAGAGCTCCAGCAGTTTCTGAAGTCCTTGGGATTTTGCCCTGGATTTATAGTCTCAAGAGCGGTTGCTGTCAAGATTTGCTAGGTGTGGTAGGGTGACTGCTGCTGATGCCAGTAGTCCAGGAGAGGGGAACTGAAACCTGCTGGGGCTTGGGAAAGAAACAGATTTGTAGTAGTTAAAAGCAAATGCTCTGTGGTGCCTAATGGGTTCCAAAGCAGATGTTTGTCAAAATAGCCAAGACATGGGTCATCTGCAAGCAAAAGTTATAAATAATGGGAACTATATTTCTTGTTATTTCATCTTTTCTCAGGTCCAAACCATGTGTTGTTCATTGTTGGAAATACAGAGTGAAACATCTTGCATGGCTCTAGGGAGCTATGTGCATCAATTCTGAATAGCTGGCCCATAAACCCAAACCACTGTGGTTAGAATCTTGTACATGGCATTGCATGGGCAGCCACAGCCTGCTGAACAGACAATACATGAAGGGAATGTTTCTGCAGACAGAGGCTGGCAGCCTTGTTCCATCTATGACCAAACCCACCCTCTTTGATTCGATACTGCTGCAGATGCTCCTGTGCGAGTGGTGCTGGTACCTCTGCGCATCTCCATCCTCACTGGAGTCAGCACAGCAGCGTAAAGGCAGTTCCCCCATTCAATCCCAGGATACATCAGAAGAAGATGAAGAAAGAGATGTGCATCCATCTGTGAGCCAAGCTCTCTGAACAAATTCCGTCTTTCCAGGTAGGAGTTCTGCTTTTCATTTAAGTTGACACCTAAACTTGGGATGCCTTATTCATATACTGTGCTTTAATAATTTAACTATGGTTTCAGATCAGGTAAGTCTTCACTGCTCACTCAGAACATGGAGCAGCAGGTCCTGAGAGGCTCTTCCTGTCATCAGGCCTGCAGAAACAGAAATGTGTGTAGAGCCAAATTCTCTGCTGACATAAATACAAACAATCACAGTTCTAAGAGAGATGTATCTGTTTGCTCTTGAAGTGGATGCGGCCTGCTTGTTTCCTCTTATACCACTGTGTTATACAGAATGTAGATATTATACAGAAATATCCCCACACAAAGATACTTTGACCGTGCTCTAGTATTTATATACGATGTGGCGTAGGCCATATCAGCACCTTTGGGTTCCATTGCCAGCACATACATCAGCACGGTTAAAGATGCAGATTTACACTCCTTGGAATTCTGACTTTATAAATGGGTCAGTATGTGACAGCTCCTCAGCCTGGCATTTCACATGCAGTTACCACCCTTTTCTACAGGTAGGAAATGTTACAAACGCAAGTGGGAGCATCTAAATGTTCATACCAGGGTTTCTGCATTCAGCAGATAAGTAGCTTGTGTGTGGGTAAAGAGAAAGACGTAAAACCAGACAAACAGTCAGACTGCACTTCCCACATGAAGTGAAGTGCAATTTCTTCTCAAAAACTTGAGACAAGTAAAGGAACTTTCAGTTTAAAGAATATTGTACTGCGTTTGTACTTAAAATCACTCACAGTGTGGTAAGTAAACATGTTTTAAAAGGGCTAAATTCAAAGCATGGATGTATTGTTCATCTTGGGTGTATCTTTGTGATTGTCTTCATGTGTGTATGGATATTTAGATCTGTGTTTTGTATCTGGAAGATGTGTGTGCTAGAACAAAAAGCCTATATTTAAAATTAATGATGTAAATACACATGTGCATGTAAAGATGCTGTGAAATACCCACGTTCAGTCACATATGTATGTGCATACATAAAAATGTTTGTATACACAAACACGCACAAATTATGTACAGAAAATTAAGCATATGCCTGTCTCACCCTCAAAGATGCATCCCTCCAAGGAACATCAAACCTGTTTGTGTCAACAAACAGACCTCTCCAGCCCAGGCAGATACTAATACAGATACACAGTGAAAAGCTCTGTACCTGAAAGGGCAGTTACTCATTTATGCATCATTTCTACAGCTCTTCCAGTGCCTCCCTCCCACTGTAATCTTGGGCCCTTCCAGGCACCACTTCCTAGCCAGAACCATCTGATCTTTGCCCTCTTTTCCTTCAAATTGAATTCCAACTTTTTTCAAGGCTCTGCTGAGTGACAAGCCAGTGCCAGAACTGTCTTTTAATACACAAAAGCATAAATAATGCCATCCATCAGAGCTGTCACTCAGAAAGATAGATTGCTACTTGTCCAGGCACTGGAATGACACCGAAGTGAAAGTTAGGAACTGTCTTTTTTCTGCGCTTGCTTTTTCTTCTTCTTCTTCTCTCTCCCTTCTTTTTTTTTTTTTTTTTTTGCCTTTGCTGGACTGCTTGATTCTGATTAATGGTGCTGTCAGGGAGGGATTCCGCTTGCCCGGATAATGAGTCAGGAATGTATTCCCTGTCACAAACACAGCAGATGTCAGGGGCAGAAGGGCCCGGGAATGCCAGAAACAATATACAGTTTCTTCCTAGTCCCCTGACAGGCCAATATGCTGCACAAGGTCTAATTTATGTAGACAAAATGCAGGCAAGGGGCTGTGGCAGCAGCAAAACTGTGCTGGGGAGTCTGAACTACAATGCAGCAGGGGAGAGAGCTGAAGGGAGGTAATGAACGCTAGCAGTGGGACTCAATAGCACTGCATCAAATGGCCTTAACAAGAGTGGCCCAGGACCACTTTGACTCCATTAAAGTGCACTTTACATCATTATAGAGAGAAATCAAACAGGGCAGAGGGCTTCTGTTTCTTTTAATGGCTCGATTAGGTTATTCACTCATCGGGGTTTGCAGCTGTCATAGTAATGCAGCAACTGCCAGGGGAGGTACAATAGCACTCGTGGCAGCGCGGGGCCCATGTCCCCTCAGCATGGAGTGCATTGGCTGGTTCTGCAGATGCCCCACGTGTACTCAACAGCAAAGGCAAAGGCAGATTTAGAGGGGATTTGCCAGTCCTGGTGACTGGATTTCAAAGTGATGTGTCTCAAGATGCCTTCACTTTTGGGGTT
The DNA here is from genome assembly GCF_037157495.1 of Lathamus discolor. NCBI lineage: Eukaryota > Metazoa > Chordata > Aves > Psittaciformes > Psittacidae > Lathamus > Lathamus discolor. Next base: position 2,716,452 of record NC_088905.1, read on the forward strand.
GGCCACCTGGAAGCACTGGAAAGGGGCCAGGTCTCTGCTGAAAGCGGAGCACCTGCCTTTGGCTATCTGGGGCCCTGGCTTGGCTTGCCAGCGAGAGGAGCCCACAGTCACTGCAGAGCATGCTGACCTTCCCTGTACCAGAAAGAAACCCACAGCTTTTGAGCTACGAAATGCTGATAGCATAAAACTAGCTCACATATTGGGAAAATAAATCAGCATTTTGAAGTGCATGCAACTGCACTGGTCTGGTGCACTTTCTGTTCAGCACTCAGGGGCAGCTTGATTTGCCAGCGCTTGATCAGCACTTGGAGTAATGAGGTCCAGGTCCAGGCGGACTTAACACTCGGCACGTGTGATGGTGTATTTCAGTCCCACAGAGCTTCCCTGAAGGTGTTGCCAGGCTGCCTGTACCTATCACAGAATGACTAGGGGAAACAGCAATTACAACAGAAGCGTGGCTTAGGGAAAGAAAAGGGTTTGATGCAAAGTCCTCTGATGTCTGCCAAAGTTCTTGTGTTGACATCAGAGTCGTGCAGCAAACTCCTAAGCACTTGGGAAACACCCCTTTCGTGAAGATGTCACATTATCTGTCTAGCATCTGCTTAATGGAATCGTGTTAGACTGCCGAGTTTCAAGTGAGAGGGGAAGGCTTTGAAACTGGTTGTGCCAGAGGCAGGTTTTTTAGGGCATGGCCAGCAGCAGGGTTCAGAATGGATTGCCAGCCCTTTGGGGTAACAGCCTCTTCTTCCTAGTGAGCTGTTAGCGCAGTGGAGCCCTGGTCTGTGAATGAGCTTCTTCCCACTCTCATAATAATGTAATAATAGCTATTACCAGAGCAGAGGTAGTCACTTAGAAGGGATGAATTCCTGTGCTGGGGTAAGTGTACTCTTCATCCTAAATCTGCTTATAAAGCTTTTTACTGTGATCACTCTTGTCAGTCTTGAAAAGCACACTTTAAAGTGTATATAGTCTTATTGTTGAGCAGTTAGCCTTAGTCCTAAGACAGCCATTTCACTTCTAACCAGGGTAGAGATAATGAATAAAACCCAAACCACATAAAGCATTTGGTGCATTCAGAACACCTCCTGCTGGCTTCAGCACGCTTCAAGTCAGGCCCCTCGTATTGCAGTGCAGCAGCCATCCATGAGCTCTTCCGCAAGAGCCTCCTCCAGCTTTTACCTCCTTGCTGCTTTAACTTAATCTGAACCCTGACCTGTGAAAGGTCCCAGCAACTCCTCCTTGGGGAGCAGAAGCTCAGCTCTGACATGACTTTGGCACTGAAGGGGGGAGGACCTTGAGGTCATAGGATCTGTGGGGGTAGGAGGAGAGCACACATCTCCAAAGGGGTAAGAATCAAGAATGACAGGCAGATGAAAACAAAGATAAGGTTCTGCTACCCAGAGTAGGCAGGAGAGGCTTTGAAGGGGAAAGGGCAGTCAGGATGCTGGGGCTGGCAGATTTCATGCCTAAAATGAATAGGATTAAATGATTGGTCCTGAGTTCTCCCCTGACCCTAGCATAAAATCTGTGCAGTATCACGAAGCCATGTGTAGGCAGGATGTGTTTCCCATGTATTACACCGCAGCAGCTTGTTTAGAAGTGACGCTGCTCTAGTGGAGTCTGTTCCAGTGGTCAGGGCGCTGTGCTGGTGGGATCAGCTCTGCCAGGGCCATGCTCTGAAGGCATGATGATGTTTTCAGCTAGGTCTGTGTAAATCCAGCCACTGGGCCATACTTAATTTCATTTCCAGCAGCAGCAGTCCAAAGCAGCTCTACTGCAAACACCAGCCTGTTTGTTCAGCACCACAGATTAACATAACTGTATCAGCCTCTGTGACTGTGCCAGCTCTAGAGCTGTCCCAGTGCAGCAGCTTCAGCTTTACCAAGCTATGAAGTACATACTCAGTTGCACTCTATTGAAATCAAACTCGTGACTTCATATTTACCCAAGTGAAATCTATGTGAAATCTCATTTTGCTTTCATGAGGCTCAGAAGTTACCTCTGGATGTGCTCCTGAAACTGCATTTCCTCAAAGTACTCGGAGCTCTTGTCCCGTGGAATCCCGAGGTAAAGTCCATTTTCTCTGCCTACAAATGATGTTCTTCTGATCTCTAAACCATAAAAGCAATGTGACTAACAAGGAAAGTTGCTTCCCACATAGCCTGGCTTAACAGAGCCCTGTCCACACCGCTGGTTGAAAAGACATTTCTTCTAAATTGATAGGGTTGTGCAATTTTTCCCTTAAAGCTCAACATGGTTTTTATTTAAAAGAGCTTTATTCCTGCTCGGAATATTCCTAATCAGAACCAGCACCTTGTAGCCTGAAAATAAAGGAAATAAAATTAAGCCTTGCAATTGCTTTGGTTTTACAAGCCTGAGGCCTGGCGAGGGGTGCATCAGGAGAGGGGAGGGAGGTGAGGGGCTCAGGTTTGTTAGTTCTGCTTGTGTTCCACTGATCAAAGCAGCCTATTGTTAAGTAAGCACAAGTGTGGATTTAGAAAGTTAGCACATTAAAAGAGCGGTGATTGACATCAGATTGCAGGAGCTGGGGGCTGATGGGAGTGCAGAGCACAGAGGTGGGACATGGCAGGACCTGGGGGGCTGCCGCAAGAGCTGAGCAGGACGAGGCAGAGGTTGAATTGATACTGCAGGTGAGGTCTGAAGCATGACACGAATGCAGGAGAGCACTAAGCAGCAAAGCAGAAGGAAATGTACCCAATGTGGCTGGTGCAGATGTGTGTTCCCAGCAATAGGAATGATCCCTTTGCTTTCATTTCTCTTCTGTACCCTTTGGTGATCCCCCCTCTTAACTGCAACAATGCGAAACTTCTGCTCTCTTTGTAATTCAAAGGCAGAGCTGGGTCTGACATCCTGCTGGGGGAAAGCAGTCGGGGCTGAGCTCCTGGCACCTTCTGCACGCTGTGATCCCTGGGTGTAATGGAAATCCTATGGAAGCAGTTATGACATGGACATTAATAACAATACCAGGAGCACTCCTCAGGCTGAGCTGTGTTATGTATTACCAGCGGTGCTGAGAAGAACGAGCACTGTTTAACAGCACAGCCTTGACTGTGTATTGTTGCACATCCTGTGTTGTGGGGAAGGGAGCATGCATGTGGTGGAAGGAGTAGAGATAAGGTTGTTACAGCATTTATCTTTTCATGCCTTCCATTGTAATGAAACTGCTCTCACGTGGACCGGAGTCTGCAGTGATGTCTGTGGCACGGGCAGAGCTAATGTCTGTTTGCAGCAGCATCAGTGCAAAGTGACTCCATTAGTTTGAGGCCAATGAAAGGCAAGTCCTCACTGAGCTGATGCTGCAGCCAGGAGGGGCTGTGTGACTTCAGGAGGTGATGCTCTCGCCTGTGTCATCAGCTCAGGTCTCACAGTGCACAGAGGGCCAGGGCACGGACAACCACCACAGCAGTGGTGGGAGTGGGCAGGGTGGACTGGCCAGGCCCCCTCTGTGTGCCAGCACTAGCAGGCAGCAGCTGAGCATCCAGTTCTTGAAGCTGTCACCTGCTGAATTGTGCAAGCCTACGAGATTTCTGCTTCTCAGAGCCAGCACAGCGCTTTGTGTAACGTGAGTCCCTGCAGGACCAGGTCAAAGCCTGGTCAGCGCTCAGGCATCTCCCGTTTCCCAGCCCTGCGAGAGGGGATTGGATTTCAAACGTGCTCTGTGTGTCATCCTCCAAAGACATAATACAAACAAGTGACACCCCAGGACCAGGCATCTGTACGGGGGGCAGAAGGACGGGACAGGAGCTCACAGATGCCCCCAGCCGCCTCTCCGAGGCACGTCCCTCAGGAGGGAGGCTGAAAAGACCAATTTGCACAGCTCTCAGCACCAGGAAATAGGCATTTCATCACGAGTTGAGTCACGGAAAGGAGGATTCAGGCAGGCTGCTGCTGCTAAGGCAGAGACAAATGTAATTTATTACCCTGAGGCCTGCTGAGGCTTGGGGAACTCAGGAGGAACATGCAGCATTAAGGAGGCCTGGCCCCCTAGGAGGCTTTTTGGAGAGTGACTAATTGAGATGGGATATTCTCATCTGTCTGAGCACCTCCAGTCCTTTCTCACGTTTGTATGGTAACCCAAACAGCATGTAGATGCTGGGAGAAGGGGCAGTCCTCGCAGTTAAAGTGCTGACCTGAAACTCGGGACACCTGGGCTCACTCACAGCTCTGGTAGGTGCCTTACACAGCTCAGCAAAGTCACTTCATCTTTGCCTCTATCAATTCCCCATCTGCAAGAGGGGATGAGAGTAGCACAGTGCACCCAGGTGCTAGGAAAGACTACGTGTTCCTGTATGGCTCATCCCTGAGTGCAGGAGGAGGAGGCAGGGACTCTCCTCTCCAGGCTGGGAGCTGCAGGTTATGCCCTTGGGCACTATTACATCACTGGGGGATAGAAGTGGGGTTCCATCACCTCCCTGCAGCCAGCCAGAGGGGAGCCTGCTGCATCAGCAGCGCTTCTGGTGTACGTGCAGACGATCACGAGGTGACACTATGGAGATTTCAGCGACATTTAAAGTCCCTCACAGGATCTGTGCTGCTCGTTGAGGTGAGGACATGACCCATAACCTGCCCCAGCCCTCCCCTGGCTCGGCTGGTTTCAATCATGGGGCGCTTGGCTGAGTGCTGATAAATAGGCTTGGTGCAGGCAGCTGCTCTGGCCCAAGGGTGAGATGGAGTGGTGTCATTTGCCATGCAGCAGTGCCTGTGGTAGCTTTGCTGGGGCCTCTGCATGTTCCTACACGCCTTTGTTCAGCCTGGTATGTATTTGGGTGATCAGGACAGTGGGGTTATGCTAAGGGAAGACTGTGTGACCTTGCAGGAGCTATTTCACATCTGTGTGCTGCAGCTCAGCCAGCATTAGAGCTGTCTCCTGTGCCTGTGCTGCAGGGGAGGGGGACTGGGGAGTCATTTGTTAAATGTGTGAAGAATTTTCAGGTGACTTGGGGGTCTTTTATAGCTGTGCAAGGTACTGGGTGTTTTTCATGTGTGTGGTGATTAACTGGTAGTATTAAATGCTGAAGCCCACCACTTCCCATATGTGCAAGCGTGTGTGTGTGTGTAGCAAGGCCAGGCAAATGACTAATGCAAACCTGAAGAGAGACAGCAGAGCATATTGTAAAGATCAACCCTATTTCAGCTTATGTTCGACTCGGAAATGCCAGAGATTGTTTCATAGTCTTCTGCAATGTTCATTATAAAAGTCCCCAGATGGCAGATGGCTATTAGCTCACTGTGACCTATATAAATGTCAAACATAAAGCTATTGCCCCAGTGAAAATCTCAAAATAAATAACAACAGGAGGGATGCTGTTCTGCTGCCACCAGGATTTATGGATTATGAATTCATGCTAATTCATCCCAAAGCCAGCGAAAGAGCGACTCGTGTCCTTTTGGAGGAATTCACTTAACACCTGCTTGTGGATGGATTCGAGTCCCCAGTGCCTGACTCTTTGCTCTGTCCCCCTCCAGTCCCAGGCAGCTTCCCTGGAGGGACAGCCAGTGCCTGGGAAGGACATGGGTGGTGATGAGCAGGGGACAATGCTGGTGTCACTCACTACTGGCAGTGGAGACTTGCCTTTGTTTGCCAAAACTGTGTAACAGCAGCTTGAGCAGTGATTTCAGCTGTTATCATTGCCCTTATTGATCACAGTGGCAGGTGTCAATCAGGAGAAGTGTGGTTTCTCCCTAGGTTTTTCCATGTGTGTTTGTAGAAGCCAGCCTGTGCTGGTAAGCACGGTCCCCTGGCTTACACTGGGTTGTTTGGAGGAGAAGGGGCAGAGGAAGGGGGGCTTTGTTTGCTCAGTTGGTCTGTTGCTGTGTTCTCATAAATAATCAGAAGATAAATACCACTACCAGTAACTGCAGTGGCTGCAGCAGAACTTTCCCTGTCCTGTATAGTGTCACCAGAAAAGAGCGGTGGAAAAGATGCGCTTTGTAGAAAGCCCAGAAAATGAGCAATGTTACAATGACGGAGGTGTGTAGCAACAGGTCACACAACCCATAACCTCTTTACTATGCTCAGGGCAGGCTATATTTCTCCTCAAACAGAAGTCGAAGTCTCTCAAACCCCCATGTTGTTGCTGTGCTTCAGAATAACGTGTCTGGAGTTTGCTGCACTTTCATCTAAGCACAGAGTTTGATGTATGCACGCTAACTGCATACTCCAGTGTCATCTGTCTCCACTTCCCTCAAAGTACCCTGTAGACAAGACCTTTGAAAGGACAAGAATCGTGTTGATGGGTTGCATGGAATTTGTCCTAAATGGCCTGTTTAGGATGATGGTTCAGGCAACTGGCAATCACCGTTTAGCATCTTCATTTATATCTACGTTTCTGTGGTATCATACCATCAGATGGTACCAAGGCCATAGTGTTCAGCAGTGAGCAAACACAGAATGAGGCTGTTCTAAAGAAAATACTAAATAGTGGAATTTAAAAGAGTTGCTGCCTTTTTTTCCCCCTCAGAACCAGTCTTCACAGAACAAGTTGTTGCTGCTGTCAGAATGGTTTAGGTTTCAGCAGCACAAATTATGTTTGGGTTTTTTTTTTAATCTATTGCTCAGTGAAGAACATAAATGAGCAGCTCCTCGGAATATTTCATCTCCATAAAAGGCCTTTTGGTAAACAAACAAGTGAATATTTTATTAATGTTTCTGATAAAGACACGAGCGTGCAGTGATAGTGTGCAGGGGGTGAATCAGCTTAGTAGAAAATGAAGGGGGAAGAAGGAATGTGGGTCATTTTAATCCACGTAGGAGCAACCTCCACCGTCTTTCTCTCACAAACAGGAGATTTCGTTTGTGAGCTGTTGCAGTAATAAACCTCCCCCAGAAGCACAGGCCTGCTTGCGTTTCTAGCACGCTGATGGGTATTGACTGAATGCTTGAACCTGAGAATCTCTCTCTCAAAGCAAACCCTGTGTCACCCCTTGAGGTGTGCTGCTGATCCCTGGGGATCTCGGAACTGAAAAATGGGATAATCCTATCTATAGAGAGCACACGTTGTATGCGAGGCAACACTGAGCAGAGTGCTGCGATGTCCTCCAAAAGCCAAGTGAAGACTTGGAGCACAGTATAGTAAATCCAGAGCTCAAATCTCTTATGTAATGACCAGGGCTCTAAAAGTGTGTATTAAGCAGGACATTAAAATGACAATGCTAAGTACTTCATACTGTGTGCAGCTCTGCCCTGTATAAATTAAGAGTAATTGAATCCATCAAAAACCAGCCCTGTACAGTAGTTGTGACCACACTGCACTGTAGTTAACATACGTGTGGCCAAGAGGGATGCTCTGATTTATGGTGTGGGTTAGTCAGGGCTGGAAATAGCTGTTTGCTGTGCTTGTTCTGTGGTACAGGCAGGACAGAGCCCTGCTGAGGGCTCCATGGCCACTGTCACAGGTGGAGGGACACTGGACCTGCAGAGAAAACCATTCTGTTGGTGACAAATGCTGTCATCGACACCTTTCCCCTAGTAAATCCTGGTTGCCTTTGCCTGCTTTAACCTTCCTGTTCCAAGTGGCCACTCCTCAGAGCAGAGGGCTGTTATCTTTGGGTACAAAATGAGATTCCTCATCCTAAATCCATGCCTCTGGCTTCATCTCCATGAACTGGCAATCACAGCCTAGCATAGGAGGAAGTTCCAAAGCAGGCAAAATTTCTTAGATGCATTTTCACTTTGCAGTGGGCTGCATCTTTGCAGTGAAAAGCACCCAGAAAGGACACCCAGGGGTGCGCTTCCCGTTCGAGCCGTTCCCACTGTTCCACAGCCTCACACCAACGGGCTACTGAAACTGCACTTGAAAATGAATTTCCCACAAAGCGTTTGCCAAGAGCTGACAGGTGACAGATTGCTGCATTGCTCGGGTATATATTGTTTGTGCCCTAAAGTGAAATGGAGGTCTTGGAACAGCGGCCTTTTGTTTTTCTTTCCCTTTATGAAGCCTGCAATTCCACTGTGACAGAAACCACAGCCGCTGGCTGCTGCCACGCAAAGGCACCAAAGCTGGGTTGGAGCCACAAGTCCAGAATCAGCATAATTGGGCCCAAGCTAATGAACTGGGCAGGAAGAGCTGATGAGCTCAGGATCCTCACCATGTATCTGTAGTGGTCATGGGGTTGAAGCTGGTACCTCTGACAGCTGCAAAGTGAGGTTAGTTGTACTGAAAGGATGGACAAAGCGATTCTGTTCAGTCCTCTTCTTGTGTCACACTGAACTTTTATATCAGGGGAAAAAGCATAGCGGAAAGGCTAGCAGTGATGAGGACCAAGCTCCTTAGGCTGTGCTTGGGTGGGTTCAACCACAGCAGTGGTCTGCGCTGGTGCTGCTGGGGCTCAGGAGACTCCCCAAGGGATGCAGAGCTGGTAGGAATCATGGCAGAATGAGGCCTCTTGTCATGCCAGGCCCGCAGAGAGAGAAAAAGACAGCTTGGCTGAAAGCAGATCTTTTCTCAGAGGCCCAGCTCCAGCTGCCCATGGAAGCCAAGTAAATCTGTGTGCAAGATGATGGTATTTGAGGAGTTGCCATAGCAAAAGATGAGGGTGTGTGGTTGAAACACCAGCATCCCTTGTTGCGTTGCAGCATGGTAGGGTTGGAGTTAACGTGGCCTAGAAGCAGAAACAAAGAAGGCTTTCCTTTTTCATTCTTTGGCATGCCTGTTTCTTGCCTCTCAGAGTATTTGCATGACCATAAATTCAGAGCTCTGGAGGATATTTTCAGCCAAAGACTACATGTGCAGGATATCATAATGTAAACTGCATATGTTGTGAGAAGTTGTTAAATGGAACCAGCAGATGATAATGTGCCCAGCATTGCTGCTAACATCACTTGATTTCCTCCCACCATAGGTAAAACAAGACCTCTTCCCAATCAATTCTAACTCTCTGACAGGCCTATAAACTAAAGTAGAGAATGGGGTTTGGCTACCAGACCTCCACTGGAGACCCAGGAGCTGGCCCTGTTCCTCAGAGTGGCCCTGTGAACACTGAGGTGCGTGGAAGCCCAAACGTGTTTCACTTGCTGCTTCCCATCTCTGCACTCTGCCTTGCAGACAGTGAGACATGTTAAGAAAGTCTGGCACAGCCTGGTCCATCTGCCACCTCCCCAGTCTCTTTCCCATTGCTTTTCCATTGCAAATAGCTGTTCCCCTTTTGGGTGTGACTTCAGGGGTAATGGAAGCTGCAGTGTTTCCTCATTGCTTGAGGATGTGCAGCTGTGAAAGCCACGAGGTGAACACAGCAAACCTGTTTTGAGGAGTTCTCTTAATCAGCTTCCACCAGAAACAGGCTGAAGTGAACAGGAAACTGTTCTCTCCCTGCCAAAATGTGGGGATGTGGTTACAGATCAAGAGAATAACCTGGGTGCTGCTTATGCACTGAAATCCTGGGGGAGATGAACACACTGAAGTTGAAGGAAAAGGGCTAATTTTTAATATATTGACAATTTAAAATGCATCGTGCTGTTAGCATTATCAGGTCCTGGTTTGGTTTGTTTGAAGCCTAATGTTGTACATCAAGTAGGCAAAGACTGCTGGAAGATCTCCTTAGGAAGCAACCTTGGAATATTGTATATATTGTGTTGTAGAGGGGGCAAAGGGCTCCTGTGGAGAGGGAAAACCATCTTCAGGGTTTCTTCCTTCTGCCAGCTCTGACACTGAATCTCAACCTGCAAAGTCAGACTTTCTGATAGCCCTTAGCACAGATATCAGTGTTGGGGTCAGTGCCAATGAAATCCAGTCTGGACAGTGATTTCAGTTTGGGTTTTGACACGTGAATCTAAGGGAGGATGTTTTCCTGTCAACGATGTTACTGTGTGTGGGGAATAACCCTAAACAGTAATCAAGTGAGCACTGAAGGAATGCTGAACCACACGCTTTGGGGTTTGCATTTGTTCAAGCGATCAGGAAGAGATGTGGCTTGCGTGGGTCTCCTGTTTGTGGAGTTCCTTTTGTTTCCTGGACATGCTGCTATGAAATTTCTTCAGTTCTTTTGCCGGGGAGTGTTTGATGCAGGACACTGTCAAAGCAGGGTATAAGGCCAGATGATGCACATGGTCCACCCTGGGAGCCGCTTCCCGTCTCCCATTTAGAAAGGAGCTGATTTCAAAAGTGCAAAATGCATTTGAGTTTGGAAGCTCAGCCACCGGGGATCTCTTCACCCGGGATTTATTTGCCAAATCTCTTGTCAAATTGAGAATTCCAGGGTATTGCAGGCACCTCAGGCAGCACAGGCCGAAGGGAAAAGCTCCTCTTGAGGTGTCTGAGATGTCACTAAGTGCTGCTGAGAAAAGGCAGACCCCTGGACTCCAGACTAGCATAGTAAAGCAGACGTAGGATTTGCCTTTCCCTGTAGTTTCCGTGTGCGTTCATTTTGCCTTGATGTTAATTTAGTTTCATTTCCTTTGCCATGCCTGACTTTAAAAGCTAATCTGTGCTCTTATTATTTTGTTATCGTTTGTCACAAAAGCCTCTGAATTACTCTTTAATTGAGTCAAACGCGGGCTGGGGAGCTCCAGGAATTTCCAGTCCCAATCATGGCAAGACAATTGGATCAAATCCCCGCTGTGAGGAACGCTCTCATTGCTCTCTGCGGCTGCCGTTGTGAGTTCAGAGTCCAGCCAAGGCAATAAAGCAACAGCACGTTGTCCACTGGGGCCCCAAACCCCATTTTGCAGGTTGCAGGGGCACAAAACGCTCAAGCCCCTTCTGCAAGTGCTTGAATAGGATTACCTGGCACTTCCCACAAGGTGGTGTAAGCCCTGTAGGGGATCCAGACCCAAGCTTGTTCTTATGCACTTGGGTTGGGCAGTACTGAGGCTGTTCCAAGAGCTCTTTACCCCAAGGTCTTACTGCATTTGGGGTTGGGTGTTGGTAGTGTTGGGAGGAGCTGCAGAGGTGTTTGAGGGGGTCTGCTCTCCTCTGTGCTCATCTGGGGTTTCCTTGGAAGGAGCACAGAAAGCTTCATGCTCTGGGTTAGGGAAGAATGGGCCCCTAGCCTTTGAGGAGTACTCTGCATTGTAGAAGAGTCCTCAGCATCACTAGAGGTGATAGACTCTGCTCTGAATGTGGTATCCAAAGTACTGTGTTAGCTCAGCACCTGAGGCCTCCATTAAATAGCTGGGATGGATCCTTAAGTTTCAGATCTGCTGCAGAGTTTGGATGCTCTTGGATGCAGGACTGCAGGCATGAAGAACCCAGTTCTGGAGTTGTCGGGGGGGGCACCTTGTAATTCATAGAAATGTCTTTATAAGCCTGTGAAGCTGACCAAAGAAAGTGAGAAACAGTAACTCCAAACCAACACTGTTGGTATTCATGGTATGCTAGGTAGTAGCACCTTTTGCAGGAAGGTGTAAAAACATGGGAGAAGAGTTATCCTGATAAAGAGAGGATTAGTTAAGAGGATTTTGTCTTAAGTCCTGAACATTTTCCCTCGGGGGCAGGTGTCAAACAGCCCGATGAGTTGTGAGCATCCTCTGTCCTCCTGAAAGCAAATTCTACCCTGATAAACACTGCAAGGAAGAACTCTTGGAAATGCAGCCTGACTTAGATCCTGTCCTTTCCCAAGGGAAGTGAGTGCCTGTTTCTTAGACAACGAGGGTAAGAAATCCTCCTGCTTGCTTCTGTCTTACTGGAGTGGGCCCTTTTCATTCCACACTGCCAGTTCCCTATGATTGAAATTTGAAAGCATGTAGCTGTTAATCTGGGAATGATTAAAGAGCCTCATTTCTTGGAAGAGTCAGTACTCATCATCTGCCGTGCTGAATGAGCCTCTAACATCCCCTGATCCCATTATATTGTGATTAATTGTGCCAGTTTAAGTCAATAATTCATTTGTTAAAAATAGGCCTGCAAAGTATCATTTGTCTCAGGGGAGATATGAGAATAAAAAAAAAATTCATTTGATACTTCTCATTAAATTAGTGTTGGGAGTTCTATTGAAGGGTTCTGTTCATGAAACATTTATTGCAGGCTTATTTGATAAGAAGTTGTATTTGTCTAAAATTATGTCTGCTAACAGATGTAACGGCCTGCATTTTCCCCTTGTTAATGAAAGTATAAAGAGCCTAAATAAGTGCTTGACTGGGGAGAGAAGTCTGGGATGACAACAAGGGAGATTTCTGAACATGTGTTTTACCAAACAGGCAGAAATAATGTCCTCATCTTTCACTGCGAAGTGGGGTCCTCTTCTCCCCACTCACTCTTCAGCGTGACAGTGTGGTAATGGGAGGTTACGTGCCTGCAGTGAAAGATGGATGTGCCCCAAAGTCTCATACGTGTAAATGGTTATAAATGTTGCATTCATATTCATCGAGCCATTAAAAATGTTTCAGCTGTAAACGGTTCTAAAAGGAATATATAGGGAATAGTAGCTAGTCTGCTAATGATAATGGCCATAACTGACAAAGACACATGCTTAATATCTTCATCTCTCCAGTCAGATGTACTCTGTATCCCAGTTATATTCCTGAGATGTGTGGAAGGACATACAGATTACCAAAGCTGCACAGAACACCCCTTCAGGAGGCGGCCAAGGTGGCTAATGGGGTGTGCAGCCTGATTGCAAGGTCACTGATTTCAATCCAGGCCAGGTCGCTGAGGGCCAGAATCCCTTTAGTAGCTAATGGATGTTCAGTGGCCTGCACCACTGAAGCTCAAAGGTGGTTTCAATTGCTCTGACCTACCCCTGTCGTCTTTACTAGAACATAAACTGAGTAGTGCAGGGCTCTCCCTTGGTGCAGGAGGAGGAATGGGTTATGCTTCATCCTTTCAAGATGTGCAGCAAATCCCAGCCTGACATGATGGCTGAGGTCCAGGCAGTAAAGTTTGCTGTTTCTTGGTATTGGTTGGATAACCAGGGATTTCACAATTACTAAGCTCCAACCACAAGTTCTCGTTAATCATCACCTAGTAGAGCTCTGGAGGCTTCTACTGGGAAGGGTCCCTGGGGCACATCCCCATGGATGGCTGATTCATGCGTGCCCTGTGTCACCCTGCAAAGCTCACAGTTGTCCCAGTTGTCCCTGTTCCTCCTTCTGGGGCTCAACTACATCATGGTTCTGGGCAGCCTCATCTAGTTGAAGATGTCCCTGCTTATTGCAGGGGGGTTGGACCTGGATGACCTTTGAAGGTCCCTTCCAACCCAAACTGATGTGTGATTCTATGAAGAGTGTGATGCAAAGCAGAGCCCTTTCTGGTTTATGGTAAGAAGTCCTCGAGAGCTGCAGATGGCTTCTGCACAAGATGCAGTGCAGCATGCTGTGTTTGAAATGCTTTCAGTGATTCTGTGAGGCTGGATGAACTCAGCCCATAATTCATTTCAAGTTAGGAAATGAAGGATGGGGAGTGTGTGCTAGGGAAGGAGGCACTGGAGACGTCAAGGAAGCACTGCACCATTCAAGGAAATGTGCATGTTAAACTAAGGCTGGGTTTAGAAACCCAGTGAAGGCCCATGCCAGCGTCTGTTCCAACATTTATACCGACAAAAAAAACCTCCACAGACCACAAGTCTCTCTTCAAAACCGGGGTCTGTGTTTCTCACTTGTGTCTTTGAGGTATTTTGTAGCTCTTGCATCACATTACCTGGTGATCTGCCCATCAGCCGTGCCGCACAGCGCACAATCCTTCCATTGTCTGAAAGCTGCCTTGTTTGACAGCAAGTTCTATTAATGTGATGTGCTGGGCCAAAAATGTGTCACTGCTGAGGAAGGGTGAGCGAAAAGCGCCTTTGATGTCTGAGTGACAAGTTTCATATGTCTGTGTGGGGTAGAGAGAATCCGAGCAGCAGTCAGCAGGGAGGGGGAAAGAGGGACAGGAATAGTCCAGCAGCTGTAGGTGCACGCTCTGCTGCATTGCTCTGGTCTGCGGCCACTGCTTGGTGTTCTGTGTCAGCAGGATAGCAGCATTGCCCTATTTTTAACACGATTATGGGTTTACAACCTCAGCCTTTTAATGCACTCAACGCTACTTCTGATGGTGTCCATAGAGAAACAGGATGGATCTTGTTTATACTCAGCATAGCTCAGCTCAATTAAGTCAATGAAGCTAAATCAAGGACAATTTCTGTTCGATGGAGCTGGGAGTAAGTCTCTGTAAACTCAGTGCAGGTTGTATCTGTCTCTGACAGATGGCTCAAGGAAGGTAGGGGGGTGCTGTCATTTTCTCACACTTTGGCAGCATTTTGTGTAGCTTCTCCTGTCAATAAAATCTCATTTGAATTGACCTGAATTGACAGATATCTATTGACTTGAACAGGAGATGGATCCAGTCAATAAGCTCTCATGCCTCAGGGCTTAAGCCAGTCACGAACTCAGGGTGTGTTAGAAGGAAATATCCCTGATGTGTTGATTATTCCATAAAGTTGTCCACTAGGAGGATTTATGGACACTTGGTTGCTCACAAATACAACATACGGGACTGTAGGGACCATTAACCTGTTCTAGTCCAACAGTCCTGAGGTTCTGCAGCTCTGAATCTCTTCACAAGGAGTACAAAGATTGTTTGTGGTTTTTAAAAGCATGGGAAGAAGAATTTTGTGCTTGAATCTTAACCTGGGTAGCAGAACCTGAGATGTGCTTTCCCCGTTTCCCCTCTCCTGCTTATATAATCCTTTATCTAGCTTTGCAGCCAGCGCTCTTGCAGTGCTTCTGAAGGGTTTTGTTCTGGAAATGCAAGCTTTGGCTTCGTTCTAATGACTCAGCTGCTCGTGCTGTGCCTGTATCTTCAGCAGCTGGGACTTTGTCCCTTAGTTCTAAGGGTAGGACATTGCTGCAGTGGTTTACGCAGTTCGTTCTCGTTGGTTTAAGCAAGGATGCATTCAGTAGAAACAAGAGCAATGCTAATGCAGCACTTTCATCTTCTTGGCCTTAACTTCCTAATTTGGCTAATGAATGCCAATCACAATCCTATAATGTGAATAAGTATTTCTGTAGCTGAGGAGTGACCCTGGCACAGAAAGATTTGATCCCTTTCCAGAAGCAACACTCCAAGCTCCAGTTCAAGGCCAGAAATCCTTTGCTCTCATCTTTCCCAGCTTTAAGAACAAAGCATGACTAAGGGGTTTATCATGGCAGAAAGACACTTTGTGAGTTAACTCTTTGTGTTAACTTGGTCATTAACTAGATAGAACTAAAAATCCAAAGAACCCCTAAGAAGAGTTTCTGGTTTACAGATTAACCTGTTCACAGGGCAAACAAGATGCTCTCCATGCTTAACTAGCAGTGAATTGAGGACTAGGGAGAATCTTGCCATGACTGTGTATCCTACCTGCTTTGAAATCCAGTCCTGTGGCATATGAGATGGGGAAAAAAACCTCCTTGCCTTGGTTTTACTGTTATTTTCTGATTCCAAGCTCAAATAGAAGAGGGAAAGGTCACAGTTCTCATTCATCAGCAGTTTATATAGAAGTGTTTGGTTTTTCATTCAGTAACAGGAAGGTGTGCCCCAGCTGGGCCAGGAATAGAACAGCTGAATGGCTCCACTAACACCCAGCAAACCCAGACTAACCCTGTGCTGGCTTTGCTCTTGGCACTGTAGTTGTCCCACTTGGAAAACTTCTGCTGGTTGCGTTAAGAGGTAAGCTTTGTGACTTACCTGGTATTTCTCACCCTCAGGTTAGGAGGAGCAAACTGCTTGGTTTCAACAGGTAGTTTCTGCAAAATACACTTGAAGCTGTCAAGGAGCACAAACCTTTGTGCTGTGTTTGCTCTCTGGAAGCTGTTGTTGAGTCCTGCACTGGCCCCTCAGGGCTTGAGAATTCACTTGCATGGGGAGAAGTGGTGAGAAGAAAGGAGAAGCTTCAGGCAGGAGGTGGGGATCAAAGTTAGGCCTGAAACATCCCCAGGATCTGAGATACGGAAACTTCCACGTTGAACTGCTGGAAGGCGCATTGGAACCAGAGCTAGAGGGGCACAAGTCAGAGGTGTTGGTCTTCAAAAGAACACGCTGAGCTTTGAAGGAGGCCTTTGGTGCCAAGGGAGGTCTGTCAGCCTGGTCAGCAACCCCTTTAGTGAGACCTCAGGAAGCTGGGTTTGATGACATTTTGTGGCTGCTCGTGTGTGAGAAGCAGGGTAACCTCACTCGTTCCCCACAGCCATCAGCAAGGAGCAACTGTTACTTGCAGCCCGGGGTTGGATTTGAGCTGAGATGCTGGAGGTCAGAAGCTGTCACTGCTATTCCTTTAAGTCATCCTCTGTCCCTCTGTTCCCAGCCGTGGCAAGGCTGCCTGTCAGCAGGGAGCATAAAACAGATTGTGACACAGGGCAGTGATTTTTTTTAACAATCCTATTATGAAAGACAGAGTGCTCCCATTTCCTTTGCAGCTTTTATCAAGACTTAAATTGCTGCCAAGGGAAAGGAGGGGAAAAAAGAAAAAACCTCACTGCTTTTATTTTATTTTTAATTCTTTTTTTTTTTTTTTTTTTAGAAAAGATTTTGCTTAGTTCCTAAATTCCTTCCTAAGTCTCCTCCAAGCAGAGATCCAGCAGTATCCCTATTAAATTATATAGAGCGAGTCCAGTCCTTGGCTGTCAGCGGGACCCATCAGTCCTAATTTATCGCCCCAGGAAACACAGTACAATTATGGTAATAAATAATAATAGGATTCAGTACATGACAACATGAATGATGGAGCCTCTCAGAACTCATTTACATTGCTTTGTGTTGCAATCACCCTGCTTCTAATGTAATGCCAAGCAAATGAGCCTTTTTGAATATTGTGCAATCTATTGCAAGTCAACTGGCACAAAACTCACTCAATAAATCATGTTCAAACACATGCCTCTAATGACAGGTAAATCAACAATGAAGTAATTGCATTTAATGTATTGAAATACTGGACAAAAACAGTGACCTCAAAGTGACTTTTTGTAGAAGGTTTGATATAGTTGCAATGGCAGATGGGTCTGTTTTTATCAGGCACTTCTTGCTCAGATGCACATGTGGGAATTAATGATGCTATTTCCTCCACACACCTTGATTTAGTGGCTGCTTTCAGGACCAGCCCCGTGCCTGGTGCTGGCAGCTCCTGGCATAGCTACAGCCTTGCAGGTCTGGGCACTGAACCCTGGGCTCAGGCAGGAGCTCTCTGAGGACCAGTGCACTTGATAGTGATGCTCGAGGTTCTGTGCTGCTGCAGTGATGGGACTCCATCAGAGGCACTTCAGTTCAGCAAGTGTACAGTGGTTTGTTCTGCTCTGGTGCTTCAATTGACTCTGTTCAGTTTGCCCGATTTCCGTGTTCCATTTATTTCAATAGAGGAGGAAAAGGATGGGTTGGACTGTGGAGCAAAGGCTTCTGTGCTACCTCCCGTCAGCCCCTCATGTGGCTTCATGTGCAGCGAGGTGGGTGTTTTGGTGGCTGGAGGATGGAGGAATACGTGTATTCATATTCTGCTTAGACCAGAAGGTTGGTTTTGCTTTGGTGGCAAGGACAACGTCAGACTTGCATTTCTGATCCCTAATGGGATGTTTCAGGCAAGACTTTCTGCCTTTTTCCTCAATGGATCATGCAGACATTTACACTTCTGCAGACCCTGTAGGGGCTGTTTTCTACCATGCTACACTGAGGGTATTTTCTGCCGCTTTGCTGGCTTGTTACCGACTGTAGGAACCACACTGAAGATCAGTCGGGTTCAAAGTGCTGCTAAAAGTGCTCTGATGAAATAACCTTGCCTCAGAGACCACTGCTCCTGAAGAGCATCACTGCTCTCACAGAGGTGTTGCTGTTCCAGTGCCATTCCTACACCACGGGGCCTGCTCAGAGCAGATCCTGTATTTCCACACACTTGGCTCTTCAACAGCCATCCATGAGCACTCTGAGGGACCAGATGGCTGGGCTGGACCACAGGTGATGTGTGGGTAAGAACCAGCATGAAAAGAACTGGTCTTTGTAGAGCAGCTCCTCAGTTGTTGTTGCCCCATGAAAATGTGGTATCAGCAGAGGAAAGTTTAAGATGATGCTTGAAGGCTGATGAAGAAACGACATTGCAGATTTTGGCTCTGACTTTGTTCCCTTACCCTTCCCTGGAGAGGGAGTTTGGCAAGTGTCAAAGGTCTCCTTGGATTCTTGAGGCAATGGAAAGGTTTTGCATATCCCCAGGCTTGACTGTCTCTGCTGATAGCTCCCATATGATATAAACTGATTAGCAAAATGTCTAGAGCCAGGACAAAAGAACTATTAACTAGGGGAAAAAAGAGAAGAACAAGAAATGTCTGCAATTGTAGAAGATTGTTCCCAGTTGTACTTACCATCCAGTCTGTTCCTTGGCAGTGGGAATGTCAGGATGCAATCACCCAGATTTCCTAGACACACGGCCTCTAGGATCTCAGTTGCAAACGCTTCCAGTGTTGATCTTGTGGTAGTCGTGGGGGGCTCTGCTTTGGTTTTTCCTAGCTGTTAGGATGGATTCCTGTCATCCCAAGGAACATGGCAGGTATTTGGCAACCAGGCTACGGCAGCCACAGTTCATTGTGAGAGGTAAAGCCCTGTAAAGTCCAAAGGCTGGTGTGGTGGTAGTGACTCTGCCTGGGGCTTTCTTAGACTGTGGGAATTGAGCTAAAGTTTAATCTGAACTTTGATAAGCGTTGACCTAATTTTGCTGGTTTTAAGGGCTACCACTGGAACAAACCTGAGGTTTTTAGGTGTAGTGATGTATTAGCCTAGAGAAAGCAAGCGGCTGCAGATGGGACCTGCACCTCTGAAGTAACTGAGGGTCAAGAGTTGGATCCTGTGTTTGGGCCAAGTATTTTGCCTAGGATTTTGTTAAACTCCTTGTCTCCAAACTGCTGTTCTCCGCTCCGTAGGGCAGTGCATGCGTGAACACATCTGTGCCATTCCTTGTCTGCTCACACGCACACAGAGCAGCTGGGCAGCGGCACACGCATCCTGCAGCGCTCCCTTGCACAGACACATTCCCTTTCCCGGCTCTCCCCCTCCCGCTGCCTTCCCAAGCTCCCCAGTGTGAATTAATGTCAGCAGTTTGGCGGCAGGAAATAGACTCACTCCCCTTGTCATTTTATTACGCAGCTCCCAAGAGCCAATAATCAGGCTCTGGCTGTGAAAAGGCCCCGGCTTAGGCAGCTTGATTAATGACTGGGGGTCACTGAGCAGCACCTTTCCCACTGGATCTCTGAAGCACACATACAGCCCAGCTGGAAATGAACAAGAGTCTGAAAGTGAGGAATAAAGAGCCTGAACAATCACGAACTGAGAACAGCCCCTGCCAAGACAAAAGGGAGGAAATGCTGCTTTTGCAGGCGTCCTTCATCCAGGAGTTGGTTTTCTTGGTTGGGTTTTTTTCTCTCCCTGAATCCAGTGGGGTTGCTGCATTAACTGCTCAGGACACAGGGAAGGGTGCAGGCTCTGAGGATTCGGGAAATCTGGGATTTTGGCACAGGACTTGGGAAATGTGAAAGCTCCTTTTCCTTTGCTGTGCCTTTACCATCCATTGTGTCTATACCGGCCTGCTAAAAGGACTGAAACTGAAGTCCAGTGTTTTGGAAACACCAGGAATCAGAGAGGACTAAAACGGGAAATGAACTTGGAAGGGAGCAAACTCTGCAGGCAGTTTTGCTCTTCTGCATCTTCAGGCCCAGCTCAGGGTGGCTCCTGGGAAAGGATGGGGTAGGAGGCTTGGATCCGTGTTCTACAGGAGCAGAGGCATTCCTCCTGCAGCACCTTTTCCTAGGTCCCCCTGTCGCTTTGGGAAAGGCTTCCCCCTGCAGTGCTTTCATAGCAGTGGCTGCTGCAAGCCAAGTCTGCTGGGTAGCACAGCTCTGCTCCATGCGAGCACCAGGCAGGAGGTCCAGCCCCATGCTGTTAATTCCACTCCCCCCAAGCAATGAAGCAACAAGCAAGTGAGAACTGTTTGGGGCTGATGTCATTGGTCTGCACAAGAGGCCCAGGGAGATGTTCTGCCTTGAGACATATTAACCCCAAGCTTTTCACTTTGCTTGGTCAATCATTACTCCACGCTTTCATCCTATTGTGTGGCCATGAAACCCAGCAGTGGTGCTGAGTACGGATTCCTTTTTGGAGCAGTTCTATAGAGAAGAGTGAAGTTCTTGGTGTCCCTGGAGTTTCTGCAGATGCACTACAGTACCTGCAAGCAGTGGCTTGGGCTCAAAGGTCCTTTCTCTCATGGTTTAATTCACCTTTAGGGCCTTGTCTATGTCCAGAAGACTCGTCTTCTTAAGAATAGTGGTCTTGAAACCACTCTAAATGCAGTAAACCATTGTGTGAACATGAGCTTCAGTTTCAGGCTATTTTAAGCCGAATTAGGATGGATTTTAAGAGCACCACCACAGCCTTTGCGCTGGTTTACTCTACGAGATAAAAATTGCCTATTAATGTGTCAGATGCATCAGCATCTTACTGTGACTTCAGCAGTTGCTGCTCTTCACATGCACAAATGCAAGTTAACATGCTTGAACTAGACCATTTTGCATTGAGATTTAACTTAATCCAACTTAACTTTTGTTTGCTCTGATGGCGTACAGTGACTCGACTCACAGCGAGGGTGTCACTTGTACTTGAGTCTTTGCAAAAGAGATGTGAAACGCTGTTGCCCTACTTTGCAGAATGAGGAGATACAGTGGAAGTGGGAGGAATCAGTCCAATAGCACTCAAGAAGCTGGCAATACAGGAGGCATGTCAGTCACTCGTAGGAACAGAGGGAGAGTTTGGATTTAATTCACCTCAAATCTCAGTTGATGCTGCATGAGTGAGTAGTGAGTTTTGATTCACTGCAGACAAGGGAAAAAAAAGATGCTGATTTTTCTGGCTGAGTCAGCTCTGTGAGTCAGATCTGGGGAGGGCAAATTTCAGTCTTTTGTTATTAAAACAAGAGAAATAACCAAAGCATCTTCTTCAAAAGAAAAGGTGAAATGTTGCCCCTGACCCGATCTTTGTTTTGTGTATGATTTCCCGCTGCGATGTGGAACAACTGGGTTTGAGATGGCACAAGAGAGGAAAGGAGGACTGAACTGATGCTATTGAAGTTTCCAAGACCTTATGGACTAGGAATAGCAAATCTGCTCCTATGAGGTCACTTGTTCGCACTCTGCCACCCTAAAAGCCTGCCTTTCACAGCACTCTGCAGTGCTTTGTCCAGCCAGGTTTAATTGACTCAAGTGATGTGGTTTGCACTGCTTCCCATGAGAGGGTATTTTGCAGTCTAAGAGCTCCCCAGGAAGAAAGATTTCCTGGTAATCAGTCCAAATTTTCCTGTTGCTAATTAGCTATAACCTATTGGCTCATTTCTTCTCAGTGGCCTTAGAAACCCACATCCAGCATCTCAGAGTTTCCCATTTCCTTGCCCATTACCCAGCCCTGTTTCTCGCCATCAGTCACCATCTCCCTGGAGGAGCTGGGCTCGTGTGGTCTTGGTGTTACCCATCTGGCACCAGAAGCACCCCAATTTCCAAAGCCAGCATCCACAGCACAGCAAGGTCAGGCTCAGTATTTGCTGGAGCTTCAAAGAACTCGGGTCAAGATCCAGCAAACTCAATACTGAGGAAATGAGGTTGCTAGGATCCCGAGATTGTTTATTATGCTCTCAACTTTAATTAGCTGTAAGTAACATCATGTCAGTGTTCTGCCACAAATGCTAAAGCTGTCAAGGCAATTTTACCGAGTCTGGCAGCTTAAATCAGAAACAAGAAAGTCAACATGTCAATAATGGATCTAGACATGATGGATGTATTAAAGGGGAAACCTAAAAGTTCTGGACTTCATTATACTGACTTCAGCTCTGAAAATGCATGCCAGCGAAATCTGCACCTCATTGGAAAAGCCCCTTGGGGATGCTGTTCTCAATTATGGGGCACTTCTGCTCACCTCTGTGCAGTTGGTTTCAGCAGTATAGACCTTACAAAAGGTGAATAACCTGTTCAGGTACAAATAGATCTATGGAAGTAGAGAGGGTCTGGTGAATCCAGGGGTGGGGTTGTTACTTCCCTTTAAGAAGGAGCTGTAAAACACTCAGAACAAATGCAATTATCCTTAACATCAGGCATGTTTAGAGGCAGGAGATGTTGGTCCTGGTGTGCAGAGCCCCTTTCCCACATTCTGACATGGGAAAATGACCCTCAGTTCCAGTCCCCTTGTTAGCACAACTGAAAATCAGGCCTCCAGATGCCTCTTCCAGCCCGTGCGTCCAGCACTGCCCTGAGCCAGGACTGTTCTGGAAGTGTTTTGGTGAGGCTTCTCTTTCACATGAATGTTGTGCCTTTATAAAGCTTCCTTAGGAAGGGACTGACATCCTGGCTAATGCAGCAGCACTGCCCTGATGCTCAAAGCCCAAACGTGGGCAGAGGTCTTGCCTTCTCCCTATGCTCCCTCCCCTGCTATCGCTTGGAAGTGGAGTCTTTCTGCTGTAGAAGTCGTTGGGTGTGAGGCTGCAGTGGGGAGTCAGGAGGAGATGAGTGAACTGTAGCTGCAGGGGATGTGTGTGGGAGAGAGAAAGCGCAGGAACGAACTTCCTTTCTCTTTCATTAGTTAATAGTTGTTTATTTTCTGACATGTCCCATTTTAAGTGTATTTTGGCTTTGTGTATTATACATATGTCTATTAAAATTAAGCAGATTTGCCATGGTCTGACAATGTTAATTCTGCTCTGAAAACACAAGCAGATGTTTCACAAGCTCTCAGGTTGTGGGTTAACCACAGCTGGCGTGTGTGTGCCGAGGAGCCTGCGCTCCCCAGTACCTGATGTCCCGAGGTGGGGCTGGCAGCAGAGAAGTGGAGGATGTCTCATTTTACACAAGGTAATGGTTGAGTCAGTGTTTGTTTTAAAACCTGGAGGTGCCTCAGTTCTGAAGAGCAAAAGGCCTAAAGAAATCCAAAGCTTTTCAGAGCTGGTCAGAATGCCCAAGGTGCTGCTTTAAATCCTCTGTTCCTCTGCTCAGACTGACTTTGCGGCTGCTTTTCCTGGAGTTGAGCAGCACATTAAGGCCATCATGGAATCAAAACTTCAGCCCCTTTCTTTGCTCAGGCTTTCCCTTTCGTCCACATTTGGCTCTCCCAGATGTTGTTGGTAATTTCCGGGTTGTAATTAATAACAATAAATCAGTGCAGTCCATCAGGGCTGGCTGTTTCCTGCCACCACTTGGATGAGAGGGCTATGGGTTTCTTTCCAGCTTTTCCAACTGTTGGTCAAGGGAAGCTGTCATATGGGGACTGTTGGTTAATAATAAACCCCAGCACATTTCCTCCCTGGGAAAGTAACATCTTCACATCTGCTTTTGGGTGGAAACATCTGTTCTATCCAAGCCTTGTCTGTCTTGAGAAGAGCCAGGCATCCTGGGAAGGCATTCCAGCTGGGGGGGTGTGTGTGTGTGTGTGTGTTCTTCTCTCTTCCCCACCCCTCTCCCAAAATCTTTCTGACATTGATCTGTGTCGAGCAAGCAGCAGCATCCAGACGTGTGCCAGGCATTCATCTCTTCCACAGAACTGCCTCAGGAGCCCAGGGAAAGGCATGAAAGATGCAATAAGCTTAAAAAACAAAGAAAAAAGTCTACTTCTTAAGGATGCAAATATTTAAGAAAGGTGTTATCAATGCTATGAACACACAGGAGCGAAGCAATCAGAGCTAATGGAGGCTTTTCCTTAGCCTCTAACAAGAAACAATGGGCGAGTCCTGTTGTATAACAGAGTTTCTATTAACACAGCAGCAGAATTAGGTGGGGAAAGGAGAACTAGACAATGCTGCTGAGCTCACCCCACTTCAGTAGATAAATGGCAATCGGATTCCAGTGGCGGGCGTTGCTGAGCTGGTCGTGCGCATTCAGGTGACCACAGCAGATATTTTGCTTTATCTCAATGGAGAAGCCAGTGGCTTTCTCATTGCAGCATCCCTGAGGCAGCTGGCGAGCACATTGTGCATCACAGCAAGGAGGAGCAGTGCTCTAAGCTGGGTTGCTGTACCACCTCATGTTGCTGTGCCACCTCTGTTTCAAGAGGCTAGCATAAATCTGCATTGATTCTCTCTACTGTAGTGGGTTGACTCTATATCCTGAAGTAGTGACAACAGTATTTGGGCCTGGGGCATCTAACCAAAGAATAAAAATTGCCATTGTCAATGTTTGCAACCTGCTGTGGACTTTAATTTCTTCAGGAAAAGGGAATCTTGCATTGGGGTTGTGGAATCTCCAGCAGACTTGAATCCGTGTGCCATGGCAATGCAAGCAGGCCAAGTTTGACAGCACTGTTGCCACAGCTGCCTCGTGAGTCTTTATCTTCTCAGTCCATAAACCACACCTTGAGTGAGATGAGACAGGAGAGCTAACAGCTTGCTGGAGCACAGCTCCCACTGCCTGTCAGGTTGTGCTTCGCTGGTGCTCCCACTTCTGGTTTCGCTTCACAACCACTTCTTCCAAGCTCCAGTTTTACAGCTCGGGTTCAAAGCACTGCACATGCTATTATCCCCATTTGAGAGGCTTTCAGGTCACAACCAGAGCTCTCAGGACTATGCAGAGCTCTTCCCTGCTGCCAGATGCTCTTCCCAGGTCTTGTATTCCTTATCATCCTTGGAGGCCTTTGGCTTGTCAGCAGCAAAACCTCTGCCTGTCCGTTCTCTCAGCTGGTGTCAGGGTGAGCCAGGGTGTTGGGAGAGGAGAGGAGCCTTTGGTGAGCCCAGACATTGTCCCTGGCTGCTGCTTCCTTGTCCTCTTACCCTGCTCGGAGTGGGAAGAGAGCCAGTGGTGAAAGCAAGCAGCCGCAGATGTTTTCGGTAAGTCTTAGGCTCTCCTTCCTCACCCCATGGGCGCTCTCTGTGTTGCATGAACATTTGTTCCTTGTCGCTTGAGGGGAAGAGCACAGTATGTATCAAAGCCAACAGTGCTCCAGCAGCGAAAATGTGAGGAGAGATGCTAAACAGCTCAGGCAAGGACTGCAAGCCTCCAAGTGATGAAACAGAGAACCGCAGCAGTGTGGCTGCAGAGGATCTAGGCCAGTTACTTATTTTCTCATGATCACTGTCACTCCTAAAAGCCAGCTGCAGGCTTGGCCATCCCCCCGGTGTCACCCTGGCTGCTGCTGGAGCCTGCGGATGTGTCAGGCTCTGCGTTTGCTGGGGGGGGGGACATGTCACTGGGAGCTCCATGCCCTGAGGCCCAGTGTGGAGCGTGGGAAGGCAGCAGGAGCCCTGCCAGGCGGGTGCCTGACTTCTCATTATCTTTCATCACCCATTTTTGCCTCCTGCTTGGATTGCAAAGGATGCCGGGTGACAGGTTGTGTCAGAGAAGGGAGACATGAATCGGGCAGGACTGGCAGTGGGTGCTGCCACCCCTCAGTCACAGAATTGCTGGAGCTGGCCCAGCTCATGCTGGTCAAAAACTCCTGCCAGCACAGATCCACGTTCAGAGCAGAGATGCTGCTGTCCAGGTCATTACTGAGGGCTGGATATAATGGGAACAAAGAGCAGGGGGTAGCTGCGGCGCTGGGTTGGCTACGCAATGCTGGCAGAGCAAGGAATTGCCATAGGCAGCAAAACAGGGAAGCAGGGGCTGACTCATGGTAGATGGTTTTGTTTGTACAATGCTTCACTCGAGCAGCCTGTGCTGCTGGTTTAAATGCAGAAGTACCAGCACAGGTAAAGCTAACCACCAGAGTGGAAAGGAGGGGTGGACAGGATTGGACGGGGCTTGGAGCAAGCTGCTCTAGTGAAAAGTGTCCCTGCCCGTGGCAGGGGCATGGAACTGGATGAGCCTTAAGGTCCCTTCCAACTCAAACCATTCTGTGGTTCTATAATCCTGGAAGCTGTGGGGGAGCAATGATCTCAGTGCATCTCTGCAAGGCTTATCTTGTTAACCCAGTGTATAATCTGGGTGTCCCAGCATGCTTCCCAACCCTGGGAGATCAAACTTCATGCGGTGGCAAACTGCTGCATTGGAATAATCACCTGCTCTGTAAGCCAAGGGAAACTGAGGCACATTGGGCCGCTGGGCAGCCCATCAGGGGCTGGGCAGAGCGGTCCAGCTGATCCCTCTGCAGACCCTCCTCTGCTCACAGCTCTCCATGGTGCGCTCCGAGGGGTCCCATGGACCCCAGCCCGGCACTGGGAGACGTGGCCGGACCTGGGGAGCACTGCTCCAGCCCCGTGCTGCAGGGCTGCAGACCTGCCTGCGAGGTGGAAGACTGAGGAAGTGCTTTTGCCAGCTGGATGGGGATTTATGACTGCAGCGGCACTTCCCTCCTGCGCTCAGGCGGAATTAGTCAGGCCACGCGCACCCACTGCCAGGCCTTGTATGGATGAATTCACACATTAGAGAAGGATTTGTCTCCCTCCGCTCCCCCTCCGGCATCCTGCCCCCTTCCAGCCACCCTCCTGCTGTATCCAAAGGGGAGCCCATCCTTCGGCTGAAGCCTTCCCTTGGTCTCCGCTTCTCTCCAGCCATGTGTTGTACCCCATGAGCCGGCTTGTGGCATTTATTAGCAGGAGCAGAAAAGTGCTTGCCTCATCACAGAGAGCAGCTGGAGGCAGAATGGGTTTCAAAGGCATGTGGCTGACCTCTACCTCAGCTGCGGGGCCGGGTACTGCCGACTCAGTGGAATATTTCTTCTTCTTCTTCTCTGCCTCTCCAGCTCCTTTCTGCAGTGTCCTGACCTTGTGAGGCCTTGGTCTCCCCCCTATCCATCTCCCAGCGTTCAGTCTCTCCTGTGAACTCATGCTGGGAGATTAATTGCCACTATCGCCCCTAATCCATCACACTTCCCAAAGATTGTTTTGACATCTAGTTAATTTTTGGCTGATGATTTATCAAATTCTTATTACCGTGCTCTGAAGGGGCTCATTTATTGTGTTGATTCATGGTAATGATAAAGGGGAACCTTTTTGAATTTTAACTACATTCCCTCATGTTCTTCCCAGCACAGCTAAAGAGGAAAAAAGGGAAAAAATAGAGCCAGGGACTCTTAATTCAGAGAGTAAAAGGAGAGGGGGGAGTTAAAAACCCCCTCTATCCTCCATTATTTTTTGAGAGCCAAAAGTCCTAAAAGAGGTTAATATATATTAAGACATATTTTTAGAGTTCTGGTCTGGCCTGTGTTTCGAGAGCATCCCCCCAAGGCTCTTTAAAACATTTATTGCCCTGTAATATTACCTAAATGTCTACTACCATTTTATTCAAATAGAAGTTAATGCTAAATGATGTCAGTCATGTACCAGTGGAAATGTAAAACATGTCTCTCTGCCAGTCCATATGGCAATTCCAGCTTTTAAAAGTACACAGAGAATTTTCTGCAGCCCTTTATGTCATTCCCCCAGCTTTGTTCCCACCTATTTTTAATTTGCTGTGCAGTTTTTAATAAGCCCAAATGGAGAAGGGAACACGGGAAATGGCCATTGGCTCTCGTTCTTTCCTCTTTCCAGGCAGCTCAGGGCGTTAGAGCCCTTACCTGCAGGGAAGGACATGGAGCAGGTCCTCCTCCTGGACCGGGAGTGTGTGGATTCATGCGTACATGGGTTTGGGAAGGGAGATGCTCAGCTGATGTATCAGGCAGTGAGGTGGTGCTGTGTGAGCTGCAGGGATGCTGGGAGGGATGCTGATAGGGATTCATGTCTGTCTGAGGGCAGACACAG
Organism: Lathamus discolor; assembly: GCF_037157495.1. NCBI lineage: Eukaryota > Metazoa > Chordata > Aves > Psittaciformes > Psittacidae > Lathamus > Lathamus discolor. The sequence continues at coordinate 2,744,040 of NC_088905.1, forward strand.
GAAGAGCCACTTAAAAGACACTCCAAGGGCCTAACAAAAGCCATTTCCATCAGCCCATCCAGTAACTGCCTGCACGGCCCAGTTCAGGCACCGGTTATTCCAAAGAGGAAGCATGCTCATGTGCTCAGAACCCTGAGAGCTTGAGGCTTAGCTCCTGGTCCTGTTCTGGCCTTTCCCCTGTGAGTGCGAGCAGGGATGTGTGCTCTGCATGCTTGAGCTTCCTACTGCTGGGCAGCAGTAATAATCTTGCCTTTCATCCATCTGTCTGCACTGTTGAGCTTGCAAGTTCTTTGGGGTGGAGACTGTCTCTTCCCCGTGCTGGCTGACAGCAGTCCTGGGCACTAATCCAGGATAGCTGAAACAATGAACGGGAGATAAGGGAAGTAGAATCAAAATAGTAGGGAGAAAGCAAGCAAACAGTTCCTTTTATCAATGCAGTTTTCAACTTCAGCAGATCGTTTGATTTAACCTTTAGGGACCCCGTAGGATTCATTACCAAAGCACAGAACTCAGCACAGGAGCCGGGAGCATCCAGCTAAGGGCTGAAGGGGGATGGTTGATGTATTCTCTGCTTTAGGCAGGTTTAGCTGCAGGCCAAGGTTGTGCCACTTGTGGCAGAGCTGGTGCTGCTGTCAGCCTCCTGTGACAGCAGTTTCGAGCTCTGGTTGTGCTACCAGCCTGGGTATCCTTTGGATTAGACATTAGGAAGAAGTTCTTCATTGTGAGGGTGTTGAGGCGCTGGCACAGGGTGCCCAGAGAAGCTGTGGCTGCCCCATTCCTGGCAGTGCTCAAGGCCAGGTTGGACACAGGGGCTTGGAGCAAGCTGCTCCAGTGGAAGGGGTCCCTGCCCATGGCAGGGGGGTGGATAAGCTTTAAGGTCCTTTCCAACCCAAACCAGTCTGGGATTCTGTGGTTCTATGTCTAGACACCCGCTCTCTGAAGCTATTTATCAGCTGTTATCAGTCAGCAAGGACTCAGGCCTGATACAGGATCAATTGTGGTACTAGTTTGGGGTTATTTTCTTGCCCTAGATTGAAAACTGCTGTTGGTCACGAGCTCTTCCACAGCCCTTCCTGGCTCTGGGGACAGTTTATGGCAGAGAGACCAGATGGGCACCTTGCAGCAGTAACCACTGCACCCCAGAACCCACAGACCCCAGGGGTGCATGGGTGCTGCAGGGCCAGCACTGGAGCCAGGACTATCACCACGTCACAAGCAGTGATGTCTGCTGGCCCAGGCTCATGAGCTCCAAGAGCCTGAGGAAGGCTGAGAGTTGCACTGCAGGGGCCTTGCTGTGCTCTCAGTAGCACTTAAATGCTTACACTTAGTACTGTAAATCAGGAGTAACCCTGTCCAAAGAGGAGCGGCATCCCGACTGATGCAGAGCAGGATCAGTCCTGTAACAACCAGTGCCGCTGCAGCGCTGGAGGGAGCCTGATGCAGGGTGGGAGCTCGCGAGAGATTGTTCATTTACATCACGCCCTCTCCTTATCTTTTATTTTTCTTCTTCTCTCTTCTTCTCCTCCCCTCTCTCCCCCCTTTTCCCTCCCCCTCGTACTCTGCGCCTTTCATTTTCCATCCCTTTAAATGAGGTCACCCTGACTGAATGAAGGACGCAGGGAGCGGGAGAGGTCACGCATTAGCACTGCTATAACTGCGCTGCTACTGAAGCCAGGCAAGTCATCCATCACGGCCTCCACCACTCCATTAGGCCCCGCATGAAATATGCCCTGTTCTGAATCGCAGGGCCATACATCTCCCAGTCTAGACACCTTCCTGTTGTGTGAAGATCAATGCCGCGCGGTCATGCATCATGTGTCATCTAGTAGCCCTCACTCTAATAATCGTGTCTATTCTCTAGTCTGCAGTATAAATTATGGGTACTGTGAAAGTACTATATTATTCAGCAACCTTGGTCACTAATGGATTATTGGTTTAATGGCTGATAATGTGAGCTCCCTTTTTGGCTGGATCCTACCTTTATTTATTTATCTCTTTTCATGATTATTATTCTGAGTGATGACTGATTTGGATTCTTATCCAGAGGCTTTCACCCTTGCAAAGCAATTATAATAATAAAGCCCTTTGACTATGGGCCTATTGCCCTGGCTCTCCCTTAATAGAGATGGCTTGAGCTAAAATAAAAGTCAAATATCTGTTCTCTTTATACCAGCTCGGGCTCCCTTTCCTATCTTCTTTTAGCTACTGAGCCCTCTTCCTTGGATAGCCTCAAGCAAGAGACTAGGAGTAAAGACCCCAGGATCTTTATGGGTCATACTGCAAAGAACTGATTCTGAAAGACATCTAATGCAGCGAACCGCTCTGCCAGGCTGCTGCAGTCCTTCCTCCCAGGCTCAGGCTGCATTCCCTTTGGAGAATAGAAGTAGTCCCGAGCTGAGGGTCCCACCAGCTCGCTGCCTGTCTCTGCCATCATCCCGTCCTGGGTGCTCAGGATGTCCTTACAGTGCATGCAGTGTGCCAGCTCCCTGCATCAGCAGCCACACCACTGAGCTCCTTCCCAGTTCCACCAGGAGCTTCTTACACTGCACCCAGCCATACCCTTGGTTTGCACCCAGTTGCCAACAGGACCTTCGGGTGTCAGAGGAGGAGGAAACCCCATGAGGAAGAGGCAGATGGAGGGTGGCCAGGAGAGCCCCAGGGCTGGGGCAGGGAGCGTGGTGGGACCCGGCTGGCGCGGTAGCAGCGGCTCAGGCAGCTCTAATTGCCTGTGCAGAGCCCGTGTTGCTGCGCCGGGGCTGCCTCACGTGTCAGCTGCTAATTTGTTGCTGTTTGTTTGTACATGACAGTAATGTGTTTACCTCATTAGGGGATGTCAAAGTTCCCCAAATCCGTAGCTGGGAGATTACGGATTTCCTCTGCTGACACGCGGAGGAAGCAGCAGATGAAGGAGCTGGGTTTTGGCAGCGGGGCTGAAGGCAGCAGAGCAGGAGGGTGGGTTAACCCTTGGAGCCTGAGGAGGACTCGCCACTGCTTGTTCCCAAATGCAGAGCCTGTGTATCGCAGTGTGGCAGTTAAATACCCTTGGATACCACAGCAAGGACCATGATGTAAAACCTGTAAAAGCTCTTAAAGCAAGGGCATGAGGAAGAATGGGCATATAAAGAGAGGGGATTAGAAAACAGGCACTATACATCACACTCAGCTGCTCGAACCACAACCAGGCCTGCATGCAGCTACTCATTGAGCGGTGTCTTCCCATTAATTATGATTAAACTACCCTACAGTTAGTTGTTCCTGTTGCTCCAGTTCTAATCTTGGCTGTAATTATCCTGACGGTAGAGGAGTTACTCCAGAGAGCCTTTTCTTCTCTCTCTGATGATGTGTTCAAATCTAACCAGGATTTGTAGCTCTCTACTGTGTGCTGTAGTTCCTGTCGCTAAAAGGAGGGACAGTTGGGCTGGACCACATCCAGCACCCCCCATGCTGCAGGGCCTTGGGAGCTGAGATGAGCTGAGCTCTTGCTGAGCTGGTCTCCCCTCTTCAGTGGCATTCATACCTCATTTATAGGATTGCTCTGGGAACTGATCAGTTACATTTGTGCAGATTGTTCTGAACCTACCAGAGGCTCCTGCTGCCTGTGTTTTCTGCCAGTGCATCACATTGCCCACCTTCCATGGGAATGAATTCCTAGGACACGGTCCAAACTGACAGGAGGAGCAGGAAATGCCTCCTGCGAGGGCAGAAGGAAGGTGTTAGGAAATTAAAGGAGCAATTCAAGAGCTGCAGCTTTTTCTTCCCCTGTAAGAGGCTGCAGTAGTCATGTCCCACTCCCACATCCTCAACTCATGAAACCAAGCCAGGCCGTGTTTTCTCGGGCCCTGATGTGCTTCTAAAGCCCACAGCATCCATGCCAAGGATGCTGTCCTGCTTCCCACAGCGCGCCTGCAGCCCCTGAGAGGAGGCTGAGCTGGGAATGGGAGAAGGGTTGGTGTTAGCTGCATTGGGGTCACTTGCAGCACATGCTGGGAATTCCTCAGCAGCTGGTATCTCTGACAGACACAAGGAGTATCTCAGGGAAGATCTCAGCAATCAGCTTGACAGGAGCGGCTGGTTCCACTTCCTGTGAGACATAACTCCAGCACCGCATTTGACTCTGCTGATCAGATAGGAGCTGCATTACAAGGCAATATTGTGGTTTCCCTTAATGTCCTGCCAAACTACATTTATCTTCTCATTCCTTCCCCACCCTCCCTGAGAATGCCTGCTCAGGTCATAGCATGGAGAGAAAGCCTTCCTTGTGAGGAGGAGGATGGAGCCTTAATGCAGGCTCTGGGTTGATAAGCATGTTTTATATTAGTCAGGAATGAGGCAGAATAACTTAATTAGAGGTACTCGAACTGGTTCACTGTACAGAGGTCTTGACCTACAAGGGTGCGTGTAAGAACATTAGAAAACTGAAACAGTGGTTGTGAAATGCTGGAAGGCTTCTCTTTCCAAAACCATCAAAAATGGCTAAAAAAAGGTAGTGTTTTGAGTATGTAAATCTGTGTTGAGGAGCAGGACAGTGTGATTGAGTTGGCTGAGTGCTGTGTTTGAGTTTTGGAATGATGCTTTATTTCCAGCTCTGCTGATAGAGGGTTCTCTGCCAGCTCCCAGCTTGGGATTTGGGGTGGCTGAGTAGTGTAAGATGGAGCAGCAAACTCCTAGGTGAGGTGTGGAAGGAGGGCTTCCATCAGCTTGTGGAGTAGAGGAATGGCTGTGCTTGGGACTTGGGAAAGGTAAAGGACCCGTGTAGGTAAAGGACATGATAGGAATAGCTGAGTCTGCCTTTTTGATCTCTTAAAACGAGTAAGGAATTGCAGCAGTTTGTTCATGTGCCTCAGCAGTGCTGCGAAGGTCTGCTCACAGTCATCCCGAATCATGTCGGTGTACAGGAGACACTAAGGAAACAGCAACAGCCACATCAGACCCTGAGCAGCACCAGCCAAAAATATTGCTGTGGCAGTTCCAAGTGCCATCAAGCATATGGCTAGTGAGGGCACTTTGTCATTTCTGCCTAGCAGGACTGAAATCCTGTGCCGTCAGCTTCCATCTGCATCTCTGTCAATGGAGGGAGGCTTCCATCAGACAACCTCTGTAGGTACCCAGGATAAAAAGCTTCCCATTTTCTCTAGCAATTGGTAAAAAGGCTGGGCTGTGATGTTGGCCAAAGCATCAAGCTACAATTAGTAACAGCAGGTTTATAATGCGCTTGCAGCCAGAAAACGTTGTGACCATGGAGAGGTAGCCTCAGCTCTGAAGGATTACATACAGGCTTATGCTGATTTTAATTATACATAAAATCAGGTACAAACACACACATACATCTGGATGTGTGGAGGCACAAAGACACACACAGCCACTGTTACCACTCAGTACCTTTATACAGCTGCATTCATGCCTAAGAACCTTGGTCAGGTGCGTTTGTGGGTACCCATCAAACCAGTCCAGGTGTGAATGGAGGCGAAAGGGAAGAAAGCTGTAAAGGAAATGTATTGACACCTCCCAGCTTCCTTCTATCTGCTCCAGAGATCTCTTTGCTTTCAAAATTACTTCTTGCCACAGTGCTATAGGGCTTGCAGGGCTTGTTGGGATCCAATATCCATCTTCAGAAGGCCACAGTCAGCAAGAGAGATAAAGGAGGGGGGAACCCCGAAACTCCTGAGCGTATTTTTCCATTCATTTGATCCATAGCCGAGGCTTCCACCTGCAGAAATCTTGAACCATCACATTTCTACTGCGCCGGCCGATAACGAAGATAATTGTTTCATCCACTTTGTCAAGCTGAAATGAAAAGAGGGCAAAGCAAAATGATGCCATCGTAAATCATTGGGCTGAGACAGCAAAAAAAGGACAAGATAGTGACTTCATTAAGGGTTATGTATTGTGTCATTAAGTTGGCAGGGGTCACCTTTCATGTCACACAGCAGCCCCATGATGCATTGCTGGCTCCTCTTTCCAATAAAATTAAATGTAGATGTAAAACTGATTAGGCCACGTTTGCTGCAGCCCAAGGCAAGGGAACTGCGCGGGAATAATTGATACGGGATCGCGACTGATTTGTAATGGCAGCGATTCCTCTTCCTGGTCATTTCTTTGCTGACCTTGCCCATTAAAATAAGCCCAGCTGCCTGGAAAAGAGACGCGCATTCCACCCCTTCCCTCCCCCTGCCCCAGCCGCCTGCCTGGAATTCATTTCCTCACTTGCTTTCCTTGGGATTTCTCAGTCAGCATCACTGCAGGCTGACGATCTGCCTCTGGCGCAGGGTAGGAGCAGGGGTAGCCCTTGGTGTCTCCTTGGTGTCACTGGTGACACCATCCTCACGTGCCGTCATCCCCCATTCCCGGTTTTGCTGACTGACAATGGATCGTCATCTGCCTCTAAGCCTCCGCTCCCTTGTCCTGCTGTAGGGCAGGCGATGCTCTCCTCGCTTATGGAAACGTCCCAGTGCACAGGTCTGTCAGGGGTTTGGGACTGGTTTGTGGCAAGACTTCGTTGGGGCTATCAGAACATCTTCAAGACAGGATGGTGTTAGCTTCTGATGGCCTGAAATGTGGGACCAGGTATGTTCTGTCAGCACCAAACCACAGTTCTGCACTGCCCTCTTTGCCATCCCTGTGCTCTGTGTGTGATGTACAGCTCTGAAATGGGAGGCTGACAGATGGATGAGATAGGAGGGAAATGTGGGCTGATGTAAATCCCTGTTAGAGGTTATTGCAGACCACAGGACCACTTAGCATCTGAGATTGGAGCACCTCAGACCCCTCCCTGTCAGTAAGAGTACCTGAATGTGTCCCCTCTGAAGCCTCTGTGCCCTCTGTGTCTGAGGTGTTGGAATTCTGGTGGGACGCAGAGGCTAAAGCTGGCTCCATCACACTTTGGTCCTCGAATGCCTTTTATTTCTCCTTTCCTTCTCCTTCAGCATCTCTCTAATAACCTGGGGCCCACAGTGGTGCTCGGTGTTTGCAGGAGGCCTCCCTGGTGAGCCGTCCATCACCGTGCCCGAGTAACCACGGCAGATTTACACTCCTGCTGTTTACAGCACTTTCCCAGGTAAGGTTAGAGAACATGAGATCAGGCCAGGGATGAAAGTGGAGGCAGTCACTGGGATCTCACCTTCTGCCTGCATTGCCCTTCAGGGAGTTTGAAAGACGAAAAGTGTGACTCCCACCCAATACACAGCACCAGGTCTAGAGAAGTGTTTGATGTGGGTGCCTTCCAGAGGGTTATTTATCCACTTAGGGCTAAATACGTGTTTACATGATCTGATGGAGTGGAACTCTTACTTGCAACAACTGTGCCTCATTCTTGATGCCTTTTGGCCAAGACTTTTTTAAGTGGCTGCTGGATTTGGGGCACTCCATTTAAGGGAGGGTCTGAAAGAGCACAGTCACTAAACTTGGCTGGAAAACTGCATGGCTGCTAAGCTCCTTCAAGGTAGATGATTCAGAGAGTGGATTCCTCCCTCTGGTCACAATGTAGTGCTGGAAATCCCAGCCCTGATCCAGGCTAAATCTTAGCTCTGTGCACTGCTCCATGCAGTGAGACCAGGTAGTTCCAGCTGAGGAGCTGACCCCCAGCACAGATCCAGGTGTGAGCTTTCAAAGAGCTGAGCCTCTGCAGACAACCCTGAGATGAGCCAGGCAGGGTCAAAGCTCTCCCTGCTCCTGCTTCCTTCACACCCAGATAGGCCAGGGACACTCATAGCGATCAGGGAATGGGATTGATTGAACCGAGCACTCGCAGTAATGGCACTGGAAGAAAGCAGAGTAAATAACGAACGTTGGATCCCTTTTGCAATGAAAAACTATTAGAGAGGCAGAACCAGTAAAACAAACACAATTCCATGTGTCAATGCAAGACGTATGGACTAGAAATACATATAGGGAGAGACCGAGTGTGCACAAAAGAGAGAATGCAAAAGCCTTATAAATGGTGAAGTGAGAACCACTCATTTCCCATGCAATAACTAACAGGATATGGAACAAAGGAGCTGAGACCTTCTTGCCATAAACAACCCAGGAAAACACAAACATTTTCTGGGGCACAGATGGCTGATGCTTTGATTTTATTTTTCTTTTCTATACGTTTGACAGCCAAATTCAGTCATTTGTGAACAACGTGGTCATAAAAATGAGTGATAATGATGGCAGGTATCTTACTTCTGTTTTAATGGGCTCTAGAGTGATTCTGAGGAGCTGCTCCAACCCTTGGGGATGCAGAAGGGGTAGAGATGCTATGGCCAGATCCTTAGAGGTTGTTCGCAAGCAGCAGAATTACACCAGTTTACTCGTGCTGTGGATTGGGCCTGTTGGTTTTCTGCAGCACTGGCTCCAAACTCTGAATTAATGCTGTCCTCAGCTGCGCTGTTTCAAATGGGATTGCAAAACGCTGTTGCTGACACAGCTATCAGCATAGCGTTACAAGGACAGGCGGAGGGGTGGGCTCTCGGAGATAGATGTTATCAGCTTTTGCACTCTTTTCCCCTCATTAATTATTTTGGCTGTATCAAAGTGGAGCAGAGGGGTTCCCAGCAACCAGAAAGAGTTGGGCACTCTTTTGCCAGCCTTGATGACTTGTTTCAGACTCTTTACTGATTGATTTTCAGAGGGGTAAAGCTACATCTGCAAGGGACACGCTGCCAGGAACTGGAAGGGGCTCCAGCCATCTCTGCAGCAGTGTTGGTCTGTTTTCACCCACAGGCTCACTATAAAACCTGGGTGAATCCAACAGATTCCCTGTACTTCCTTTACTGCTTTGAGCTCCTTAGATTAGGGAAACACAAAGATTGTTTTCAGAGCAAAAAGTGTGTGTGTTTGTACCTTGTTATTGTTGAAGATACTAATTCTGGTGATAGAGGAGCTGAGTGGCAACAGCAACGTGGACTCTAAATATAGAGAACATAAACCAGGAATACAAACTCCATTCTCAGCAATGTAAATTTTAATGAGATTATGTATAATCCTTCTATTGACACTTCTGCCAGGGTAGCACAAAAGAATGAGGCTTGTCTGCATCCACTTCCCTTATAGCTGGACATTTTGGCCTTATGTTTAGGAATCTTCCCAAAATCACCTGGCCAGAGGTTCCTCTGGCTGGAGAAGGGTGCATCCAAAGGGTGACTTGGCCTGGAATCAAAGGATTAGGTGGCTTGGAACTTGTGAGGGACATCCTAAAATACACAGACCAGTGCTGCACATCCACTATTCAGTGACGTGCTATTAGATGATATTTAAAACTAAAGCTGGCCCTGACAGTGAGATTTACCAGGCTGGAAAACTCCCTAAAGTGAACCAAGAGCAGGAGTTTCATCTGCTTTGCTGAGGATGGAAATGAACTACTTTGCAAACATAAAGCCAACAACCCAAATACACTCTCAGAAGTCTTGGTTTAAGGGCTTGACCTGCTCCCAGGCACCAAACCCAGTGGTTTCCCAGTGCTGAGGCCTTGCCCCCAACTCCTGCAGTCCTTTCCCTGGCCTCAGTGAGCCATGCCAGGGCTTTGTATCGTCCTTGCAGAAACCTCTCCACCACTGAGTAAGTGCTCCTTCGGCTGAGCCAAGCACACTGATGCACGGAATTATGTTCCATCCACACCTCTGACCTTCTAGCATTTAGAAAAGACATCTTCATAGACGAATACAAGCCCAGAGGGAGGCCAGGCATGGTGAGAAAGAGCAAAGCACATTTCTGCCACATTCTCACTAGTGTGCTCTTCGCGGTCTCTCCTGCCGGTTGTTCTCTTTAACTGCCATTTGTAACTGAGCCAGAAGACAAGGAGGAGCAAAAATGGGGGGCTTATTAAGTAGATCAAATGTTAAGGTAACATTATGTGCCATGCTACGTTCTGCAGGCTGGAGAGGACAAGGTATTATTCAAACGGTAGCCAGAGATGGCTTTGATGAGTTCAATTACTGCTTTTTTCCATGGGCCTCTAAGATCCATGGCTCTTTAGTTCAGGAGAGGTTGTTGCAACAAGGCTTTTCTAGCATCCTTCCCTGAGCAGGTGAAAGAAAAGAGAAATGCTCCACTTTTGAGTCCTGATAAGACTTGCCCAGCCCAAAGATGCTGGCGGCTTCTCTTTGCCTCTTTGGTACATGAGGATCTTGGGGTGCTGTGACATGATGGGATGTGGCAGCTCCACCAGCAGCACATTCCTCTCATTCGCTGCTCACCTGTAGCCTAACTACAGATTGAAAACCATCTCCAGCAGCTCCTGCTCTCCAGGGTGTTCCTTCCCCATCTCACTGTGCACCCTGCTCTGGATGCCCCTTCCAGGGTGTCTGCTGGAGCATCAAGATGGTCCCAGTTAGTGATGCAGAGAGCAAGGCTGTGCAGGGATGTGCCTGTGCTCAGCGGTGCAATGCTTGTGCAGGGAGGGTCCTTAGAAATTGCAGGGTATTTAATTCTCAAGGTGCCAGGAGCACCAGGCACCAGCTTATTGGAAGCAGGAGGGGAAGATTAAATGATCCCTGTTCCCCATGTCAGGAAGCGGACATCCCTACAGAGAGATCCACACGATGCCACAACTCGTTCATTTACTTCTCCCCAGTTCATGCCACAGAGTCAGGCTGGTGAGCTCTGATCCTGGCGTGATTTTTCTTCATGTCTTTATATAGATGAGTTAACTCAAAACCTTTCCAACATAAGCATGTTTTTCTGTTCCTTCATCCTGACCTTGGCATTTTCTTTCTCCACTCCAAGTTCTCTGCTGTCCTCTGGCCAGCTTTGCCTCTCATTTGTCAATGTTATTATTGAATTTTCAAATGCCAGTAGTGCACATAAATCAATGGCTGCCTTCTCCCCAGTGGCAGATCCCTGCCACGTGTGGTCATTCATTTTTTTTAATAAGTCCTCCTCTCTTTTCACCCATTTATAAAAATGCATCTTGTTCCCCTGCTGCCGTCCATCATTCCCTGAGTCCAGCTATTTGTTGCCCCTGAGTGCTTATTCATCAACGTTTTCAAAAGCAAAATCACTCTTTGCCTCCTGCTCTTATTGTGCCATCAATCTCCACCGGGGATCAATAAACCTCCTTTTTGCAATTTTTCCCCCCATTGCCCTGTGCTGCTTTGCCCAAAGTCTTCCCTTTGGATTTGCATTTGTAACTGAGCAGCAGAAGCAGGACAGCGACAGTGCCGATGAGGACGCTTTCATTTGGTGCCAGTGTGGCTCAGCATCCCTCACCTCACTTGGGCACCCCAAGAATCGGATACTCATCTCTTCCTCTTTCTGCTTTGGCCCCAGGGGTTGTAAACAGGGAGAAGATGACCCGTGGCCATGCAGCTCTTGCAGACATCAGCCCTGGGTCAATATTACTCTTCTGAACATCATTTGAATGAAAAATACCTCTTCACCAGGAGCTGCCATTTCTATTGAAAAGCCTTTTTGGTTGTTTTGCAGTAACCACAAACAAACCTAAAGGAAAAAAAAAAAACCCTCTTTTTAAAGTTTTCTCTTTCAGATAGACACTGAAAAGGCTGACATGGATTTTTGAAACTGCTTCCAAGAAAACAGACTAATTTATTTTTTGACCAGAAATGTTTTCCAAAGCTGAATATTTTCACGACTTTTGGGGGGAAAAAAACCAACAAACTGCATGTTTCAGTTATCAGCTTTATCTTTTCCTTGAAATGCTTCAAAAACAACCACCTCGGAAGCTTAAAAGAATCCCAGCAAAAGTCATCAGCATCTAAAGCCTCCCAAGTTATCCCATGGCAGGAACAGGACTTTCTGACTCACTGTAATTGTAACAACCCCTATCGAGCATGTAAGGACTCGGGGTTCAGGCTCAGGCACCATGGAGTGGGTGAGGTTGGAAGGGATCTCTGGAGGTCACCTCATCCAATGCACGGGCCCTGTCCCATTGGCTTTGGAATATCACCAAGGACTCCAACGTTAGTGGGCAACCTGTGCCAGTGCTCAGCCCTGCTTCCAGTGAAAGAAGTGTTTCCTGCTGTTCAGATGGTGCCTCCTGTGTTTAGTGCCCATTACCTCTTGTTCTGGACCTCAGAACCTCTGAAAAGAGCCTGGGCTCTGTCTTCTTTGCACCCTCCCTTCAGGTTTTTATACCCATTAATAAGATCTCCCCTGAGCGTTCTCTTCGCCAAGCTAAAGAGTCACAGCCTTTCCTCATCTGTGAGATGCTCCAGTTCCTGAATCATCTTCATGGTCCTTTGCTGGACTCTTTTCCAGTATGTCTGCATCTCTCTTGTACTGGGGAGCCCAGAACTGGACACACCACTCCTGATGTGGCCTCACCAGTGCTGAGCAGAGAGAAGGATCACCCCCCTCGTCCTGCTGGCAGTGCTTTGCCTGGTGCAGTCCAGGATGCCACCAACCACCTTTGTGACAAGGGCATGCTGCTGGCTCATTGCTACCTACCAGGACCCCAAGTCCTTTCCTCAAAGCTGCTTTCCAGCCGGTTGGCCCCCAGCATATCCCAGTGCACGGGCTTGCTCCTCCCTGGGTGCAGGACTTTGCATTCCCAACCCATTTCTTTCTGGGCCTGGCCTCATTCACCCTTTCCTAATGGGATGGGGGAAGCACCAGCCCCAAATCTTCCCAGCAGCAGACCCAGAGTGAGGCAGCAGATGGAAACACGTGCCAAGGCAATAAATTCAGGCCACAATCACTAACATTTTGTGGTTTGACACTTAATTGATTAACTAATTTGAGGCAACAAGATTTAGTGTAGCTGTAGATTAGTGTCAAAGGGATAATTAGGGCTAAGCTTCCATTTCCAACCATCGTGGCAGCTGCAGTCCGGAGCCAGCAGGACCAGCGGAAAGGCTCTCGCTTTGCAGCTGATAGCAAAGGTTTCTGGAAGAGGTTCTCTATGGCTCAGCACCCGGGGATTGCAGCAGAAAGGTCAGGCACTGACTTATCAGCATAGACAAAATCCCTTCCTATAATGTATGTGTTTATTCTCAAATTAAATATATTAATGTATTATTTGTTCTTAAAATGTCATTCAATAGATAGTAGGCTTAGGTTTCCTGGCAGACCTTTGAAGCTTAAAGAGTAATGTAATAATAGCACATTAATCCATAAGCTACACAGGCTTCTCCCAGCAGACCCCAAACTCCAGGACTGGCTCCGAAGCACTGAATTTGCTGCATCTGTTTCTAGGAATTTCTGTCTAACAATAGTGGACTTGTTGGAGTCTGCTCTGCCAGTCCCAGCATGAAATGCGGCTTTTCTCCCCCCATCTGTTCAGCATTAACATTTGGGCACCTGTACATGGGGTTTCTGGGGACAGAGGCAGGTGTCCGTTCCTGTACTGATGCTCTGCTAACACAGGGTGGGCTAAGACAGGCACCAAATCGCCTTCTGCATGTCCCTGCTGAGAGCAGGTCTTTGGAGCCAAGGTTTGGTTTGGGCCAAGCCCCAGTTTAAGCTGGAGGAAATGCTACATTTGGACTTTTCCCCAGGCTGAATTCTTGGCACAAGCAAATCATCGCTTGGAAAACAACACAAAAAAAGAAGTCTTGAAAGAATGTCTCCATCTTTTTCTCCAAATCATCCATCCATCTATCTGTTTGTCTGTCTAGAGATGATAGCTTGATAGCTAGCTAAATGCCAAACCTGATGTTTTGGAGAGCTTGGAATCCATCTCTGAACTGCACTGATTTTAATTCTGCAAGTCTTAATACTTGATTGACAAACACAGAGAAACAATCCATCACAGTTGCCTTATCTAAAAACTGTAACCTTTTTCCTGTTTATGGAACACGCACATGTGGAACATGTTTTTCTTTTACTCCCTCTTCATTCCAGTTTATTCAGTGTGCTTTTATTTCACACCGGGGTTGCTGGCTCTTCCCACCTTCCCATGACATACCTTTCACCTCGGATTCCTGGAAAACATGGGTGGCAAACAAGCCATGACTGTGTGTGAAAGCAGGTTTGAGAAAAGAGATCTTGGAAGTAGCCCAGCTTTAAGGAAAGGTTGCACGTTCTGCCCTTACCTCCTCATACATCAGAGGCTGCCCATGGAGGTAGGAGCTAACCAGGGCTTCCTTTGAAGCCTGCATTGAGCCATGGCACAGGGATGAGGAATCTGAGCACTCACTCCAGCATCCTCAGGGGGGATTGTGGCATTTTGCGTTGGTGTCCCATGGCCAGCCTGGGTTTGGTCTGTGATCAGAGCTTCTAGGTGCAGCAATAATTACCCTGCTCATCTTCTGCCCCTTTAAGATAAATGTGAATCTTCTGTTGTCTCAGGCAACCTTGGTGGGCTGCCAGCACTGCGAGGATATCCAACACAAGCTGATGTTGAGATATGCTTACCACTGTGGATGTTATCACCAGGAGTGTTGGCAATTATTAAATTATAGTTATTGCTATAATGATAGTAAAAGCAGTGTTTGTTAATTGCTAAGGCAAATGAACATCTTTTGCAATTCCTCATCTGGGGAGAAGCTTCACAGGCTGGTGATGCTGGAAGAGTCAGCAGCCCCGCGGGGAGCCGAGCTGGGAAGGATCCATGCAGTTCACTCCACTGCAGCCCTGGTTTCATCCCAACCCCACCCAGAGCAACTCCTCTGCTCTGCAGAGGAGGGATTCAGCCCTGCTTGCAAATGGCAAATAGGAAAATAAATAGCTGCATAAATGAGTTTGGCAGGAGGGGAATTCCTCCCCCATCAGCTTCCCAGAACTTCCTTTCCTTCCCATCCCGCTGGCAGAGCAGACCCAGGGCTCACCATGTCAGATAAGCACCTCCCAAGCTGTTTGCTCCCCACAACGTGGCACCGTTCCCCTTGGAGAGCAGGGGAGGATTTCCTGGTGTAACCCTGGATCACAGAGCCAGAAAGGTCACTGAGGGAACATGCTGGGATCCTTCTCTTCAGCTCTTGTAATGGTATTAGCAATGACTGTTTCTTACTCAATCATACTCCCAAAGGATTTTCAATAAACTTTTTATGTGCCATAACTGTTACATTAAATAAAGCTGAAAGTATTGAGTAAACTGACTGTAAATCACTTTAGATGCCTTGGAATTACATTAAGTGTGAGAATTATGGATCTTTTGCTGCTCGCAGAAACAGGGAGACGACAGAGCCAGAAATTTCCGTGCTGCCAACCCTCCTGAAGATCTTTTGTCATTATTTTCCTATGCCATACAACAGGCTTCTCATGGAAATAGCTTGTTCAGGGACATGGTGGGCCCGAGTACTATCCCTGTGCTGCAGGATCCCGGGGTGCTGGTGGCTCTTTTCCCTTCCTATCAAGCTGAGTTGGTTTTCTCAGCCTGGAAATGGGAATTAAATGCTGGGGTAAGGTTACTGTTAGCAGAGCTGACCAGGCTGTGAGTTTTATTGCATCAAGAGTGATTTTGTGTTGCTATCCTGACAGCCAATACTTCATCAATACAAATATGTGTTTTGATATAAATAAATGCCAAGGAAAGATCTCTGTCTCTACTCCTTAGGCACCCCAGAGTTAGTTTAAACGTATGTTACATTTAATGCCCTGCAGAGAGACACAACTGAATAAAAGCAGCCACAAAAGTGCCCTGCACTACAGAATAAATGAATTCCTCCTTTTCCCATGTTTCCCCCTTCACACAACGTCCCACTTGCAGTTCACTCTCAGTGACTGGGACCTAAGGAAAGCTCTGGGACGTGCACCAGAAGCTGTGGAGCAAAAAGGGAGGATGGATGCTCAGGGGTCTGAGCATCTCTCTTAGGAGGAGCGACTGTGCGAGCTGGGCCGGTTTAGAGCAGACTGAGAGAGGATGTAATCAATGCATGTACATGTCTCAAAGGTGGGTGCCAGGAGGATGGTGCCAGACTATCTTCAGTGGTGCCCAGAGACAGGACAAGGAGCAATGGCCTTAACCTAAACCGTAAGAGGCTCTTCCTCATGAGGAAGAGCTTTGCGTTGAGGGTGGCAGCGCACTGGAACAGGCTTCCCAGGGGGGTCATGGAGTCTCCTGGCGACTCAGACTCCTGCACGCCAACATCCTGAGGAGGAAATAGTTAGGAGAAGGCTCCCAGGGGGAAAACCTTCTGGTTTGCTGCTCTTGTAAATCAGCTGAACTCAGCATGTCACGAGCACGTCTTACAACGCACGAGACAATGCCCCGAGTTTCGTAGTGCAGAAGCACATTAACCTCTGTGTACTCTTGCGGGCTCGGACAAAAGCTGCCTGTTCCGAACGTGGGGCTGCTGGAATTGCTTGCCATGTGGGGAAATGATCCGGAGCTGTGTGAAGATAAGAAGAAATTGCTAAAGGCAAATCACCTGTGTTTGATTATGCTTGCCCTGAAAATAATTAGCATGGCCTATGAAATCATACTGCGAGGGGGTTTGTGTTAGCAGGAAACTGTAACCTATATACTGTAGCTTGCTTTCTGGAGAGCTGGTCTTTGTGCTTGTGTTGATGGGTCTTTTTTTTCCCCTTTTATTATTTTCTATCTTAGCTACAGTGATAGACAAATGAACAGGCTCCCACTGCTCTGAATAGCAGCAAGGTGACTGCTTGCCAGCCTTTGAAACCTGGTATTGTCCCTCCCGGAGTCAGAACTTGACCTTAAGAACATTCCTGCCAGTTTCTCCGAGGGACCATGTCCCTGTGCTGCTGCAGAAGCCTGTTTGCCACAGGTAATGCTTTTCACTTGGGATTATGGGTTGTGGATTTGCCACCAGGCATAAGAACTCCCCACCTCGTCTGAGATGAAACAGCTTTGCATGGGAGCAGACTGGTGGGGGTTTTCCATTTGCTGTGTCTGTCTGAGAGCACAGAACTACCAAGGTCAGAACAGAAAGCAGGAACTAAACCACCAGCTGCAAATGAAATGACAGGTTTGCTGGTCTAAGTGCTGGCTCCCCACAATTTGGTGTGAATTGCAGGTGATCAGAACCTCTGCAAAGTGTTTGTGCGCACAGCGTTGGCAACCCCAAGCATTAAAGCCCTGAGTCAGCTTTCTTAAAATCATGTGTTTGGACTCAAATAATAAGGTACTACAGCAGCAGCAATAGGGGGCTGTGGTTGCTTGAAGCCCTGAGGGAGTTTTCAAGCTTTGTTCTGCTGCTTTCTTCTCTGTGACGGTCCTCAGTGTATTTTTACCTGAGTGCACTGACGGTGGCTGTGGCCCAGTGTCTGGCCACAGAGCCCCTTATGTATGTCTGGTGCTCTCCCTGCAGCCAAAGTAGGGAGAAAGGATCCTCCCCAGGCCCTGTAGCTTCCTTGCATGGTGCTGCAGAAAAAAAACCTCTCCCCCCACAAGCAGCATGTACCTAAGAAGCATCTTCCCTATCCAAGCTGGGTGGTGAGCATCTCCTCACCTTTGAGGAGCCTCAAACAATGCCAGTACAAACCCCTCTGTTTAAGTGCTTCCCAGAGTGATAAATGGAGCTTCTGGTGGCAAGTAGCACCACTCTGACCACCTGTATCTCATCAATACCATCATCTGTTGATCTCATGGAGTTGTATTCCTCCAGCAGTTTCATTTCCCCGTGTTTGCTGTAATCCTTGTGGAATCATGGAAAGATGCTTTTTCATGTCTCAGCTGATAATTTATGTTGTGTTGTTATGTGCTTTCTCTATGGAGAAGAGGAAGGGAAGAATGGCTGATGCCTTAGAAAAGCTGAATGGTTAAATATAGACCTTTTGTGTGCTTAAGCAGCTTCCCCAGCCAAAAAGTAGCGTGCTCAGAGCACCTCCCAGGTCCTGGAACTGCAACAAGGTATTTCTGTGTGATGAAAATGTGTGGGTATTAATGCTGGTCTTCTCTTCTGGTAATGCATCTGAAGGCTGGATAGTTTGAGTACTGTTCCTCACTCCACTGCTCATGGCATTCAAGGTGAAGGAGGTGAAATACCACATTGCCTTGTTCTCTCAGGTCATGTAGTGGTTTCTACCCTGAGTGATTAATACCACTTTGCAATGTGACAGCCATGTTTTGCTTTGGTTTATTTACTTTTGGTTACTTGTGATAAGTACCCAGCTGGCTGTAAGGCAGGATGAGCTGCTTGCTGAGGATCAGGTTCATCCCCATGGCAAGTGGCATGTTCATAGGTATTCCTTGCAGAGCCAGGTCAGGGATTGGTTGTAACTCAGCCCTGGCTGCAGTCTGGTTGCTCTTCAGATGTGGTGTGAACTGCTGGGGTTATTGGGTGCTAAGAAGTTGTAAACATCTGGCCATTTGTAAGCCTTTTAGATGTCAGTCCTGACCCTATTTGTTACTGTCCCAAATTAACCCACCTGTGGGTCAGTACTAATGAGTGGGGTGTGTCTGTTGGGCTGTTTCCTATTGGCAGTACTGGAAGTCTTGAGGATGGGAAGCTGGAACCAACGGGTTCTTCTCCAAAACAAAGTCAAATCCCATTGATTGGGGGTGGTTCACTGTACATTTAATTTGTAGTTGAACTGAAGCTACCTCTATAGCAACCAGGAAACACCCCTTTGAAAGGGCTGGTGCACTGGGCTGCTTCACATGCAGTGGACATGAGAACCTCCAGCTGAGTTTTCAAACATCCATCCCATAGGAAAGGCACCCACTGCTGACAGCTTCTTCCTAGGAATCCTGTTTGCTTTGTCCAGCCACTTTCTGAGCTTCCTTCTAAAGGTCAGGGGGAGTCATAAAAACCTCTTTTCCCCATTATTACACACTGAAAACAATAGATTCCTTTCTGTATTCGCTTGGGCTGGGTTTATTAGCCTAAGAAGTGAGCTGCTGTAGCAATTAGTCATTCCAACAGTATTCCCTAGAAAAAACAGGAATATGCTACTCTAATTTGGGTTTGCATTTAAAATAAAATACAAAAAGCCTACTGAACATGGGGGGGAAAGCCAAGGCAGCAACCCTTCAAGGCATGAACATGGGCTGTTGTTTGTACCTTTGCCTAATCCCAGGGTGACCTGAAATCTCACCTCTGCCTGTGTCTAGGGCAGAACATGCTCTCAGCAAACTTCGTGGGGTAGCAGAGACTGCAGTAAACGCCTGATATGATGATTTGACCTTAAACTTTAAGCCCCTGCTTCTTAGTTCTACCAAATCAGGCCAGAATACCTCAAGGATCCAAACTTTCCTGAAGGTCACTGGTGCATCCTTTGCATTAAAAGATGATTGAAGGATGAGCTCAGTAGGGAGAGCATCCAGCATCCTGGGGCAGCATCCTGCTGCTCCCTGTGTGTTTGCGACCCATTAAGGACCAGCAAACCCTAAAATCGGGCTGAGTCTAGACCCAAACTCCACAGCTCAGGCTCATTGCTATGAGAATAGGAAAAAGAAACCCAGAAATCTCTTCTGCTGAGTTGCTCCCCGGCAGTTTTTAGGCTTTGCGGTGAAAGCACAGTGCTGTTACTCTCTTCCTCCGTGGGATGCAGTAAGGAACTTGCATAACAGAGCATCCCCTCCTCCATCCCGTGCCAGGCCATGTGCTGTTTGTGGTTCTGCACAGCTGGATTGCTGGTGAGATGCTGCCGCATGGTGAGAAAATAGCTGGTGTTGCTAACTTGAGTCAGATCTGCTCTGAAGCAGAGATGTTTTGGAGATGTTATCTTTCAACAGGAGATAGGAAGATTGATTGGGAGCTGGTAGGACTGTTCCCCTGCACTATTCAATGCCTCTCCAAGCTCCAAAGCTTCAGAAACAACACTAACCTAGAAACTAGCAAGGGAATCCCTTTCCCTGCTGATTATGTGTTTTTTCTGCAGTAAAACATTGCAAGAGAGGCACTGAATTGTATAAACCACAGCAGTGCTTGGTTCTTACAGCCCTCAGTGACTTGGAGGCACTAAAGACAATGTGATGTAGTTTCCACGCTCTGGATTTGTATTATTAAATACCAGAATAAACACTCATTTCAAGCCCACATCATTTGTCAGCTCCTGAGTTATGGCTGCTTTGGTAACTTAGACACCCTCTCCTGCTGCCAAGTTCCCATGCTCTTTGTTTGGAATATGTGCAGTTTTATGTGTTTGGGCTTAAGTAACTTGTGCTCTTTCTCCCAGGTTCCTCCTGTGCTAGAACCTGCCAGACCCCTTCTGGGGAGGAGCAAAGGCAAGGGCGCTTCCAGACAGGAGGAAAAGGGAGAGGAGGATTGTGTTCTGGAACACATAGTTCATTTGTAAGGAATTGGAAAGTCATGGAGAAATGGAATCAACTCTGCTGTTAGCTTTGGTCGTGGATCTTGACAGGGTCCCTTTCCCATGAAATCCCAGTGGCTTTCTGGAGTTCAGCACCCATGCTCCATCTTTACAGAGCAGCTGCAGATGCAAGAGGTGACTGGATGCTGGAGGGCTGTATAGACTCTCCAAAATACATTATGCATCTGATTTCCATTTAAAAATGGTTCCTGCTGGTGTCTCCATCACCTAGATGCCTTTTTAAACCCGCTTTACAAGTCTATAAGCCTCTTTAAGTATTGAATGTCAGGGTTTATCTGGACCGGTTTTGCATGTGTGAGTTTGGCAACACCATTTAAACAAGTTCATTGTATAAATGGAGGCAAAAAAAAGCAGTCCCAAACAACTTTAATGTTCTGCCAGTGCTCAAGGCAGGTCCCTGGGAGGCTCTGCTTAACACTGAGCTGGCAGAAATCAGCACAATGCAGTCCTCTCTACCTGGAGCTCTGCTGGTTTATTCCAGGGGAGACCTAAGCTGTTGTCTCTTGTGCTTAGAGCAGGGGCTGGAAGGGCTGGATGAGAAGTGATTTCCCTGATGCCCTTTGAGAATGGTGTGGTTTGTCTCACAAATGGAATGAGTTTGGCATGTCTTAACTACCATTCATCAGCTCCTAAACACATGACAGAAAGGTCATGGACATGTGGAGATAACAAGGGACCCTGTGAATTAGGAGTAAGAAATAACAGCATTTAGGGCTGGCTGGAGACTTAAATGTTTCAAAATCAGACTTGGGGAAAAGTAGAAGTGATAATTTCCTTTTGACCTTTAGAAACACTCTGAAAGACTCCAGACTGCACAGGGGCTGGAATCAGGGCCTTGGGGGCTCTGTGTGCTGACAGACCCTGGTCTAGGGCTGTCCTCTTGCCAAGAGACCTTGGAGCCAGGCAGCCGGGGCTCCTGGGCAGCCAAGCCGGGCTGGAGAGCTGGCAGGCTCTGCTCAGTCCCTGCCTGCTGCTGTGTCAGCACTTGTGTGAGACCGGCCGGGCCCCAGGAGCACTGCAGTGTGCCAGCCTGGCATTTTCCTACACAGGAGCGTTGCCTGGGAAAGTTTGAAGCTAGCTCGACTGCAGAGCTGCCCAGTGAAGGCAGTGGTGCTAACGGGTGGCAGAGCAGCAGGGCCAGGCTGGGAAGCTGTGGCAAAACTCTGAGGTAACCGGATCTGGGTGAATTTTGTATTGGGAGATGTGGAGAAATATTTCTCTTGCTGCGAAGCTGTTTGCAGCGCAACCCAGGCAGTCTGAGCACTGTACCCTTTAACTTCCTTTTCTGCTCTCTGGGGTTCCCAGCAGGAATTGAGATGCTGACGCAGAATCCCAGACTGGGTTGGAAGGGACCTTAAAGCTTATCCACCCCCCTGCCATGGGCCAGGACCCCTTCCACTAGAGCAGCTTGCTCCAAGCCCCTGTGTCCAACCTGGCCTTGAGCACTGCCAGGGATGGGGCAGCCACAGCTTCTCTGTTCAACCCATTCCAGTGTCCCAGCACCCTCACAAGGAAGAGTTTCTGCCTAAGAGCTCATCTCAATCTCCCCTCTGGCAGGTTAAAGCCATTCCCCTTGGCCTGTCAAACATGCGATGAGTGTGCTCTTGCAGGACCCAAGAACAAGTGATGGAGGTTACAGGCAGGCACAGCAGGAGCGTAGTGTTGACTGTTGCAGGAGGTTGAGGTGGTGTCCAGAGTGGGAGCTGCTCCCTTCCTCCAGACTCATGTCAGCTCTCGATTCTGGTGTGTGTAGCTGGCAGCTGCTTTGCTCTGCAGCAGAGGTCACCATACAGCCAGGATAGCAGCGCATGCAGGGCCACACACTGCTCCGCGTGCTCCCATTCCCTGGCCAATGGACACGGCTCGGTCCAGCTCCCATTCTCCCCATCAGGAGTCCATCATCCTGGATCCCCGGAGGTGTGACTGGGTGAGTTACTTCTCTGCCTCACTTTAACGCAGCCACCCTGGAGTCCTGAGTTTAAGAAACGCTTCCAAAGCTGAGTGCTAAATAATAGGGTCAGCTGGAGCTTGGGTTACGAAATAACCCAGGCCTGAAAATGAGCTCAGCCTGGAGGGTATGTCTGAGAGAGTGAGTGCTGCTGGCTGGCCGGGACATGTTGAAAGTCCTGGATCCTCTGGAAGACTAATGCTGTAGCTCTGGAGCAGCTCCAGTGTGAGGGACCACAGCAAAGGCCATCTGATAACCACAGGAAGGGCAGAGGAAACCTTTGCTGCTGCTGCTGTGTGAAGAATGGGCCAAAGCAACTGGTTCTCTGGGTAACAGAACTGAAGATAAATTGTCATGTTGGTTTTCCTGTTGATTAGGGGGGGGTTGGGGAGGTTTTACAAGCTTCCTCTGAACCTTTTGCCCTGACCGGGTCTTTTCGTACTGCGTCCTTGATGTCTATAACGGACAGGCTCATGCTGCTACCCTTTCTGGCAGTTCACTCATACCTTGTGTGTCTTCTCCTCATCTGTTACTTTCTTAACACTTAATGATCTTGGAGGCTGTAGCTCTGCTGACCCCCTACCTATCCGTTACCAAAGTGAGCCCAAACTTCCCAAAAGTTGTACAAGTCCCAGCAGGTTTTACCCTTCCCTGCCCCAAGTGTAGCCATGTAGAAGCTCCACTATTTTAGGGAACAGGGGTGATGGGAAAGCTTTTTGGTGCCTAAAACAGATGCAAATGAAGGGCTCTGATCTGAGAAGCCTGCGTATACCTTCCCCATCTGACATGGTGCTGATGGCAGAGGTCGGAGATGGGCAGCACCCATCTCAGCACAAGCTGTGTGCTGAAGCTTCCACCACCAGACCTGGCAGGCTCAGACCCAGCTTCCTTCTCTACTTGGGGTAAGCAGCATCCTATAAGCACCCAGAGCTTCCATGACTTCTTATTATTGTTTATTTATGTATTTATTGGGAAAACACCAAAGACAGATGGATAATGCAAAGGTTAAGCAGCAAATTGCTGTGTTTCTGCCTGGTCAGAGAACACAGGGCACAGCCTTCCTAACCTGTGATATAAATCCTAATGGGCAAGGAAAATTATTTTGCCTTCCACTAAAGGGCAATTTCTGATCTCTCTCATTTTCTCAGCAGAGGAGAGAACAAAAGGACAGAAATATATATTTATATATGTATTAAAAAAAAAAAAAGAAGAAAGGGAGGAAGAAAGAAACACTTATGCTTTAATGGAAGCTCATTTTTGTAAAGTACCCCAGTGGCCCCTGTGGGCCCAGAGAATTAAACGGTGTCATTCAGAGCTTGAAAGCGGAGCCATCCAGTTTGCAGACACCTGTCATAATTAAACTAATGGCTCTGAAAATGTGCCTTGATATTAAATCTATCTTCCGCCGAGGAGCAGGGCTGATTAAAACCCCTGTTTGACAGTTAATGATGAACCTCTCGCTTGCTGAGCTCCCTAACTGGAACAGACCGGTTCATCCCTCCCTCCCCTTGCCGAGCCCTTTCCCGTATCCCTCCATCCCTGCCGCCTTCCGCACTGGACTGTGTGGCTTCTCCCCTGTCCTGGCCTATAGCTGATGGGAGACAGAGAGTCCTGAGGCTCTTGGTGAGTTCCTGGCATGTCCGTGGTTACACAACGTGCAGTCGGTGGTAGCAGAGAAGACATCTGCGCAAGTACAAAGGGGTTGACTTGTCATGGTCCTTGTGCTACTGTAGAGCTACTGATGGTGGGGAAGATGCCGCATCACATTATTCTGCCCAGAAACTGTGCCCTTTCTGGGGCTGTGCATCTGGGAGAGCTCAGAGAGCTCTTTTTCCAATGCTGGTAGTAGGTAGTGGGCATCAATATATGAATCTTTCTTGCCCCGGCATTCATCAGCTGCTCCTGCTTATTCCCCTGAAGATGTCAGAACCACCATTTCTGACATCGCAGCTTGTTGCCAGGGCAGTGGGTTTGCTGTTGCAAAACCAGGGTTAGGATTAAGCAGAGAAAGAGGAGTCGTTAAGGAGGAAAATTAGTGTTCATTTGGAAATGTGTCCAATAACTACTTGGTACTTCTAAATACATACCTCTAAACAGAGCAGCCCGGCCGCACCTCTGAAACCCATCAAGCCAGTTGTCACCCTTCTGTTCCACTCACTTCTGACCTAATCAAGGACACAAACTAGACACACTGTGGGGGCTGAAGTCCCACTTGCCTCACAGATGGGATTGGTTTTGACACTCAAACCACAGCAGTGATCCGTGTGTGGGATGCCCAGATAGGCACCATCATCCTCAAGTGAGTGCAGAGCTAATCAGACACAGCCCCTGTAATTAGTGTGCCACAAACTCTGCGAAGTTCAGATAAGCATCAGCAGTTCCAAGGAGCATTTATTAGTATTTGCTGGGTTTCTTAGTCTCTGGGTACTTGAATTCTCCAGCTCTACAATGGAGATAATAAGGCTTCCTTGTCTGCTTTGATTTAATTGATGCTGAGCCCCATGGGGCATAGGCTGCCTCCCTCTGAAGGCACACAGAGCCCGGCACTTGGACCTGCGTTTGGGGCTCGGTGTATTGCTACTGTACAAGTAACTAATTGTACTCATGAGTGAGGATGCTGCTGATACACTGACGTTGTCCTGTAGTAGATATAGAGAGAGAAGACCCACTTGTTGGCTCTGCCTGATGGCAGAAGCCCGCTTCCCTCCCCACCCTGACACCCAGCCAGGCTCCTCTCTGTCATTAGCTTTCTTACCCAGCTCTAATGCCATCCGCTGCCACAACAGTAATTACCAGGAGATTAGGCAGCATTAAGCACTCTTTAATTTGACACATTGCAATGATCTCCATTCAGCCTTTCTGCTCGAATAACTCTCCATAAATATTTTGTGAGGCTACCAAAATAAACAGAGGCTTGGCTGTTTGCACAGCTGAGATCTTTGCAGCTCTTTGGGAATGCAGGTAGCCAAGCCCAGGGTGGCACCAGAGCTGGGAACCCAGTGGTCACTTGGCTGTGCAAGAGCATCGAGGAGTGGGAAAACAGCTTCGTATGGCCAAAGTACCAGTAACAACCATAATATATGCCTTGCACCAATGGCAATTTAATAGGAAACATTTTTTAAACACCAACCCAATAAAGAGAGATGGGTATTTATGTAAGAAGTGGCTGCATTAGAAGAAATAATAATTACACTGGAGTTGTGTTCTCTCTTTTTTTTCTGGGGTTTTTTTTTGGTGTGCTATTAGCTTAGACATTATTCATTAAGTAATGCAATGGCAAACCACTGTTAATACAGCAATAAATCCCATGGGGTGCCATTGCTTCTGAGATAGGATCATTTGGTAATTACAGTGCATTAGAAGTTCAATATTCTCTCATTTTTATCCCTCGCCTGGATGAGCGGTGGGCTCTGAAGGCCTGTGCTGGAGGATTTCCTGTAAACACACTGCGTGCCCATCCACATGGAGCTCCTGCCCCTGGGGCTGCTCCGAGGAGTGCGAGAGCAGAGCGAGGGGGAGCTTGGGGTCCCCAAGCCCCCCCGCTCAGGGCTGCGGGTGACTGTCTGCTGGTGGAGAAGGAGCGCAGGAGGATGATGCTGTGGGAGATGGCGTGAACCTGGGCTCTCAAGGTTTCCTCCTACTTTGTGGGCAGCATCTCTCCTCCTATTGCATGGGTGACCAAGGGCTTGCAGGCACTTGGGAGTGGAGGAGAGGTGGCTTGGCCAGAGCCTGATGAGCCAGGGACAGAAGGAAAGAGTTCTTGGTGGGTTGTTAATAGCTGCTTTCAGGACCATATTGCAGACACCCATGGACAGAGTGGGAAGGGATCACCCATCACCTGAGCCATGGAGCTGCTGTTGATCAAAGCACTGAGCCCAGGGCCTGGGGTACAGCTCTGTGTGTATTATGGGGTAGCACTGCCACCATACAAAGGGAGCTCCCCTCCCTCCATAAGGCAGCTGCTGTTAAACAATAGGGAAATCTATTGGCTGCCTTAACAGATGCATCTTAGCAGCATGCGCAGTGAACTGTCTCCTTACGGTGTCAATACTGCCATAGTTGTCCCTATTCCTGAAACAGCCCTTGCCAGCTCCTGGCTGGCGGCTGCCTGGGCTCTCCTGCATTGGGAGAGCTGTCAATAGACCTGTCAATAAGATACTGGGGACTATTGATTGGCATAGACATTTAGGGGTCACTGGTCGATAGGAACTCTCATCAGGAGATGTAGGAAATGAGCGCTTTCAAATACAGGCAGGAAAGTGAGACTCCCCAAGGGGATATGATACAACTCAATTTTCCCTATCCCGTTGCTTTGTCAATTTGCCCAAGTCTGGACAAGGTGGTGGTTGCAGGAGCAAGGGGAGAGGGGGAGAAGAGGGAACAACATATCCGAGTGTTTGACTGAAAACATCTCAGAGGCTGAACCAGCCACAACCCGACCGCAGGCTGGGGATGGGGACAGACAGGAGCAAAGCAGGCTCGGCCGGGTACGAGGCTGATCCATGCTGCATGGGCTGAGCTTTCCCTGAAGTTCCATTGGATTGCGTGCACTGCAAAGAATCTTCTTCTCTAAACCTTGCCACTTGGCATTGTTTCTCATCTGTGGTAGTTTTCCCCTTTCCGGATAGTTTCCCAACCCTACATACCTCTGTGTCTTGCTTCATTATGATATTCTTCCAGGGTTTGGGGTTTTCCTTTTTTTCCCCTGTTCTCAATTGCTCAGGGCCAGTGCTTGAAATTAAACTGTCTCTCCCTGTGATGCAAATCAGATAAGAGAAACTAAATGAGCCCCATGTGTTCATCTGCAGAATCCTATTCTGCTGAAACTCGTCCTGTTTCATTCTGATCTTAGACAGACGTAAATCAAGAGGAACTTACTTTAAACCAATGTCAGCAGGGAAAGGCTCAGCAGAAATAACAAAAGCACCATGCCTCGTGTGTTTATCACTCTTCAAGGTAAGATAAGTTCTTAGCCTGATTGTGATTCCTCCAACATTGTGCAGGCTGTAGTGCAACTCCCAGTAACGCGTTTGCAGCGGGGGCTGGTGTGTGCTGCTGGGTGGTGCGATGCAGGTTGGGAGGAAAGGCGTGCAAAGCATACAGGGAACTTCAGGAAAGGGATACACAAGGCATTTTGGGGAGATTCCAAACTTGTGGCTCAAGAGTTGCTGAATATGTCTCATCCAATGCAGCCTGTGAGGACACTTTGACATGGAGGGGTGGCTGTTGGCCAAGCCTATGGGCTCTGCTCCTCAGCACAATGCAGGTGAGCTCTTGCCTCCCAAAACCAGAACCCAGATGGGCCTTCACCTCTGGAAGTGTTGGCTGGCCTAGTGTAGGAAGACCAGCCAACAGGCAGCTGTAAGAAGAGAAATTGAGGAGTACAGCCTCAGGTTATGGAGCACCACAATTAAAACCTCAGCACAAATCACCCCATGTGCTGTACAGTGACCCCACCATGGGCCACGCCAGCACAGGGAGGACAGGAACGCTTGGGTGTGTTGATGACACAGAGACATGGTCATGGCTGTGCTCCAGTGCAGAAGAGAAGGGGGGAGAAAAACCTGCGAGTAAATAAAAAGAAGCCCATTTGCAAATACTGTAAGGAATGCATGTTCTCATACGTGCTGCTATTAAGTCCATTCGTATCATATCAGCAAACATCATGTCAGCTTGGAGAGGTTCCTACTTATTTCTTTTTCCCTGTGAAATGTTTTTCAATGCCTGAGCGAATCAGAATGAATGTAAATGAGGTTTATTAAGTCAGCCCCACACGGTGCTGTATTGTCAGCGTTTGTAGGCTGTGACAGGTTAGTTATTGCGGTTTGAAGGGAATGTCACCAGCACAGCAGCCTTCAGAAGGAACTTTTTAAAGGAATAATAATAATAACGACAACAATAACAACAACGGCAGCAACGTCTTGGGAGTATCTGTGGGCTTTGGGGGAAGTCAGTGCGCTCAAAGGTGCTGTATCCCACTCGCATTCCCAGGCAGGGGCAGCGTGCTCTGCATGGGTAAACTGTTCCTTACATGGTTTCCCTTATCCCTGTAAACTGGAGTCCCCGTAGTTGTATCCTTGTCCAGGAGAAGAGTTAGATTCTTCTCCTCTCTTCCTCCAGGATCCTTCCCTTGGATCAGCGAGGAGGGTGGGATGTTTTAGCTAGCTTTTAAAACATGTAGGTGATAGCTGGGAGTGGAATGGATGTGAGCAGTTACGCTCTTTCATTAGCAGTCTCTAACTGCAAAGTAGCAGAGAAAAGGAAGACAGCTTTGTTCTCAAAGCCAGCAGACAGAATCCCACCCTCCCCTGTATGAGTTTCCAGCAGCACTGGCCTAAAATTGATGTAACAAAACACTCTCAAGACTTCATGTGCTTTGGCCAGGTTAGTGTTAGATCAGAAACGTTCTGGGGGTGTCAGGCAAGCAAGGCAAGAGTATTTGTTCCTTTGAGGTATCAACCTGAGCACGGTGCCTTGCAGCCCATCTGCAGAGGAAGGAGCTGCAGCCTGACCCAAACCTGCCCCGGTTTTGCATATTTATTCCTCCTTTAAATCATTTCCAAACCACTAAACCATTTTACAAGGACGAAGGAAAACATCAATTACAATTAGAGTGAAAAACTCTCTCAAGGCAGAGCGCTTTAGACAGCAAACCTAGCCATCCATTTGTAGTTTTTCACCAGGGGCTTCATAATCCTATGGTCTGTTTCCTTCCCACCCATCAGCTCTTCCCTGTCCCGCTCTGTCTCCAAGATGTTGGTGTTTCCTGGCAGGAGGTGGAGTGGAGGCGGCTGGAACCTCCTGGCTGCTCACTGATGCCTTGTCTGGTTTCTGATGCTCACGCAATGGGGCTTCACTGCTGGACGACAGAGGTGTTCGGTACCATCAGTCAGATTCCGACCACAACAGAAACCAGGTTTTCTTCTCTGGAAGATTCCTGCAGTGGATTGATAGCACACAGATCCGTGTATCCATCTCCCTGCCTGTCTTACCCTGCAGTGCTCAGAAAGAAACATCCAAAATGTTTCTTTCTTTCCCCCTATATTAAAACGGACAGCAGCTAGAACTTGTATAAAATGAAATCAATAATTTAACATAGCCTAAAAATTGGAAATGAATGGAGGGAAATTACTCAAAGTTTCATCATAACTATATGAAATATTCTATCCTGCACAAGATTAAATTAAAAACTCGGATGAGGCCACTTCCAGCTCTCTTCCAAAGAAAATAAGTCCAAAATAACCATCCTCCAGCCCTGTTCAGGGCCTGAAACCAGGACACGGGACCAGGTTTTGCTGCTTAATGGACGTATGTGCCTGTCCTTGCAGCATCTCCCCACAACACAAGGCAAGGGCAGCTGGAAGTGCTGGCTGTGGGATGCAGGTGTTCCGGGATTCTTTGGGATCTAAGCAGTGTTTGTCTGCCCTTTCAGGGCAGGTGCTTGGAATTTGGGTTGTGTCACTTTGAACGTGACCCACTTTCTCCATGCCCGGCTCTGCAGTGGGCGGTTGGCGAGTGGAGCCAGCACTTATTGTGTCCATCCACCATGACACTCGGTGGGCTGCAGTCCTGATAGAGCAAATTAAATTAGCTACTAATCGGTTAATTGGTGAGGGGGGCTGTAAAGCAGCTGGGAGCAAATTAAGTAGGAATGAGAGAAGTGCACATTTGTGAGCAGTGATTGCTCTCGCTGAGGGGCTGCCAGTCAGTAACGTCATGGGCTGGAAAGCAAATGGGGAGGAGAATGGTCTATTGCCTACACTGAGGGCTCATCCTGCGCCTGGACCGAGGGAGCTGTGACTCGTGATGAGTATATTTGGGGAGCCAAGGGGGTCTTGAGCATGCTGGCAGGCTGGAAAATCTCTTTGCTTCAGTGGCAAGCTGGAGTGCAGTGATTAATCTGGGTCTGGCAAGGACAGCCCAGCATGTGAGAGCATGTGTCCCCATGGAGGAGTGATGACCCGCCACGTGTCCCCACCATGTGAGGATAGGGATAGGCATGTAGGGATAGGACAAGGGGAATGGCTTTAACCTGCCAGAGGGGAGACTGAAATGAGCTCTTAGGCAGAAGCTCTTCCCTGTGAGGGTGCTGAGGCACTGGCACAGGGTGCCCAGAGAAGCACTGTGCAGGCAAAGGGCACGGGCATGACAAGAGTGGGGCATCCCCACGTCACTCACCTCTTCCCCAAGTGTGCCCGTGCTTGCTTGAGCTTGGTACCATCCCCATATGGAGCTCGAGTCAGCAAGCCTGTGCTCCAGAAGATGAACAATTACTGCTCATCTTCACTGCCAAAAACAAAGGGAAGAGAGGAGGAAAACCCTTTCAGAAGTAAATATGGGGACTTCTACCTGCAAGGAAACACATCCCTACCCTGTTTGAGCAGAACTGCCCAGGCCATGGGCAGGGCCAGCAGAGCAGCCGCAAGTGTCCGAGGGCAAAGGTGGGCTTGGATTTTCTAAGCCCTGTGCATTTGCCTTTAAATTCCAGCCAGATGCCACATTAACTTGTGTGACTTCTTGTCTATAACAGCACATAATGCAGCACGAATGATGTAACTCAATGTGATGCCAAAATTTATAGGAAGAGACACTGCTTTCTGAGGTCAGGCTGGTATCTGATTTAAGCTGGCAGCGGGAGCATCAGTGTTGCTGCAAAGCTATCCTGTGGCTCTCCAGCAAATCACATTACTCTGAAAGACTTTGGCGGGCCCCTAATCAAGACAGCTCTTCAAAAGCAGGGCCACAATTGGGCTGGAGTGCATCAAACCCATGCAGGGCTTTTGGGATTCAACTCAGACAAACCCCTAGGAGCACTTTCACGACGAGATTTTTGGGGGTGGGTTTTGGTTTTTTCTCTTTTTTTGCTTTTAAACGAGCAGAAGGATTCTAGATAAACTCGATAAGGGCTGGAATCAAAACAGGATCCTAGAGCCAAAACTGGAGTGACAGCTATTCCGGGTAGTGAAAACGATGACAGATTCTGAGCAGACAGAAACGAACATGATAAACCAAGCAGGGCTATTATCCTTCCATCTGCATTGCCACAGCATGCACAGGGCCTGGGAATTACACACCAAGGGCCAGTCCTGCAGGGAGCGTGCATCTCGGTGTCTCACCAGACAAGTGCCCTGCAGGGCTGGGGCAAGGCAGAAGTACCTGCTCCACCACTGCAGTGCTTTGGGTCGGTCCAAGTTCTGCACCAAGTTGTTTCTGATGGTGCCAAATGACTGCTGAGGTGACACGGGGAAAGCAGTCAGGCCAAAAACATCTTGTTCTGGGGAATGAGATCCAAAAGCCCCTAACCAGAGACCAGCCTATGAGAAACATGAGGCACTGGACGAGTAAAACCCATGCTCTCAAAGCTGACCTTGGCTTGGCCATCCTGATTTAGCTCCATCTCTTTGGCATACAGATGTTACCTGTGGCTTTCTTGAGAGGAACTTGCCCAAGGCAAGCAGTAGTTCAGGATTGCAGCTTCTGCTCCTCTACATTTCCAAAACCTTGTCTAAAGCCTGACTTTGATCCCTCTAAAACCTCCACACACTCTAGTAGGAGAGCCTTGGAGAAAGGGGATGGGGCTCAAATGGAGCCAAGCCTTTAGGTTAGCTTGTAGGGCAGCATGATCAGGAAGCAAGGCTGGCTCTGAGAGCTGTGGTGTGAGCTTCCATCAGTCTGAAATCAGGAGCAGAGCACCCGTCGCTCTCAAAGCCATTTGCAAAATGTTACCTTTAAATAAGTGCTTATTTTTAAGCAGTGGTTAAAGTCTCACCAAAGAGTTTAAAATAATAATTTACAGCAATAATAGGCTAGGACATGAAATAAAGCTGCTGATGGGAGCATAAATAATGCATGGAATAATAAAAGCCGCTGCCGTCGTTGGAAGCGTGCGGTCAGCTCGCAGCACGGATGGCTTTGGGCATGGCAGGGGGAGGCAGGAAGGAGTGAGAAGCCTCGTGAAGGTTTTCCAATCACTCCAGCCACCACCTCTAATTCTTTTCTTAAAGTATAAAATCATTCTTCCCCTGATCTCACTTGTGGTCAGAGCTCAGCACAGGCCCATCCGTCACGGCGGTGATTTGGTTCAGCAGGCGTTGGTTGGGCAATCGTTCATTTCGGGCTAATCTGCTCCCGGCTGTCAGGGGTTATGGAGTATTTATTGAGTTTGTGTCAGGTCCAGATGACCAATAGCCGGCAGCCGCTGGATCCCCATTGACACTGATGATATTGCTGAATTAAACCAGGTGATGTATACAGAACTTGCTTAGAGCTAGTAATGAAGCTGGGAACCATTTGAAACACAATACAGAGGGCCCCGTGCTCGGGGCTTTGCTCTCTACCTTTTAAATAAAAAATTATTATTATTTTCTTTGAAGGCCAAAGGAGAAGCCATGAATCCAACTCCCCGGAAATATTGGGAGAGAAAAATAGAGGAGCCCAATGGAAATGAAAATCATCTTGATATTCTGCAGCTTTCCTGCCTGCTTCGTTGGCTGGCGACTGAGGAATTTCTCAGCTGCTGTATAGAAAGGCATCACGGGGAGGATGATGAACTGGTTATTGATTACACTTCAAGGACCTGATCCTTTAAAAGGTTTTGCTGAGCACCTTCAAATCTCATTGACTTCAGCTCAGCACAGGACAGGGTCTGGATGTGTTTGTGTCTGGTCTGTTCTGCCATGTGTGTGTGATGCTCTGTGAATTATGCTTTGTGGAGGCTGCATCTCCTTGTACCTACGAACCATGTCATCCTCCCTGCATGTCCTAGGAGGGAAGTTGAGGTGTGAGGGAAAAGGCAGGATGTGCTCAGGGTCGCAGCCTGTTCCTGGCAGGGATGGCATTGCTCAGTCTCCATGGCTGGGAACTGTGGGCTTTGCTGGTCTGGACCATCCACACCAGACCAGCAAAGCCTGCAGCAGATGTGGAGGATGCCCTCTCCCAGCCACGGAAGCTGAACATCACTGAGCGACCACAGCTTTCTTGCAAGGCTCCCCTTCTGCTGTGGGGATGGAGACAGGTTCCAGGTTGGTGATTAGACCATGTTGCTACTGAATTATTCTGCACAGAACATCAGAGTTAATTTGGGGGACAATCAGCTTGTCTGAGGCTGTCACTGCTGCTGGCTGAAACCTGCAGTGCTAGAGAAGGAGCAATCAGAGCTGTGACCTTGGTAAGGACTGGGGTTAGATTACAGGCATGATTAAATGCCAAGGAGAAGGCTCTGAAGCTGCTATTTGAATACCTGTTTACATGTAGGATAATAGATGGCCACCCGCTGCCTGCAAGGCTGTAATTCACTCGGGGGATTGTGGGACTGGGATGACACCATAAACCATGCGAGGCAGAGTGCAGGATGCTTGCGAGGCAGCGCCGAGGCCCTGCGCCTGATTTACAACCACGGGCTCGCTCCGTGGCTATCTAATCTATTGTCTTTTTATAGCAGACACTGCACAGAGAAATGATTATGGTACAAATTTGTTTAAAGGAGCTCTGTAAACTCACTGGGAGCTGACAATTTCACCTGAAAACCCTCCTGTTTCTGTGGCTGCAGGAGGATGTTTGGCATCTAAATTATCAGTAGGTGCAGCTGCATCCAAGTCAGATGCGTAATAGTTGTCACTTAGGATTTTACTTTGGGGGATGTATCTCAGGGTAGAAGGAATCACAGAATGGTTTGGCTTGGAAGGGACCTTAAAGCTCAGCTTGGCTGAGATGAGGAGAAAGGGGTTTGGGAAAGAAGCAGGTGTGAACTGAGCTGTACACAGGTCACCCCTTTTTTCCTCTCTCAAAAGAAGAGGTGTTAATGACTTCTGTGAGCTTCTGCTCCTCCTGATGAATAAGCTCTTTGCAATCCTTTCTGAAAAGCCTGGTTTAGGATTAAGGCTGAAAGCTCGATTTGATTAAGAGTCAGGTGCAAATTAGGAGGCATTTGGTGCTTAAGTCTTGCTGCTTTTTATAACAGGGCCCTAAATGAAAACATTTCAATTACTCTTCACTCTTCTTCAGTGTCTTTCAGCAAGGGACCATCAGGACCTGTCCCAGCACAGCCTCCTGCTGTGCCAGTCCCTGTTTGGCATGGGGCAGCTCCGAGCACAGGAGGCACTTCCAGCCTGGCAGTGAGAGCAGAGCTCAGGCAGCTCCAGTTCCTTGTGCCACAGCCTCCCTCGGTGACCTTGGACAGGGTGTTTAATCTCAGCTCGCAGTGGTAAACAGGAGATAATATTTCTCTATTTCCTGCAGTGCAATGTGAGAATAAATCAAGTGGAAGCAGGAGGCTGTTCACAGAGGTCTGGGAGCCAATGCCCTCCTGAGGTTTGTCTCTAGACCTGCTCTCATGGCACATCTCCTGCCCTACGCAGCCTGTTTTCCTGCTCCATGCTGCTCGTTGGCACCCAGCCTTCCTCCAAAGGTGCTACCGTGCTTTTGTCCGGGTCCTGCCAACCTCAGACTGGCTTCCCCAGGACCCTGCAGCAAATAACCAGGGGTGTCTTATACGAATGGCCAGCGCCTGTCTTCCACTGTACAATTTGCCACCCATTGTTGCGTGATTTGACACCCAGACCTGCAGACTCCTCATCCCCTTAATGCTTTCCCCTTGCTGGAAACCATGAGGGTACTCCTTATCTTGTGACTAATTGTCCAAAGCCATCTGACACAGGGATAATCTATAAATGCTTCATCTATCCATGTCTGTGTGGTAAGCAAGGCAAAAAGCAGTTTAGAAAGATCAGTCATCTGAAATCATCACGAAGGAATTGGCACCCAGGTCCCTGCCCATCCTCAGAGAAGATGAGGGTTCTGAGAGATGAAAGCTTGAGCAGAGTTGTTCTGTGTCTCCATAGCTTTTTGATCCTAAGATAAATTACCCAGAGAGCACTAACTGCTCCCTGCTTCTGCTAAGCAAAGATAATAGCATTTGGAGTCACCTCCATGTAATGATGCAGCCACCAAATAAATTATCCTTGCTCCCTTCCCAGCGCCAGAGCAGGGAAGGTGGCTTTGGGCACCGAATGGCTGGGAAGAAGGGGGAGGCTGTGACTTGTACCCGGCTCTCGTGGGACTGCCTTCAAAAAACCAAGTTCCTAAACAGCTGAAAAAACATTAAATGCTCCATATACTCTCTATAAACAAGCAGTTAGAGAAATCCAGGCTGGAAAACACTTGGTGGAATAAGGTCAAGCTTCTCATATGAATCAAATTAGTGGCCACTCAACTAGCACCACAGTACATTAGGCTGAAGGGACTGGGGAAATGCAGCTCTTTTCAAGGTTATGCTTTTGTTGCCTCTCGGAGCTGCTTGCTGCCAGGGGACCTTGGCTGCTCCGAGATACTTGAGGGGGTGTCTGTTCCCTTTTCATCATCTGCTCCAGGGGTGATAAAGAGAATCCCGATTTGCTCTAGGAAAAGGGAGATAGTGTTACAGACCAGTGTCAGCTCCCTCGGGTGCCCTTACTATTCACTGGTTTGGGAAACATCTTTGGAAATAGCAAGGAAACGGTGGGGGAGACTTAAACCCGAAAGGAAATTACAGACAGGAACTGCAGGAGGAAATTACCTGGAGTAGCTCCCATTGTTCTGGGTTAAAAGCATGGCATGGGAAGCTGGGAAGCTCGCTGCAGGATGGTGGTGGTGGGGTCCAGGCTCACGTAGCCCAGCCCCAAGGGACTTGGCTGGGGCTTGGGAGGCACCAGGGGCTGCAAGCGAGGACCAGCATCCGTCCGCTCACCACAACAGCCCTCAAAAGTAGTTCCATGTCTTAGAAACCTTCCAGCCTCCTCTAAGGAGGGGAGGCAGGGGTGTGTTGAGGCATGCCCTGTGGTTGTGTCTTGGAGATGAACCAGAGCCAGGGTGCCTTCCTCCTCTGCATGGCTGCGGGCAGGAAGGGCCCGGCGCTTGCCTCCTGCAGTAAAAGTGAGATTGAGTGTTGCTCTGAATGCAGGGAGAGTTTCTTGAGACTGAAGCTTTCAATTTTACTCCACTGAGCATCCAGTATAATCCATTGAAAGGGCACTGTCCTTCAGGCCTTTCAGCTGGGCTGACAGCTGCCCACTGATTAATTGACAGGTTAAAAAGATTGATTCCACATGTCAGAGCTGTAACCCTGCCAGAACAATACGGCTGTCAATTGGGCTGTAAAACAGACGCTTACATTAACAGCCCTGACAGCAGCAGCACATGAACACATGCACCTGCCTTTATGGAGAGCCTAAACACACAGCCGGGCAAAGATTAATCATCTTGAAAGCAATGTTGTAGGATCAAATAAATGTTTCTGCAGTGGAGAAGCGGTGCAGCGCCGGCTTGGCACGGAGGCCGGCCACAGGTGGTGCCCAGCGGGCAGCGAGGGGGCCACAGGGACCCCAGGGTGAGGGCTCGCTGCCTCTTCAATGCTTGACTTATTTGTCCTGGCCACGTGTCCTCCCTTTCTCAGCCCACTCAAAGGCTTGCACAGACACTGCATGAACATCACGTTCAGCATCCCTCAGCTTCCACATGGGGACATGCAGACCCGAGCCACCCCTGACCCCATCCCATGCCCACTCGCTGATGGGTGCATTTCAACACGGGTGAGCCTGCGCTGCCCAAGCAGAGGGCAGGGCTCAAGGGCTGGAGCGTGTTTCGCCATCGCAAGCATCGCCCTGCATGGGAGCGTGCTCCAGCGATTAGTGTGGGCACAAGAAAGCAAAGCACTGAAGTGAATCACTTTTTCCTTTCTCTCTTGCTTACTTTCCTTATCAGCAAAATGTAACTCATTAATATCTATCATGCAGGGCTCTTTCCAAAGCTCCTCAGCTGGAGCACACTTCAGTAACCTAAAAGACTATTTATTTTTCTGACATCCTTTGAAGCTGGGTGAATTGCAGTGAGTTAGAGGCATTCATGCTCGCTCAGGAGGTCCAAATGGGGCTGGGCAAAGGCTGGAGCTGGTGCCAGTTTTCCAAGCGAGGGTGAATGACCCCGGCCCAGAGCATCCCGGCATGGAGAATGCTGACACCACCGTGTGCTCCCCACCCTGTATGCTGAGGAATGAAAAAACCCTGGGCAATCTGGAGAGATAAGGAGAGGTTGAGTCACGAGTGAGCTCGGCTTTGCCAGAAGACGTTTCAAAGCTTTTATGGTGAGATTCAATACAGATATACAGAGATCAATTATCTTAAAAGCAGCAAGGAGGTTCAGCAAATATTTCCAGCTTTAAACAGGTTTATTTCCATCTGCACTTATCTGTGCTATTTAAACTCCATTGCTTGCAGTTAATCTTTTGTAATGCAGCATAAGAGGGCTTATTTACTTTCTAATGACATCAGTTGGCCATAAATATTAGACATCTAAGGTTCGCTGAAGCTATAGGGACAGTTTTCCATTCCTACTTGACATTTGACTATTTGCAGTGCTTCCTTTCTGTTTGTTCTTGTGTGACTCACTTATCGGCTGTCATAGGCCCGTGTTCGATTTATTTAAATGGAATGAATAAGTACATTAGGCAAAGCTGTCAGGAGAAGAGGGAACGGCAACTCATGGGGATGAGTGATAAGTCAACAAGCTGCAAGGGAGATTCTTAGCAGAGCTGCACAAATCAAAGTGCTAAATAGGAGCAACAAAGAGAGCCCAGTGACACGATGCTGGGATGAGTAAAACGAGAGATCTCAGGGTAAACAGGACCTCCCGACCGTCATGTGTGGGACACGGTGAGGCATTTCTCCTCCATGCCATGTCCTCGGAGTAGGCATCACCGTAAGCCAAAGCCTGGGAGCACTTTAGCACTCCTAATAGTTCTAAGAGTTATTATAGGATCAAAGACTCTAGACTATTATCTGCCACTAAGGTGGGAGTTGTGCAAATACCCAGCTAGCTCTGCACTCGGGAAGATAGTTTTTCTTTTTAATATTCTTCATTGCTCAGTACTAAGCTGGGCTAATTAATTGTGGAAAGCTCATATCAGGGCCCTGCTGGAACTGTTTGCATTGAATATATTAGTGATGATCTGAGGGGGGGAGAGAAGGCTCGACTTATTCTCTCAGCTCTAGATGATGGGAGCAATTTGCTTTGTGTGAGAGCGATGGAGTCTAAAGCCACCTTTCCCAGGGGAACCATTCTGCCTGCTGGGCACCAGTGCTGGTGCTGGAGCAGCCTTGTTCCAAAAGGGAACTTGCAGGTGCATCGTGAGCGTTGCACTTGCTCTGCTTCTTCCATCGTCATTGAAGACCACGTCCTATTTAATCACAGACGATTTTAAACTCCTCCGCTTCTTTCCCGAAGCTTTTCCGCTGTGTTTTGTACAAGTCTCGAGGATCTGGGACATCCAGGCTTGAGCTGGAGCCACCCCGCTGCTCCCCCGGGAGCTGCCAGCTTGCCCGTGATGGGCCTGTGCAGAGTAACCCTGGGTAAGGGGCTTGTGCCGGGATCACCCAAGTCCATGAGAGCCCTTTCCCAAGCTGAGTGCAATTAGGCACCAATGGTTTATCTCAGGGAAGAGCTTGGAGAGCCCCATTCCTATTCTTGCTCTGGTCTTCCTCCCCTCCACCAATATGCTTTTGTTTCTCACCTCCTAACCTTTGAACCCCCCCAAAACCTTAATTGGCTGAGCACAGTAAATCAGAGCTGACAGTAGTTGAATAGGAGCTGATTAAAATCATTTGTTTCCAGACGCAGCCAGCTGCAGGCTCTTGCCTGCGTGACTTTTGTGGCGGTCCCTGCACTGCTCTCCCTCTTTCTTCCTTTCTTTTCAAGGAATTGCATCACATTTTTCCCATTCTTTGAAAATGAGCTGCTCTCCTCACCCCTCTTCCCTTCCCCACACACCCGCAGCCTCCCTGTCACAGGCCCAGCCTTGTTTATCTCCACAGCCACTTGTGAGATTCCCGCAGAGCAATGGAGCGCTCTCCCTTGCCAGAGCACAGGCCACATCTGGTTTGCTTTTGTTTGTGTTTGGTTTGCTTGGTTTTTCCCCCAAAGCAAAGCAGGGAGGGAGGCAAAAGCACTTAAGCTCATAATTCTACATAGCCTGAATGCTAATTGCACCCCTGCTCATGAAATAGGTAGAAAACAGTTTAACAATGCTGGTAAAAGAGCAATGACCAACTGTGAACGGAGAGGTATGGAAGAATGGAGATGCTTTACCTGTCTTATGAGAGGCTGAGAGAGGAGGGCATCCTTCACTGGATGTTGTATGTCCTAGAGTCCCAGATTGGCCAGGTTGGATGGGGCTTGGAGTACCCTGCTCTAGTGGAAGGCGTCCCTTCCCATGGCAGGGGACTGGAACTGGATGAGCTTTAAGGTCCCTTCCAACCCAAACCATTCCATTATTCTATGGGAAGCATTATGATGCCAGGAGCTGGCCCAGAGGAGGACAAGCTCGGCCCAGTGGTTGCAATGTGCTCTCCTCTTGTATTAGGCCACAAGCCATCCCCTGAAAAATGCATCCTGGCTGAGAGTGCCATTCCCCAATCTCAGGCATCTAGAGCCATATGCATCGAATTAAAACCAAATGCACAATATAAATCTCCCTGCCATTCCTCGGAAAGGTTTCACATGACAAGCACATTCCTGTGACACTTTCCATCTTCTGTTTTACCGCACAGGCTAACAGCTGTTTCCAAAACAAACCCGGAGCGAGGAACAGACAAAATCCTCACTCTTTGGACAAACTTGCTGTTATTGCACCGGGGTGGTGCGTGTGAGTGGATGCTCTGTGTCTGTTGGGCTTCCACTGCGACTGGCTCTGCACCGCTCACGTGCGGACCTGGGGCCTCAGTGGGGCTGTGCCATCATTCTTTGGGGTTTTTCCTCTCTTTTCCCCCACACAAGCATGTTGGGAGGCCAAGCAGAATATGGTTTTAAAGAGGTGCCTTGTTTTGCACAGTAAGCCTTATCCTACCTTAAACGTTTCCAGGCTGAGAGGGAAATTTGGGTGTCTCATTAATGAAGACTTCTTCTCGCTATTGTCATCTTTGGTGTACTTGGAGTTGGCAGGCCCTCGGCAAGCAGGTATTGTACAAGCACATATCAAAGTGGCCCAGCTCATGATGAGTTTACAGTCAGTTATCTGAAAGGAGAGTTTACAGTGATGAGTCCACTTTCAGCTTACACCCCTTGGAGCAGTGATGCACCCATCCTTCCACGGACATCACTGCTCTTTGTGCCCATCTCTCTAGGAACTGACCACCGCCACTCCACGTGTGTCTCCCGCCCATGC
Source organism: Lathamus discolor (assembly GCF_037157495.1). NCBI lineage: Eukaryota > Metazoa > Chordata > Aves > Psittaciformes > Psittacidae > Lathamus > Lathamus discolor. The sequence goes on from NC_088905.1 coordinate 2,784,296, forward strand.
TGCAGCCTGCCCCGAGGAGGGTTTGCTCACCAGCACCGCGGGGTACCAGCTCCCAAACTCCCACATCCCCCTTTCCCAGTGCACAGGGCGAGTTCCGACAGCGATTCCTTCTCTGGGAGGATGTTTACCTTCCACAGCCGCCTTTTCCTTACAGTTAAACAGGAATGTTTCCTTTTCTAAACAGTTTACATTCTGATTCCAGAGGTATCCAGCTTGCCAAAGCCACCAGTATTTGTCTCACTTTAAATACATATATATGCTAATGCAGGCAGCCTCTCCTGCTTGCACACACACCACACACAGCTGTATAGGAATATCTCTTTTCTTGCTAGATTTACAAAATGGGACCATCAAACATCCTTTGGATTCATCTCCATTAATCAAGATCTATGCATGTGCTCGTGTGATACAGACATTCCTGTGATAAACCAGTCGCGCACACCTCTGCATTGTCTGCCCAGACTTGACAGATCGGTGCCACGTTTGGAGGAGGAGGAGGAGGAGAAGGGAGGAAGGAAATGTAATTTCAAGGATACAGTTCTGTGTATGCCTGGGCAGCATTTCTCCCCCTTTTTTATTGCCTTTGGGATCATCTTACAACATTCTCTGTCCAAAGACTTCGGAGCACTTCACAGATATTACCTGATTACAATCTGCAGAGGTATGAAGTGCTTTTCCCAAGGTCAATCAGCCACTCATGGCAGAGTTTGTATAATCAGCCTGCGGAGCCATCAGTGTAGAAAAGACTCATCTCCTTTTCCTGGGGGAAGCGAGGGGATGCGCTCATCACATCCAGACCTTTTCTGTGGAGGGGAAGGGAAGCGGCAGCTGCTTCTCCTGCAGATGCTGGGGAGCTCAGGGGGGAACCCCTCAAGGACCAGGGTACCACTGATGAGCATCAGTGAACATCCTGGTGAGGATGGTACCGGTGAGAGCAGGTTTGCTGTTGGTCCAGGATTTTTCTCTCACGTCTCTATTGCCCATTGCGTCCTGTCTGTTCTCTGCTGCCCCGTTCACACCTTTTTCTGTTCCACACAACTCCCATTTCCTCACTCCTGTCAAGAGAACTGGAAAACACCAACAGCCCTGTGCTTTGTTAGGCAGTGCTTGCAAACAGTGATGAAACCTGCTCAGATGGATGTACCTGGAATGCTTTTCTGTTAAAAACTAATGATTCAATGGCATGAAAATGTTCTGTGCTAACACCCGGGGTTTGTTTGACGTGTTCTGGAGAACTGTGAAAGCAGTTTGCTTCTAAAATCCCCAAATCTTTCATTTTGACTTTACCGTTCTGTATGAAGGTCATATTGTAATTGAGACACAAGGAAAGGATTAATTGATGTGGTTATGATATAGTAACAGACCGTGGCTTTCTGTCTACATTTGGGACAATTGCTCCTCTTTGAAACCTCAGAACTTCTCATCCCATGGAAATTTCAGCTTTCAGCCAGCTACAATAGTAACACCAATATTAATCTTGAAAGGAGGCTAGAAAAAACCCCCATCTAAGCTTTAAAGAACAGTGTCATCCCTAAACCACCTTCCTTCCTTTCAAGTGTTCAGGACTGAAAGCTGATACTGGAAGGGAGAAAATGTAGACTCATAGCAGACAAGTTGGACAACTTGCCAAATCATCCAGGCCCAGTAAAGCTCAGCCTTTATCCTTCTGGAAAATAATGATGGAAAATTCATTTCAGTATCATGTACGGCTTTGCTGGGGTGGAGGAGGGAAGGGGCAAATTTAATTCAAACCCAGAACTCCCCTCACACGGATGCTGAATGTAAACTTTAGCTGCATTTCTGTCAGACTTAATGGATTTCACTTATGGGAACTATAATAAACAGCTCATTATGGAGTCAGCTGCGGGAGCATTTTGAGCCCAATAGGGTCATTTGTTTTCCGAGGCAGATTTAGTCTAAAGGGGTGGACAGAATAAGGCAGTGTTTGAAGTGTCTATATCAATACTTGAGGAGTGGTGACAAAGTGTGATTTTGGCTCTCCAGCAAAGGCCCCTGTTGGACTATGGCACAGCACAGAGCTCTGGTGAGGTGGTGGGATGCTGCTGGTGGTGGGTGCAGCTGGACACAAGGAGAACAAACCAGATTTCAAGCAAATTGTCATCAAAAATCTCAGTTCCCAGAGTCCTGCTATTGCCTGAAAACCTGACCTCTTTTCTCTGTGTGCAAGGAGGTTTCCATCCTTCACACTTGAAGGGAAGTTACGAGTCCCAAAAGCCAAAGAAAGCAGCAGCAGAAAGACTCTTGTCCTTGTTCCCCATGGTTTTAAGGTACTGCCCAGTTGGGGAGACAAGGGATGATGCACTGGGCAAAGGGAGCTGATGGCCCCTTACCTCCTCTCTGCTGTGCTGCTGCTGGGACTCACAGGGAGGGAAGGCTTATCCTTACAGTAAATCAGGGCTGGAAAAGCAAGTGAGCGATGCTGGTACCTTCTTTACTGCTCATGGCTAAGCCATGAGAGCCCATATGTCCTTTTGACCATCACAGGGCAAAAGCTGTTTTCCCCATGCTGGGGAGCATGGCCAGCTGTGCTGGGGAGGGAAGAGCAGCCTCCATGGGTTTGCTCTCTAATGAACTTCATGAAAGGCTGGATGTATAAGTCAATAAACATCTGTGGACAGAGGGCTTGGGATCCAAGTGCACCCTCTGGAGCAGATCCTCCCCTCTCCACATCTGGCAGGGGGTGGGAGGGGACCAGGCATTCCCATCGCCATCCATCTCCTCCTCCCCCAGCATCAATCTGAGCCCTCCCCTCGTCGGGATGAAGCCAGAGGACAGCGGTTTCAAACAGAACGACTGTCAGATTGCTCAGCACGCGATAAATCACACACAGCATCTTCCCTTTCATGTCTGCTCCGGCTGGGGGACTCGCAGACACTTCTTAAACACTTCCATACCCATGGAGATGCTTCTCTGCTTGCCTGGGCCCTGCGTGGGGAAACTTTCTGCCTCTACAGAGCAGAAGGTAAATCACTCAGGGAGGGAGCAAGGGGCTGTTGGCTTGTGAGCACGAAGGGGGGCTGGAGAGGCATTTGCAAGTGCTCAGTTTCGCTTGTCAGCGGGTGATTTGTGTCTTTGTACGTGCATACATGAAGCCTCTTTGCTTTCTCGTGCAGGCATGGAGCAAACTCCCATGTTGCTGTCTCATGTTAGCACACATGGACACAGGCATGTACACTCACACATACATGCACTCACATGTCTGGAGCTACTCTTCAAAGCAAGAAGGCTTCTTTTGTCCCCTGAGGTAGGCAAAAATGCAGTGCTTTGAGGAGCAGAGACGTGGGTTATAGAGGATACCGAGGCCAAAGGGTGCGGTTTGGGCCAACACATGAAATACACGTTTCTTTTCATCCTTGTTGAGGCGCTGGATTGGGAGGGATGGAGGGAAAACCCTTTTCTCCATTTCAGAGAAAGAAGAGTGATTCTTGTGTTGCCTGTGCGAGGTTTCACCCAGCAGCTTCATCTTGCTGATGACCTCTGCTACCTCTAGAGCTGGTAAAGGACATGGGGGTAGAGGTACAGAGGATTGTTTCTTCCATGTTTTCCTGTTAATAGTGCTAAGAGAGAGAAAACCCCCCTATGAATCCAGTGTAGAAACCACACTGGTAATAACCCAGTGATAAACCCCAAGACTGCAACTTGTAAATGCCATTGCAGTCGTTGTTGTTGTTGTGAACACTTTGAAAGATGCTGTTTTCCTTGCTGGAAAAAGGATCTCCACTGTGTGAACTTCCCAGTTCTAGGAGGTGACAGAAGAATTGAGTGCTTAGGGAAAAATAATAAGCTGCAATGAGGAGCTAGTCTTCATTATAGATTAGTTTATTTTTGAGTTTTATTCCGGAGGATGCTATCGATGTCTGACCAGTTCCTAATTCCTCATCCCTTAATTATGATACCATTTGTTAAATCAATGAGTGTTATTAATCAAAACTAACTAGGGGATGGAAGAGGTGCAGGCCACAGTATCGTTACAGCCTTTCTGTGGGTGTTTCTATGGCTGACCCATAGCCATGTCTAGAAGAAGAAAGTCAAACTCAGCAGAGCAACTTCCGCTCATCTGGTGGGAGCAAACTCCCTGGGATGCCCACGGGATGCTGCTGGGGGTGGTGGGATGCAGTGCTGTGCCACGAGAAGGGGTGGACACTCTCTTCCCTGCCTCCTGCCCAGCTGCTTGTGCCGATCTGTCTCAGCTCTAGAGCTGTGTGCCTGATTCCACATGAGCTTTACAGCATTCACTCCTCTTGAGAAGTACTTTAAGTAACGATGCTTTGCTCTGCTGTGAGGCTCAAAGCAATTTGAAATATTAATTAAGTGTCCCAGCTCTGCTCTACAATGGCTGGGTACTGTTGGTGTTAAACAGATAAAGATGAAGCAGTGTTGACATGAGCTGTGTGGTGAATTGGTGCTGGAGGCAGGAACAGAGCTCCTAGGTGGGTAGTGTTGACCATGGGATGTCCTGCTTGGGACCACGCTGAGCTCTTTAACAGAGCAGCTCCCTTCCCCTGGTTTCCAGCTCCATGATTTAGAAGCAGGGACATGAGATTTCTAAGCTCCTACTCGGGTTCTTGAAGAGGTAAGTGCCCATGTCCCTACCTGAGTTGCAGCAGGACCATATCCAGGGGACCTCATCCAGCCAGCGACAGGACCTGGCTAGCAGAGGCTGCATCCTCAGGGCTGGACACCTCTGGAAAACCAGCTTTTACCTGGGTGCTGCCCCAGGAAGGGCCTGAGCCCGCTTGTGGCAGACAAAGGAGGGAGCTGGGAGCAGAATGAAGCCTTGAGCTCTGCTTGTCCTCGGGAAGCGCCCATGTGGCTGTGATGAGAGCTCCAGAGCCTGATGTTCCAGGGCTCTCTTGGGTAGAATATATTTACCTTCTTTGTAGCTGGCTGTAACTCACATCCCTGCAAAGCACTCTGCCAATACAGCAGTTGCTGATGTATAGCTACAGCCATTCTCGCTGTTTCCCTTACTCTGTCTCCGTATAGAATAATATGCGATTAATTGATTTTCTGTCGCTCTTTTAGTACGGAAAATTAATTTTGGAGCAACCTTGTTTTCTCAGGGTATGAATTCTCTACATGCAGAGTAATTCCACTCCTACATTATTCATGAGAGAAAATAGTGATGGAGTGTGTAACTGAGGCAGCCCCAAGGCCACAAACTGATAGTCTGCGTTACTGATACAACAATATTCCACTGATGCTTCTAAATAATTCACAGCTACAACTCAATTTGGCACCAGGCACGAGGCTTGGGATGTGACTGGTGCGGAAGGGAGCAGAGGCACCTTGGCAGGATGGGGCCACCAGGCAGCAGGAGCATCATCCTTAAGAGCGTGAGCTCCAGCTTCTCCTGCCTAGGAGCTCCAGGTCACAGTATGGGGCAAGGAGGAGGTGCTGCTCCAAGGAGCCGTGGCAGCCTTGCCGTGTGCCATGTAGGTGGCCTTTCCATGTGGATTAAAGGGTTAACAGGGCTGTGGGGGGCAGAGGCTGAGCAGTGCCCAGCATCCGTAACCTCTCTGGAGGTGATGCTCAAGCATCTCTTCAGATGGAATAGCCCCGTGTGAGCTGGCCAGGGCTGCAGAGAGGGTTAATGGCTTGGAGAGCACTTCTCATGTGAGTGGAAAATGGCAGGGGCCTTCCCTTCCCTCCTTCCCCGCCTCTGGCAGCGGCTGTGCCGAGCAGGTCCAGATGACGATGGAGTGAGTGAGAGCCTTGTCCTGGCACCGGCCTCCTTTTAGATTAATGACTTGCAATGAGATGCCTAAGTCACATATTGGGATTTTTCAACATTGAACTGTACCTGGCACCCTGCAGCCATTTATCACTGGGCTGCAGATGGAAGGCAGCAGCAGCAGGACTTGTGGAAGGCCAAGAAACACAGCGTCCCAGCCAGCCTGCTGTGGGCTTGGGGGGGTGGGGGGGGTTCTGTTCCATGTGCTTGTGTGGGGCTTTTTTTTTTAATCTAAAATGATAAATCTGATCTCTTCAGGATATTGGAACAGCTGCAGCTGACCTGGCTATTTATCTGCGAGATGTTCAGGGTGTACGATAACAGCTCTTAGAGGATGGATGTGGTGTTATAAACTGTCCAGGCACACAACATGATTAATGGCATTCACAGAGATAAACAGATGGGGAGGAGAGCTCATGATCTAAGAAAATCCCCTCCCTGCACTGGGAAACTCTTGGGGAGCTGAAGCTCTCCTGGAGATGGATGCTCCATGGGTGCCAAGCCACCCGCCTTGGCCTCCCACCCGCTCCCACCCTGCGGCCAGCATGGCTGCTGGGGCTTGTTCTGCACAGTATGGAGGGTGTTTGTACCTAATCCTGCTGCTGCTTCTCAGCGTGACGTGGTTCTGCAGCATCTTAGAGCCTCCGTGGCCACTGCACTCAGACACTTCCCAGCCTCTGAGCTGGCTCCACAGCCCTCTGGTTTGCTCTTCTAGGGCAACCCTACCATGCTGTGTAACCCATCATGGCCCCAGCATCCATGCTGTCCCCCTCCCCACATGTACATTAAAGTCACTTTATTCCAAAGTCACTTTATTGCAGAGCTCCCCCATGAGCACTGCTCAGTTTACAGCCCACCTTTTCAGGGAAAAACGTGTTTGGTTAAAAGCTGGACAATCAATCTCTCTTATATTAACTGGCACAGGAGCTTGCAAGGAATATGTGCATCCAGCTAAGATGTCATCCATTTCCTTGTCTCTTATATTCTGATGTAGGTTTAAAAGCCTCCTTCTCTTCACTGCCTCTTTCTTCTGGCCATCCCTGCAGACCTGCGGTTGTGTTCCTGGTACTCACTTGTTCCTGGCACATTTCAGGGGCATGCAGCAGGGAACTGGGAGCAGAGTCCTGCTTCCTTCAGGATATCAAAGGGAACTCATTGAGCAGTTTGATGTGGAACACCGTGGAAAAGGGAGGGAGCAAAAGGAATCAAAACAGCGTCAGTGCAGAAATCCTCGCTGAAAGGGATGGATCCAATAAACACTGCGATTAATTAATCACTAATGGCATGGACTAAAGGTGACCCGTCAGCATCTACACGCTGCAGACAGCAGGGTCAGGAGTGAAGAGCATTAATCTTACATTAGCACAACTCCATCCTTGCCAGAAGGGAGGAAGAAATCCCTTTGGTTCATGCAGAGGAAGCCGAAGCTTATTGCTTCCTGCCAGCTCCATGGCTGCATTTTTATGAAACACCTGCAATGAAAAAAAGAGAACAGAAACCTGAGCAAATTAAAGCAGCATCCCAGAGGGGCCGGAGCCCCGCGCCCGCAGCCCTGGCGCAGGGACCGGTGGCCACGCTCTGTGCCCGGAGCCCAGCGAGGTTTGGTCCTTGGTTATTAACAACACTGGATCAATTACAGCCAGCAAGTGGGAAAAGGGATTTTGCAATCCTTCCTCTTTACTGCTGGGGTTGGGGGGGGGGGGGTGGGGGGTGCATGTGTAATGTTAGCAATACAAGCCACCAGAGATGAGCTATAAAAGGTGCTTTCTTTTGCCTCCAAGTTTTGCTCTGTGGTTGCTCTGTAGCATGCACCAGATGCAGCAGCACCAGCGCAAGGCCTATAACCTCTTTCCAAATGGTAATAAATCCCACAAGACCCTCGCACACTTGTAATTTACAACTCGGCTAAAATGAACATTATTCCAAGCTAAGCGTATTCTCGGAGGTGCAGGAGGAATGTGGCAGCTTTCCTGCTGACAGCGGAGTTTCTTTTTTAAATGTCATGCATTCACTTTCATTACTTCCAAATAATTGCCCAAAAGATCAGCAGCCGGACGAGCGAGAGCGTTTCACACCATCATTAGTTGAGTCTATCATAGACAAAAAGCAGCTGTGGGGACCTGCTCTTGGGTATGGCCAGAAACCACTGCCTGTGCAGCTCCTAGCACCCACCTGGAGGAAGCAGAGCCACTGCCCTGCTCTTCTGTGGGTATCAGTGAGGTTGGGGCAGGGTTGATGTGCCCCACAGCGCCAGGCAGGCAGGAAAGTCATCTTCCTTCCTTTGAGGTCTTTTCAGTGCGGTGGACATCTTGCCATTGGGGGTGTTTGTATTGTTGGGGATTTCATGAAGTCCTGGAATGGTTTGGGTTGGAAGGGACCTTAAAGCTCATCCAGCCCCAACCGCTGCCACGGGCAGGGACCCCTTCCACTGGAGCAGCTTGCCCCAAGCCCCTGTGTCCAACCTGGCCTTGAGCACTGCCAGGGATGGGGCAGCCACAGCTTCTCTGGGCAGCCATCCTTTATATGCAGCAAGGGCCTGACCTCAGCGTTGGAGATCCACCAGTCACTGGGCAGGGCTGAGTGGTGGCTTCACCATCATGGGGCATCACCTTGTGGCAATCCCTTGTGAGGGTTCACTTCAGAGCAGTTTTCCTCCTCCTTCCTCTTCCTCCTTTCTCCGTGTGTCTTACAGGAACTGTCCAGAAACGTTGGCCTGTGGAGGCAGCCCCACACTTCTGCACATCAGGTCCAAGACAAACTCCAGATCCTGACTGTGAAAGCTCTGTGGCCTGTAATGAAAGCCCTCAAGGAAAACTGTAAATATAGGAGCTATTGGCAAAATTCAGAGCTGGCCTTGGGCTGGAACTCCCTCTCCCACAGTGGGAGGTTTGATCCCGGGTATTGGCGCAGGCCTGTGCTTCAGTCTGTCTTAAACAGCTGGAAAACAGCATCTTTGTAATCTAGACATGGCTTTCATCCTCCTCTGGAAAAAGAGGGGGAGGAACAAGAGGCAAAAGCTGTAATAAAACCCCTGGATGATGAGAATTAGGAAGGAGAAAGTCATAAGGAGCAAAACACCCGTTCCACTGTTAATTATTCTTCAGCTTCCAGTCCAAGGCTTCAGATCATTTGAGGGCTCAGCTGATTAGTGGGGAATGATGAGGTTTATTGATAAAGACTCTTCGATTGATGGTTTGGCCAGCGCCGGGGGCTGTGGGAGCAGTCCTGGGGTCTGAAAACCTTCCTCTGATGTTGCGCAGCACGGCCAGGGCAGGGCTCCCTCCGAGCAGGCAGTGGGTTCAGTTCTGAGGTAGAAGGTCAGTTGTCTTCTGTAAGAAAATAGATTTCTTTTGTCAGAAAACTCTATTTCTGCTGGAAAATAAGCTGGATTGGAGGAAAAGCCATGGATTTTAGTTGGGAAAGCAAAATGTTTTGAGTTCCCCTACTCTGGGTTCCTAAAGGGAGAGGGAGGGAAAGGAATTCCTCTGCTTTTAAGTTGCTTCTCTAAAGCTCCAAAAATGCCTATGGAGCGTTTTCCAAAAAAACCTATGGAGCGTTTTCCAGATTGTGAGAAAACTCTGGTTTGTCTCCTTGAGAAACCAGCCCCGGGTCAATCTGCTCCACCTTACACTACATTTTGTGTGTGTAGCCTTGCTATACTCACACAGGGCTCTTGTCTTGAGGGAGGATCAAGACCATGGTGCCAGAGTCAGAGGCTGTCAGAAGCCAGGAGTTGGGATGAGCTCCTTGGACCATTAGCCTTGTCCCAAGCCATGTGCCCCTTAGCTGGGATTGACAGCAGGTCCATACCTGTGGCAGTGTCATCCCTGGTGCATCCTGCTTCCTCATTCTGTGTTCCTCATGTCCTCCTTCACTTCCAGCAGGGTTAAATCTAAACCCATGGGAGATGATGGGATAATCCATCACTTCCTGTCACTGCTGTGGGGCTACTGGCCTGAAGGGTTTAGATCTGAAACTCATCTGGGCCACCCTAACGGGGTGAGGAAGGCGGAAACAGACCCCAGTTTCCTGGGATCCATCCAAAACGTGCCGGCTGTGTCCCAGTGAGGATGTGAAGCAGATGGAGCACAAGGGCTGCTCCTCACACCCTGGGAATCCAGGAACCCCACAGGCGTGGGGCAGGTGAGCCCCGAGGCAGAGCATCCCACTGAAGCACCGTGCTTCAGTGCCTCCTGTCCTCTGCATAAATGCAATTTCCCTGAATGTCAGAGGAAAGCATTACAGATAACACACTGTGTGTGTCTCTGACCCAGTAAGTGCTGAAATCACAGATCTCATTATTCTGACATGATAGAATTCCCTCCCCTCCCCGATGCAACCCTGCTGCTGTTGTTTTCCAGACTGCAGACATAATTGCCGAAGGTGCAAAGCCTCCGCAGACAAATACGTCTTGCCTACTTCCCTACATCTAGCAAAATGCCACTTCTGTGTGTGCATAAGAAAACACTTCCAGCTCAGGCTCGTAAGCAGCACGTCCTCCCATGGGAGTGCTCACCTTTAGGGACGTGCGAGACGCCGGAGCGGGAGACGCGCCGAGCTCCCAGATGGTTCCCTGGCTCCAGGTTCCGAGGTGCCACTTGCCAGCCAGTGTGTGTCATTGGGGGTCACATAGCTGAGAGAGGAGCCCTGCGTGGCCCTGGGTATTTACTGCCCAGGAGCAAAGGGGACCAACCTCATTCAGCAGGGGTGGACAGCGCAGGACCCTCTCTCTGGCTTGTTGCAGCAGTCTTTGGGCTTTTGGGCTCCTTACAAGATAAGGGACATGAAGGACACAGGCTCCATGTGGGCAGCATCAGCACCAGAGTAGCTGCATCTGTGCAGGGCTGCATCTCAGCTCATGAGCTCTTGTTAGCAGAGAGCACTTCCTAGCTTGGACACCATCATGGAGTAAGTCTGCTTGCAGGGTCATTGCGAGCATCTCTGCTCTACACCCAGGACATGCAGCTCCTGACACTGATCTCTGCTTTCTGCTGCCACCCAGACCTTTCTTCTCCAGTACTGAAGGCTGTTTTTTTATTATACCAAGTTTGGTAAGTTTAATTTTCCTTCTAGGTGGGTCAGATGAAAAGATCTTGGAGAGATAAAGGGGCTCCTTTTGCAGCTCAGATCAAGGAGGAAGGAGTAGGCCCCTTTTCAGGGCCACTGCACCCTCTCCACAGGACCATCTTGCCTGAGCAGGGGATATTTTCTCACTTTCATTTCCATCTTTCTCCCTGTGACCTCCATCATTAACTTATGTTCCTCAGCAAATGTTTTCTAATCAACTTCACCCATCCACCTTCTTGGCAATAACCCTCCATGTTTTTAATTGCAGCATCATTAGTTCAGGATGCAGTAATGCAGCAGTTACAGCACGGCCTTAACCGGAGGGGGTAGGGAGGAAGAGTTGCTGCTGAAGTTTGCTGTTGAGGATCAGAAAGCAAGGACAAGGACCCTTGGGCTGCTCCAGGGCAGAAATGCCATTAAGAGGATCTGCCAGGTGTGAAGTCCCAGCTGAGCTGGTCTTGCAGACTCAAAGACTTTGGGACTCTCAAAGCACCTGCATAGCACAGAGAGCTCAGCAGATGGTGGGGAAGAGGAGAAAGGTGAATGTTAGCTTGAATTTCGAGTGGGTTTCTGATGCTGTTGCATTCACAACCCCTTTCCTGCTACTTTTCTTAGGTACTCGTGAAGTAGCTTGTGTCGATCCTTGCACAAGTGCTGGGGAGTGGATGGTGTGCCTCGGAGCAAGGATTGGGTATGGGAGAGGCGTGGGCTTGCACTGCCCAGCATGGAAATACCTTGCTTTGGAAGTTCCGCTTTAGGAGGGTTGATAAAGTATGAGAGCTGAGGGGTGATCTGTGTTGTCCTCGTGCTGCCCCTTCTGCCCAGGATTTCATCATGTCATTAATCCGAGATCAACAGCAATTTCATGTGATTAAAATCACCGGTGACACACTTGAAATGAAATATGAAGGTGGAAGGACAGCAGTGAAGGCCTGTGTTCCTGGGGAGCCCATGGGCTGAGAAACAGGATTGCGTGAAAGGCTCTTTATCATGACCAGTAAATCACTGAGATCAATGGACCTTCAAAGGTTAACTCAATACGGTTAAAAAGGAGAAAAGCAGAGGGTTAAATTAATCATCACTGAAGGGTTGGGCCAGCTCAGTGCTAGGCTAAAGAAATGCCAATAGGACCTCCCCCATGTGGGACATCCACAGAGGCCCCAAAGTGCTTCACAAACGTCATAGGCAGATATTTCACTGACTTTTATCTTTGAAGTTCCATCTGCAAGCTGGGCTCTTTATTTACTGCAAGGGCACGGGGAGCTTGTGCCCAGGGTTTTAACAGGAGAGTCGTAGTGTGAGGAGATTCATGTCCCAGCCTCAGCGATGGCAGGGATGGGGAAAGCCACCAGCACAATCTGCCATCATTGAAACTGCATGGGGCAAAAGGAAATCAGATTAAATCCTGCCATTTGAACCTCCCTCAGGTTTGATGGACTTTGATAGCCCAACCCAACCCCAGACTGTACTTTGCTTGCTAAACCCCACCAGCCCTGCACAGGGCTGAATGCAGTGGTGCTTCCCAGAAGGAATTTCTCTCCGGCTCCCCGGGAGGGTTTGGCAGTGTCCAGTCGTTACTAAAGCTGTGTTCGAGCACGCTTGTGTTTGCAGAGTTGAGCAATGGGGGGTCAGAGGCAGCAGGAGATGGGGTGGGATGTGCTAGGGAGGGTCTGGTATCAGGGGGTCCCTCCTCACCTGAGTGCTGGTGAGCAATGAGAGCTTGTGGGTGCACTCAGTAACTCTGAAGTTACACCATGCCCTGATATTTCAGTTCCAATTGGGAAAGTCAGTGCTTCCATCCGTCTGCCAGCACAGATCGAGCAGGGTCTCATAGATCCCAAGCCCTTGGCACTGCCTCTGCCTGTCCTCACTGTGACATAGTGCTGTAATGTTAATGTTAGAGTGTGGAAACTGAGGTATGGGAGATCTAGGAGCTGGGTCTTCCCATATTCATATGCTCCAGTCCTATTCAAAGCTGATTTGGATTGAGAGGATTGTCTTAGTGCTGGTGCATGTGGGTGCTGGGATGTTCAGGGATGCTCTCCTGGGCCTTCACAGCCCCAGGCAGACCTCAGAGCAACTCCCAGTGCCTAAAGGGGCTGCAGGAAACCTGGAGAGGGGCTTTGGACCAGGGCCTGTAGGGACAGGCCAAGGGGAATGGCTTGAACCTGCCCGAGGGGAGACTGAGATTTAGACAGGGCTTGGAGCAAGCTGCTCCAGTGGAAGGTGTCCCTGCCCATGGCAGGGGGTTGGAACTAGATGAGCTTTAAGCTCCCTGCCAGCACAAACCAGGCTGGGATTCTATGATTCAGATCTCCCTGGTTGGAAAGCCACAGAGTGCAGATATTAAGGTGTGTAACAGGGGTCCCTGCACCCAGTCTGGCTTCCCCAGCACCCTCCACGCGTCTCCTGGTGAAATGCACTTTGCAGGTCGGGCTGTTACCCTGCACAATGGAAATCTGGCGGCTGCATCCGCTGCTTAAGAGCCTTCCCCTTGTGCAATAACCTCTCATTATTTTTTAATGTTGTTGTAACTTTATGGCTTAATCAGTATTTGCAATTTGTTAGTAGTCCAGGCTGCAATAAAATTGTTTTCCAGGTACTGAAACATCCTATCAAGGTTTGTAAAGCAGTGGTTCTTAGTTTATCACACTCATAAAAAGCACTGGCAACTTGACAGATATAATAACTTTTTTTATCAAGTGTCTAATTTGAGAGGAAATTAAGCCATACATTACATGCTGATCCGAGCTGGAATTGGAAAAAGACCCAGCCACCCCTCTCCCCACCCCAGCGAGTTTCCTTTCTCATCCCAGCCTCTTCTGGATGGAAAAGCCTGCTGAAGGCTGGCTGTGCTGCTGCATTCGCTCTGCAGTATCCCTGGATTGTGTGTGTATTTTTACAGGGCACTGCACACTTAATAAAAAGTAATTTATGTGGCCTGCATTGATGTCACAGCAGTGAAACAATACCTTTCCTTTCCTGCAGCAGAGCGGGATTTATACGAGTGCCTGGAAAAGCTTCCTCGAAATGCAGTGCAGATGCTCCAGGCCACTCTAACAGCCACTATATCCAGTTTACTTATGGACCAAGGTTTTTAAATCAGGCAGGTGATTCTGGGTGCTTCTGTTCATGGCATCCATCTCTGGGTGCCCAGGGGGACTGGGATAAGAAGGACCTGATCCTTTTCAGGCCTTGGAGTAATTGCAGTCTTATCCTAAGGATTTGGATCGGTCTAAGGAATACCACCACCACCACACCCCCACCCCCAGTCCCAGTGTCTGCTCAGGAAAGTGTTAGTGAATTGAGTGGTGTCTGCTTTGTAATTGCCCCAAAAGGCCCTTCCTTCATGAGGCCCGTTGTGTTCCCAGGCTCCATCCTGGTCTGTGATTCCAAATATGCCCCTGGTCTCCCGCATGCGCAGCCCCAGCCCTTGTCCTGCTCCTCTTCCCTGCACCTCTCTGCCTGCAGCAGCAATAGGAGGAGAGAACACAGGCTGTCCTTAGGCAGTCATTTTAAGGATCATTATTCTGGTGTTTAATTCCAGGACTGGTTTCCCCCATTCCCATAAGTGGTACCAAAACGCCCATAAACAATTGAGCAACTAGCACGGATCACCCGGAGATAGCTTTCTAAAATAAGGCTTTGGAAGCGATGCCCGGGTCTCCCATTGTCTCCTGCAAGCAGAGCACCTCATCCTTGAGCCATGCAAAGTTTAAACCCTCACTGAGGCTGGAATGGATTTGCTCTGGGAAGCCTGGAGTAAAAGTCAGATGCTGCCTACAAGCCACACACTGTATTTGTTTAAATTTTCATGCGAGCGAATGTCTGTGACACAGGAGACAGGTTTATGGAGAGGGGGGGGGAAAATGTTGACAAATGGCCCAGTAATCAACTGGAACATGCAATAAATCATTGGAGTGCCAATAACACTTCCAGGAGGAGTTGCGAAAGGTCATTACGATGCCACCATGTATCATGCAGCGCCAAACAAAGCAAACAGAACATGTTGGGAATAGGATTATGGGAGAAGCATCTGTCAGTTCTAATTAAGAATTAACTGTGGATCCTATATAAAAAGATGTGTGGTTTATTCCTATCTCCCTCCTTTTCCCACTTAGCTCTCCGTTTTTCCCTCTCCAAAATAAAACTCAATTACTTAAAAAGAAAAACCACCTCTGTCATTTAATCTATTCAACAGCAGCAAAAATAACCTGATGTGACAAAAGAGTGAAGGCTGGAGGGGAGGGACAGGGCTCTCGCTGGCTTCTGCAGCCTCCACAGCATGAAGGAGGGTGGCTCAGAGCCTGCCCAAATTGCCTGGAATCCCAGAAGTCCTTTGGCATCCCAGCACCAGGCATCTGTGATGGCTGCAGAAGGCAGAAAATGTACAAACCAAAACACTTCAAACCCCAACCTTGGCGTGGAAAAGGAGAGAGCTTGGAGGTTGAGATGCTGAAAGGAGTTTGGCTACCAGCGGGAGCTAAATAAGTGACAATGAAACAAAGCAGAGCAGTTAAAGAGAGAGGGAACCCAACAGAGAAGAGACGGGGGCACCTGAGGGATGTGCCCTTGGAGGGGATGAGCGATCTCTGAGCCTGTTTCACGCCACATCCTCCCCCCAGAGCCAGTGTTGCTCAGAGGCACCTCCTGCCCCTGGCCCAGGTCTCAGGGATTTCACCCCCTCGAGCTGTTCGTCCCTGTTCCTGGCACTGGGTCTCACCCGAGACAACACAGGGGTGGCTTTTGTGTTGTTCCCCTTGCCCACCGCTGCTGCCAGTGACCCTCCCTGCATCAGCAGCTCATAAATCCCTCCAGCACCTCCTTCCTTTCACCTTGCCTTCCCTCTCCTCCTCCAGGCTCCCCTTTCTCTCCCTCCCCATTAATCTGAGTTGCACTTTATCATGTAGGCACCCATCCCAAGGCTCCTGCTGAGAGGACTATGCAGGCACCGTGCTTTTCTTTATTATTATTATTTTTCCCTTTCTTCTCCTCTATATTTCCAGGCCTCTTTTCTGCTTAAGTTGGCATTTCTTCGTCTTTCTTTCCCTTTTTTTTCTTTTCCTTTCTGCTGACTGAGACAAGACTGTGTCCTACTTCAACATCCCAGGATTTGTTACAACTTCAAGGTGCAGGTTTATGGCCACAGTTGTCCCGTTTATGGTACAGTTCTTCTTATGGGTTCTAATAAACTTTGTAGCTCCAGGGTGCTCTTAAATCCTGATATGAAGGATAGAGAAGAATCATTATTTAGTCCAACTAAATATAAGATGTTTCACCCTTGAAGGCTGAGGATAATGTTTCTTTCACAGGTGTGGAAGGACCCATAATTCCCATCTACAGCAAGTGCAGCTGCAGGAGAATATAATCAATTCTCCCCATGGAGATAAGGATGCGCTCGCATGTGGGACAGGGAGAGATGGTGCCGGCTGGGATGGGTGCAGCTCTAGCACAGGTAAGTAGCATTAAGCTCAATAGGAGTTGCAGTTAACTGAATTTAAAGCTGTAACCTTGTAACCACTGAAGGTTCATTAGAATTAAATGCTTATTAAAATCACAGCATCCCAAACTGGTTTGGGTTGTAGGAACCCTAAAAGCTCATCCAGTTCCAGCCCCCTGCCACGGGGAGGGACACCTTCCATTAGAGCAGGTTGCTCCAAGCCCTATCCAGCCTGGCCTTAAGCACTGCCAGGGATCCTTGGATCAAAGGATCCAGGAATTCAAGGATCCAAATCCTTGCATCAGAGCTGCAAAGGAAACAGTCCAACCTGCTCTGGTCATTTATGTGTTTCTCCTTGCAAAGCTCTACATGGGACCTCAGTATTGCTTTTCCTTCATGTTCAGAGCAGACGTGTATGTTCATACACATATGCTTCTATGTGTACACGTGTACAGGATCCCATTAGCTGAAGGGAGGAACTTTCTGGGAGGTTTGGGGACTGTTGCTGTGGAATACTGTGGGCTTTTGAGGGAAGAATGCACAGAGGGGGAATCAGAGCAATACTAAAGCATGTTTTGGGTCTCAGGGTTTTGCGGTAGGGCATCGCTCAGCACTGAGGCTCATACAGGGATACAGGAGGGGAGCATCAACCCAGGAGCTGCTGGTGACTCACCCAGCTCTAAGCTAGGAGCCAGGCACCGCTCAGAGCATGCCTCAGGCTTCACCAGCCTTTTGTTCATGTATCCTCTGCTGTCGCAATCACCCTGCCTTGTGAGTGACTGATTCGGTGTCACTTCTGGCTCAGGTCCGCCCGGTTTGGTCCCTCCCCAGCAAACCCAGCAGCACTTCCACAAATACGGAGACTCTCCATGAGGTCGTGGCAACAACGAGTCACCTCTGAACGGACAGAGTGAAACAGCAACCTGCCAGGAAAGTTTCCTTTCCTGTCACTGATCCCTTGAGCTGGTTACTCAGAGTTTCTGTGGTTCCTGCAGCCTCCAGCAAAGGCAGCTCCAACCATCCCGGCCTTTAACAGGCCACTCTCAGCAGCCAAGTGCAAGAAGTCGGCACTGTCACTACAATAACTGTTTGATCGTGCTCACCAGTATAAATCATTGTGGTTAAAGCCATTGGAAAGGCCATAGGATAAGACACCACCTTGTTTACTTCTTCAGATCATAGAATCAGAGACTGCTTTGGGTTGGAAGGGACCTTAAAGCTCATCCAGTTCAACCAGGGCACCTTCCACTGGAGCAGGGTACTCCGAGCTCCATCCAACCTGTTTCTGAGCACTGCCAGGGATGGGGCAGCCACAGCTTCTGTGGCAATACCTTTGGGCACTGGAAGCTGCTCTGAGGTCCCTCTGGAGCCTTCTCTTCTCCAGGCTGAACCAGCCCAGCTCTCTCAGCTTGACTTCAGAGCAGATGCCCTCAGCGCATCGGGCGTATGTAAATCCTTTTAAAGGCTGTGTGTCCCTAAGCTCTAGGTGTCCTTGACGCACACTAAAGCACATCACAAATCATACCCGACGTGCAGCTCGGGATGCAGGGACAACCATTGCCACCAGGACCCTCCCCAGACGTGCCCTTCCAGCAGCCTCTTCACATTGACACAGAGCACGCTGCTCCTCAGCAGATGTTCAAGACTCAGCGCTCAGGCTTCCACGGAGGAGATTCCAACACAAACCATCTGGAAAAGAAAACACCAAACTATTTGGAAGCTATTTCCCTCCTCCGCCGCCTCCCCCCGTGCCTCGGCTGGCCATCTCAAAGTCACAGGGAAGGGTTGGAGAGGACAGAGCGCCAGAGCCGGGAACGGAAGGAGCGCGTCAGGACAGGAATGTTCCCAGGAAGGCTGCAGCTGTTCCTGTTCTTGCACTATGGCAAAGCACCCGGCTCGCTCGGCACGGCTCCGGCCCCCCCAGGGCTGAGCGCCTCCAGAAAGAGCTGTTGTGATGCTGAAGAGTGAGCGCTGGGGACACGAAGGGGCTGGAGCATCTCTCACTTTGCTTTTTATCCTCACACCGTAAGGAGGAGGCGGTAGCTGTAGGGAAAGGCGTATGTTGTTCCTAACGTCAGGAATGTAGCTGAGATGTGGTTGCCCTCTGGCAGGTCCTGCGGTGCTGCAGTCTCTGGTTTCCCACTTGCTGTTTGCAGCCCTTTGCACTGCTGTGCCGGGGAGCCAAAACGTAGTCACGCGTTTTTCTTCCTTCAGTATCCAGAAACATGAGAGGAAGTGGAGGGGGGGGACCTGAGGACAGATCATCCCAGAGGAGTCTGCGCTTCAGCTCCTGCAGCCAGTTCCAGCCTCCAGCAATAGCCAGGAGCCAGAGGGCTGATGACTTGTGAGAAGGGCCTGTCCCCTCTCATGTCCCTTCAGAGTGCAGTGACCAATGTGCACCTCGGTGTTCCTGCTGTCAAAGGGACAAAGTGGCCTGGCCTTGCCTGCTGCTCTCACCCAAAGTCACAGCCATAAATGGCTGTAGGACCAAGATGGAATTTGCTCCTTGCACCTCTAACAGCATCCACAAGATCAGCAGCACTTATTCTGCCCCTCAGCAGGTTTTAAATTCATGGTGCTTTACACTAAATCTCACCAGTACCCATAATAGTGGGGCTGAGCTGCGTGAGTGTGTATGTCCCATTAGCACTTCAGACAGGACGCTCCATCTGTCCCTGCTCTAAGTGCTCCTTTGCCTGGAGTTTCTTGTACCCATGTTGTTAGTTAAGAGCAGCTTGCACCAGGCACAGGGCAACCACCTTTCCTGCATCAGCAGTAGGTCCTCGCTAGGTTAAGGTGCCAGTAGGAGCCTGGTGCTTGGATCATGCTGGAGGTGCTGGCTCTTCCTCTGCCTTTCTGCCCACTTCTCACTGTAGCTTCTTAACACCCTCTTCTAGCTTTGGGAAAGGCTGGGTTTGAACAGAGCTTTGGGCACTTTGCACATACAGGGTTATTACAATCACAAGTAATAGTGTTAATTAAAGTGCATTAGTTTTTGTAAGACTTCCCATTGCCTCTGATGGGCACGGGCAAGCCCATGACCGGGTGTGCTGTGGTCCCAGTGTGTTCCATGAGATTTCCTGCTTGATTCTGTGTAATTCTGTGTCAGAAACGTGCCCTGCTCCAGGAGCACGCTGATGCTCTAACTGCGACGGGCACATTTGTGTGTCAAAACTGCAGTGGGAGACCCATGTGTGCATCACGATGCAGCGTGTGTGGGTGAGCACGCATGGTCACGACCGGCGTTGGCACACGTGTGCTGTGGAGATGCATCGTTTCCCTCCGTCCTTTTTGGGCGTCCTCTGGTCTGTCGCCTTCCCCGTTTTCCTGGAGCGCTTTCGGCACAGCCAAGGAAATGGGGTAATGAAAGCCAAGCCATACATCCCTGCTTTATGTTTCCAACGGAGCAAGTGTGACTGTCAGGTTTACAAAAGATTGTTTATGTTCAGTGGCGTGAAATGGGGAGCGAGTGCGCGGAGCCGAGCGCGAGGGAGCCTGCCCTGCCCGGGCTGACAGCCCCACATTCATCCTCCACGCTACAGCAGACAAAGCTCTGGTGCTGCCTGACAGCGGCCATAAATCACCGCTGGGAGATGCTGTACCTACAGCTTACACCATTCCAGATGACAAACACACAATAATCCACACAGCACAGCACTTTTTCTCCCTTCTCTCCCTCTCTCTCCTTCTGACTCGCTGGTGCTCAAGTGATGACAAGAGGCAGCGAGGAAACCTGCAAAGCCTGGAAGTCTCCCTTGGGAAGTGCGGGATGGAGCAGCGGCAGTCGCCGGTGGAAATAGGATAAAGCCATGTCCAGTGCTGAGGGCACAAGAGTAACAGGAGCACCAGTCTGCAAAGGGCAAAGGGAGGAGATGTCAAGCAGGGAAGAATCCTCCCTTCCTTAGAGGGATGCAGTTAGAAAAGCAATGATTCTCACTTGCTGCTGCCCAGCAGCATGGAGCTGGGGCAGTTGCAAGGTGGGATGGGGCTGGCAAGCCAATACCAGCACCCAGGGCTCTGCAGCAGCCCATGGGACAAGGCATGCACAGCAGCCTGGAGAAACCTTGCTGGCCCTTGTGCTGCTTACACAGCACTGCCCAGGTTCCTTTTCAATCTAGAAGTGGAAACATGGTCTGCGAAGAAGGAGGCAATGAAAGGCAGGGAGGCAGATGTGCTGCTACCACCCTGAGCTGTATTTTGCCAGGGAAGGGGAAGGAAAGAGGGGTCTATGTGGTTGGACAACCCTTAAATCAATGCATCTTCATTAACAAAAGATCCAATTCATCGAAGTGGCAACATCTCTGTTTATGTCACCTCCTTCCATGGGGGCTGCTGGGGGTTTAGGGTTGGGGTTTTTTTTTCTCTTTCCTTTCTGACAGCTTTGTCCTTCCCACACTCATTTTTATTTTCCCTTTCTGGGGGAGAAGAAATGATGGTGAAGCTTCCCTTGGGAATATGGTCATTTAATTGACATATTCTGCCTTACTCCCAAAATAAAGGGATATGTGGGAAAGAGGGGTTGTCTTAGTGAGGTGTGGGTCTGATTCACTGAGAGGTGAGCAGAGGGGTATGCAGCTGTGCGTGCAGAACTGGGGTTACGCTCTGAAAATACCCCCAGCAGGAACAGTGGTCATACAGGGGTCTTGGCTTTCCTTTGGAAAAGCAAACCCTGAGAGCTTGACGAGATGCCTGGATGACACCTTAAATCCTGAAGTGCATAAAAGCAACCCAATTGTTTTGTTTTGGTTTTAATATCTGAAACCTTGTGGTTCAGGGCCTGGGAGAGCAGGATGCTGAATTGCCCTATAAATACAAGGCCTGTGTCATTCCAGAATTGCTCCGCTGTTCTCAGTGGGCTCACTCTCAGGAAGAGTGAGGTTTGGCCGTGATATAATGACACAAAAATAGCGATAATAGGAATGAAGCCCTATTCAGCCACTCCTCCCTGCTGCAGGCACAGGAGTGTGACATCCAAGATGCGAAACACAAGCCCTGTCTCGTGCGAAGAAGGAAGCTCGGGAGGTTGCTGGGGTAAAAATCACCAAACCTAACCCAGCCAACCAAATCCAACCCAACCAAACCAAACCCTGCCAAACCCAAACCAATGAAACCAAACCGAACCCAACCAAACCAACTGCAAACCAACCAAATCTACCAAACCCAAACCAAACCAAACCCAAACCAAACAAAATCCAGACCAACCAAATCCAACCCAACCAAAACAAACCCTGCCAAACCCAAACCAATGAAACCAAACCAAACCCAACCAAACCAACCAAATTACCAAAACAAACCCAAACCAAACCAAATCCAGACCAACCAAATCCAACCCAACCAAACCAAACCCTACCAAACCCAAACCAATGAAACCAGACCAAACCAAACCAAACCCAAACCAACCCAATCTACCAAACCAAACCCAAACCCAACCCAAACCAAATCCAAACCAGCCAAATCCAAGCCAACCAAACCAACCCCTACCAAACCCAAACCAATGAAACCAAACCAAATCCAAACCAACCAAATCTACCAAACCAAACCCAAACGGAACCAAACCAAATCCAAACCAACCAAACCCAACCCAACCATACCAAACCCTACCAAGCCCAAACCAATGAAACCAAACCCAAACCAAACCAAATCCAAACGAGCCAAATCTACCAGACCAAACCCAACCAAAGCAAACGAAATCCAAACCAACGACATCTACCAAACCGAACCAAAACCCACCAAACCAAATCTACTAAAGCAACCAAACCAAACCAAACCCAACACAACCAAACCAAGGCAGCTTTGCCTCCGGAGTGCAGCCATCCTCACGGCACACCAGCAAACAGGAGCTGAAAGGGCCGTAAAACGGAGCCGTCGTCTGAAGGCTGCACCAGCACATATATCCTGATGTGCTGACATTACCTGCTTCTCCCATAGCCTAAACTTCTGATGAACCAACGTGCTTCCGAGCGCATTTATATGCAAAGGCGTATAATATGTCCCCTGTATCTAATTATCTGTCAACCTGAGGCAGTTTGTTTTCCAAATCGGCCTCTCGGCTGTGACTTTATGAGGTCGTAAAGAAAACGGTGCCACTCTCGCACAGGAGCGCCAGGAGAGCCTTGGATCAACAAATTACCATCTTTAATGGTGTCTCCTCGTGCATGCTCCAGCCAGGGACCCCGGCACCCCACAGCGGGGCAGGACTGATCCTTGTGCTGCCTGCTCTGACCCCAGTGCATGCATTGTGAAGGTGGTCAGGAGGAGCTCCAGCCCATCAGCTGTGAGAGCAGCAGCACCAGTGAGAGCCGAGCCGTGGATTCCTCTGCCCACGCTGCTCCTGTGATTAATGATAGAAAGGAATTAAAAAGAAAGGGGGGGGGAAAGAGCGAGGGAGAGGGGAGGGGAGCGGGTCAACAGCTGAGTGCAAGGCAAGTCGCTAGACAGGGAGTAATTAAGATACTTGGGTAAATATGATTAATAAGCTCAAACTGGCAGGGTGTGCAGTAAACAAGGGCTAACCAGATGGTACCCTTTCCTTCCTGACAATGCTGCAAGCTCTGTAAAAATAGGAAGGAAGGCTCTGGAGCCTCCCAGCGCTCTCGCTCCAGGAGGAGGGAGGATTCAGCACCGAGCCAGGGAGTGAATCACCTGATAGGAATGAGAGACATTTCCCCCTTCATCCCATCCTCCATCCCATCCCTGTGAGGGATGGTGCGAGGGGAAGTCAGACGGCTGTTCTCACTGTGCCGTGCCATGGACCACGGGATCCAGCTCCTTACTCAAGCACAGGGTGAGCTTTTGAGCAGTGGGGACAGCAGCAGGAGAGGCCTCGTGATGGTTTCCTGGTATCTGGTCTCCAGAGAACAACTCAGTTTGGAGAGTCCAGCCCGGAGCAGGAGCTCATGGCTGGGCATGGATGGGATCGTTCTCTCCTCCCTTCCAGCCATGGCTGGTGGATCATTCCCAGAAAGAGCTGGTCAGAAATCTCCCCCCAGAACACTTCTCTGTCAGAAGATGCCATTTCACCAAAGGTGAAACATTTGCGGAAAAGCACTGATTTTGATGAAATTGCATTTGGAAAGAAAAATCAAAGGAGAAAATCATTTCGATAAGGCCAAAGCATTTCAGTTTGACCTTTGAGGAATTAAATGGCATAGGGGTTTTTTCCATTTCATAAAGCATTTTGTTTCGGTGTACTCTCTATATATATGTATCTGCAAGAACTATTGAAACCAGAACTGAGTGTTGGGATTATCCCAGCATAGAATCCCAGACTGGTTTGGCTTGGAAGGGACCTTAAAGCTCATCCAGTTCCAACCCCTGCCACAGTCAGGGACACCTTCCTAGAGCAGCTTGCTCCAAGCCCCATCCAGCCTGGCCTTTGATGACACATTTCCCCCAGTGCAATATTGCAAGAAATTAAGCCCAAACATCCTGCTTTGAAACAGGGAAGGGAAACATGAGGAATTCTTTTCCCAGCCCTGCTGCTGTCCATGGCCGCATCCCCACTGGGGCTGCTCCGAGGAGTCGGGGCACTTCAGGCAGTGCCACTTCCCTGTGTGAAGTGTTTGGGCACCTAAGCTCATATGCATCAGAGCAACGTGATGATATGTTGAGGGTCTGTCCGTTTGCATTTAACTGTTTACTGTCCAGTGCCTTGAAAATAAACCATTTGCCAAGTAACCCCAGGTATTAAGAACAGATTAAATCAGCGCTTAGCTTTCAGCTTCCTCAGAACAAGGATCCTCTTCTTTCCCCAGCTGAAAAGTTCCGCTGGTAATGAGAGCAGTAAATGTTCTGTCTTTACAGGGAGACAGGCAGAACAAGGGGCGCAGGGGGAAATCTCTGCATCACAAAGATGTCACCCAGGAGCCGCCTGGCACCAGTCTCTGCTCAGTGCTGTTTTCTCCCCACAAGGTCCCATGCTCAACGCACGTACGTTGTCTCATTACTGTAGTTCACTTCTCCCAGGCAGGGAGGTTGTCCCTCGACTGTGCCATAGAGCCAAAGTGTCACTTCTCATCTCCCTGGGACTCACCTTCCCTTCCTCAGTAATTACCCAGCTTCGGCTGGCACGTTCCTGTGCAGCATCCGCAGGGCAGGGGCTGTCTGTGCCTGTCTGCACAGACCATGTTTAACACACCAGGGACTGCGGAGGGGCTGTGGATGCTTCCTAACGTGAAGCATGAAGTGAGACTTCAGTGGGAGGCTTTGAGGTCCAGCGAGGCCACAGGAGCAGCCGGTGCCTCGGAGGAGGCACGGGAGGGATTAAAGATAAAGAAGAAATTCCAGCTCATTGGCAGGGCACATATTTTTCCAATATAAAAGCAAATGGGGGAACCCTTAAATAAATTGGCTCTATAAAAACGTCCTTTTGTATTACGGCCTCACCTTTTCAGGGGGAAAACACCAAGGTTTATTTTCACGGCTCCCGAATAAAAACATCATTGGTGCTTCGTAATTCCCCAGAACCAACAAGCAGTCCATTGCTATTTGAAAGACACGGGCCCCCCTCGGTCCCCACCATCCGCCTGGCTGCAGGAGCAGCTGCCATGGAATTACAAGTCCTCGTCACAAGTGCGGAGAAACAAGTTGTGGCATTTAGGAAAGGTCTGCAAAAATAGGTGTCAGACCTTAACTAATAGTGATTGTCCTTCCATTCTGCTGTAATTTACATTTAATTCACACATTTCATTTCCATTTAAAATATGATTACAGTGTTTTGAAGCACATCTCACCTGTCCCCTCCGATTACGGCAGGATGAAAATAACACGAAGCAGCAGGAGCGGCGCTGCCCGCCCCGGGTCTGGAGGAGGGATGGTGAGCACATGGTGCTGTTCTTGGAACTGGAGCAGGGACAGAGGGACACACCAGACACACAGCCCTGTCCCACCTTCTTACTGCACGCAGGTCGTTCTTGCTGCGGGGTTTTAAGCACCAGCAAACACTAATCAGAGCTGCCAACAGAGAGAACTGGGCTGCAGAGAAGGCAGCTCTCCAGGCTGTGTTTTTCCATGTTTTCTTCATGGAATACGCAAGTTTAGCCCGGTCACATGCTAGTGGGGCAGACAGCTCCAGTGCCACCCCCTCACCCTCGGGATTCGGGGAAGGAAAAGTTTCCCTCCTCCTGCCGAGGTCTGTCACAAGCTCTTTTAAACACAAAAACTCTTGGCTAGAACATAAATCAGGCTCACCCTCCCCACCACGTCCCCATCCCACGTCTCCCCCGCGCCGAGAAGGCACGGACATGCTGATGAATATCTGCTACGTGTAGGGGAAAACAACAACCCCGTAAACAGTATTATTAACCCATGGGCTGGCAATAAATCAGCGTGAGAAGGTGACCTCAGCAATGCTGGAGTAATCCTGTGTGTCAGGGTAAATTTATGAGGCCAATTTTATTGGCCTGTATGACCCAGGCTCCTTGGAGATGTCTCAGTAACAAATCCAATCCATATCATTTATTAGCTTTGTACAGTGTCAGCTCTAAGCATAGGAGGGATCCCATTAAAACATATCGCTCCCTCTGCAGAAGATGGGCACAACTAAGCTGGTGGATAATTGTTGGCTGCAAGAAGTCCCTGATTAAGAAATGGCTAGTTGCAGCTTTGCTGTCAGGTCCATAAAGCTTGCCCTGGATGGAAGCACCAGGGTTTGGGTTTGTGCTGCCTGCCCCTTTTCCTCCCTGTCCGCACCGGGCTGTCTGCAGCTCGCCAGGAGCAGCAAGCAGGGTTTGGCCATGAGGACAGAGGTGATGCACTCCAGGGAGTTCCCTGCTGAATTCCATCCTTTCCTCAGGTCCCACCGGTGCTGGACAAGAATCCGGTGGCCCTCAGGGCTGGGGAAGATGCAGGGGCCATGGAGTTGCAGTGGGAGGTGCAGGGATGCAGCAATGCAGGGATCTTGTGGATGCATCTTGATAAGCATTACAATGAGGGGGACAGAGAAGGGATTTGGAAGCTGTTAGTGGCTGAAACTCCTCCTTGGAGGAGAAGCTGTGGCTGCCCCATCCCTGGCAGTGCTCAAGGCCAGGTTGGACACAGGGCTTGGAGCAAGCTGCTCCAGTGGAAGGGGTCCTTGCCTTTGGCAGGGGTTGGAACTGGATGAGCTTTAAGGTCCCTTCCCACCCAAACCATTCCATGATTCCACGATTCATTTGGGAATGGTGGACCTGGCAGTGTGTGCGTCGTGCCCAGTACCCTGGTGACAGAGCGATCGCGCCTTCGCACCAGCACCTCCTGGGTCTGATCCCTGTTGGCTCACCAGTGTCTGGTGGAGGCAGTTTAAGTCTGTTTGACTGTCCCTGTCATCATAAGGTTTACGGATGGTTAATTTATTCTTTATAGCACAGTCATTGATGGCTGTTAAATCACAAATGAGAGCCAATAAAGGGTGAATTGCAGCTGAAATTACACTGTTTATATGACAGCAGAGTGCTGGCTAAAAGATTCATATGCCGCTGATGAAGTACGTTATAAATTTTAATTACCATAGTTTGTACAAATGACATGTTTGAAATGCTATTGAGTAATGTGACCCTGATAATGAAACTATAAAATAAATCATTAACTTTCTGAATGAGCTTTTTTATTTCCATGCTGCATGAAGTAAACTTTCCAATTTATTCCATTGCAGCCTTCTTCTGAAGAAAAAATAGTGCGGAGAGAAGAGTCCTCTCCATGCGGAGGGACACTGACAAGCAAGCCAAAGGAGGGATGAGCAGCACCATGTCAGAAACAACG
Organism: Lathamus discolor; assembly: GCF_037157495.1. Taxonomy (NCBI): domain Eukaryota; kingdom Metazoa; phylum Chordata; class Aves; order Psittaciformes; family Psittacidae; genus Lathamus; species Lathamus discolor. Next base: position 2,811,295 of record NC_088905.1, read on the forward strand.
TCAGGAGACTGGCCAAAACCAGCCCAAGCCCCCAAACTGCTTGTGCATTCACCCTAGATGATACAGGATGATGCTTTGTTCCTGCAGCCACAACCAGCTGAGCTGCAGGAGCACAGAGGTAAGAGCAGGCCTTGAGACCCAGCTGTAAAAATCACAAGCACAGACAAGAGGAGATCTCCATTCAAATCAGAGCACATCAGAACTCACTCATTGGCTGGGGGCTTTGCAGCCCCTGTCACTGGGGATCATCCTGCCTTTCTCTGCAAGCTCCCTGCGTCTGCCTAGAGTGAAGGTGCCTGGGCCCCGGCTGCTCAACACAGATAATTCCCTGCATAGGGCTGACAAAGTGAGTTTCAGCCCAGCAAGGGGTTTCTTGGAGCCTGCCTGGGGACGAAGCACAAACTGGGCTGTTACTGACCCAACATCCTTCAGTCTAGCTCAAGAAAAGGGGGTGCTTCTTAAACCCTTCTAGAATGACACCATTAGCAGGTTGTTACCTTATTTTATGATCATATGTTATTTTTTTAAGGGATACAGAGCACAAAACAAGCTAAGAGAGTGCCGGAGCTGCTTTCACATCCCTCTGCAGAGGGGTGAGCCAACCACCAAGGCACCTTGACCCTGGGTGCCCACACTCCCCTGGCCCCCAGAGCAAAGGGCTCCCAAGCCCTCCTCCAGAAGGTCCACCAGGTCTGGGGCTTTTGGCATGAGTCACCAGCATCCCTGGCTTCATCCTCATCTCATGTGACCCATAATAACATGGTTCCTTGTGAGGAGGTAGAGATGATTCTTCAAGGTATCAGCTGCCTATGCTTAGGGTCCCCATGTGCACGAGCCCTTACACATGGAGACTCCAGCAGATCCATGGCTGGATGCCTAGATCCACTCCTCCTTCCCATCCTTTTCCCCCTGGCACCTTTCTCCACATCTCTGCCCACTCCACACCAGAGGACTCATGCAATGAATTCAGATCCTACCCAGTGGGTTTAAGTTGGCCAAAGCATGTTGGGTGGCCAGCTCGGGTACCCACAGCCAGGCCCGGTGCTCCTTGTGGCAGAATCACCCATTCTGTGCCACAGCCACCCCACCACCTCTCGCTGCAGACCTCTCCAGGCCTTTTTCCCTCCCCAAAAGTGTTTGGAGTTGGAGGGCTTTTAACACCTGATTTTGTCTTATCAGCCAGACTGAAACTATTTCCAAGCAGGCTGCTCATGCCGCACTACTTACCATTAAAAGAAAGGACCACATTATTGCTGTTATAAACCATTGATTAAGGTTTATAATAGCAATAATCCCCTCGAAATTCATTGTTACTGCAGTTAATGACCAGTTTATTAGAGCGTTAACCATCCTTGGCAATGGGCTGAGTCGTTTAATGCTGGTAACGACCAATTTCTCAAGGGTTATTGCTTAAATAACAAGCCTTTGTTAGATATATGTTCAACCACCAGATACTGCTCCAGCTGGAACCTTCTCCTGTGAAATAATTGTTAATTATTTCCTCCAAGTTTTGCCACCATGCCTCCAAGTTTTAGCTGGAAAGAGTTTGTGAGGGTGCAAAGTGGCAGAGATGCTGAGAGCGCAGCCTGGGCAAGGCAAGGGAAGCAGCCAGAGACACGTGAGCCATCACCCAGAGGGATGCGGGTGTAGGAGTTGTGGTTTATGAGGCTTTTTCCCTCTTCTGTCACCCGTGACTGTCCCAGCCCTGGACATGTCCACCCCAGCCACCCACTGTGCTTTGCAGAGGCACCAGCTCGAGCTGGAAGCAGTGAAGCTTCCAGGGATGAGCCCAAGCACTGCAGCGAGCTGCCCAGAGGAGAGTGAGAGGCACCAAAGCTCTCCCTCCCTTCTCTTACATTAACATGATCTGAACGTTTCATGGCGTTAACTATGTCCTATCATGTCACGTTAGGATCATCCTGTAACAGCATTCATTTTGCCTGACATGATCTGAAAGGTATAGATACGATTACCCTTTAATTGTGTCATATTAGCAAAAATAAACACTGATATGGTGCAAGGCTGACACAAAACGATGGCAAATCCCCAGGAACAGGATGCGATTCCTGTTGCCCAAAGTGCTCAGACTCCTGCAGGCTTCAAGACAAGGGTGTTTAATGGGACAGTGGAGAAGAGCTGGAGGGGGAATCTGTGCCCTGGGTTCCTTTTGCTGTCTCTAAAGCTGGGTGCTGGCTGTGCTGCTGAGTCCTCACTGCAGCTCCTTCCCCTCTGCACGACCCTCAGTGCCTGTAACCCTCAGCCAGGATAAAAGGATCCATGAGCCTTGCCCTTCCAGCCACTCACCCCAAATGCCCAGAAAGACAACCGTATCCTGGGCTGCATCCAAAGGAGCGTGACCAGCAGGTCGAAAGAGGTGATCCTGCCCCTCTACTCTGCTCTTGTGAGACCTCACCTGGAGCATTGTGTGCAGTTCTGGTGTCCTCAACAGAAAAAGGACATGGAACTGTTGGAACAAGTCCAGAGGAGGCCACGAGGATGCTCAGGGGCTGGAGCACCTCCCGTATGAAGACAGGCTGAGGAAGTTGGGGCTGTTCAGCCTGGAGAAGAGAAGGCTGCGTGGGGACCTCACAGCAGCTTCCAGTACCTGAAGGGGGCCTATAGGGATGCCGGGGAGGGACTCTTCATCAGGGACTGTAGTGACAGGACAAGGGGTAACGGGTTCAAACTGAAACAGGGGAAGTTTAGATTGGATCTAAGGAGGAAATTCTTTCCTGTGAGGGTGGTGAGGCACTGGAATGGGTTGCCCAGGGAGGTTGTGAGTGCTCCATCCCTGGCAGTGTTCAAGGCCAGGTTGGATGAAGCCTTGTGTGGGATGGTTTAGTGTGAGGTGTCCCTGCCCATGGCAGGGGGGTTGGAACTGGATGATCTTGAGGTCCTTTCCAACCCTAACTATTCTATGATTCTATCTCCAGCTGGCTTTTAACAGGCTTTGTGATGGAAAAACATATCCCTGCATCACCCCCAGAATATTCCATTTCCATAACAAATTAAATTTCAAGCTTTCCTGATTTTCCTTAAGAAACACAATGAAATCTAAATTTTGGGGATTAGGTGAAACCTGAATGTTGCTAGGTTTGGTGTTGGTGCTCCCCTCCGTCCTTTTGCTCTTTGTTCCTAAGTTGATGGGGTCTGTGAGGTACCACTGCATAAAAAGAACAGGGAAGGAGGGGTTACTCCAAAATCTGGGAGATTAAGTCCTGCTTTTGGCAGTGAGATGCTGATCTTATCCTGTGATGCTTCAGGCTCTTCCAGTCTCCTGAGGAGGTGGGAATCTACCTAAAATAAGTTATAACGGGCACAATATGAACTGTAAGAACTTTTTTCCCTCTCTATAGGCAGGAGTTACCACTTTGCATCTCCACCATCATCCACCACAGCATCCACCACAGCATCCACCACAGCTCACTGGTACCCAGCAGCTTCAAGACAACCCCTGGCTGGGAAGAGCAAGAGGTTTAAGGGAGTGGAACATCTCCCTTATGAGGAGAGGCTGAGGGAGCTGGGTCTCTTTAGCTTGGAGGAGACTGAGGGGTGACCTCATCAATGTTTACAAATATGTAAAGGGTAGGTGTCAGGATGATGGAGCTAGGCTTTTTTCAGTGATATCCAGTGATAGGACAAGGGGCAATGGGTGTAAACTAGAGCATAGGAAGTTCCACGTTAACATCAGGAAGAACTTCTTTACTGTAAGAGTGACAGAGCACTGGAACAGGTTGCCCAGGGGGGTTGTGGAGTCTCCTACACTGGAGATATTCAAGGCCCACCTGGACAAGTTCCTGTGTGATGTACTGTAGGTTACCCTGCTCTTGCAGGGGGGTTGGACTAGATGATCTTTTGAGGTCCCTTCCAACCCTTGGGATTCTGTGATTCTGTGATTCTGTACCGAGCTCTGCCGACTGCTTTGCTGTGGCCACGGTCCAGCCAGGCTGGGTCTGTCTCTGGTCCCTGTCACCACTGCTGCAGGGATTTGTGTGAGCATCCGTGTTATTTTAGAGATAATGTGAGCAGAGTGGAGCATGTCACAGGATAATGGTCTCCTGCTGCTAGGCTGTTCTTGGCATTTATCAAAAAATGACACCAGAGGGAATATGCTCAAGGGAGCCGAGGTGTCGATTCGATGACTGCTATTTCGTGATAAAAGTTAGCAGAAATAAAAATGAATCAGTCACAAAACTGCTTATTTATAGCTGTGCCCGGCCCAGAAGGGGATCCCTGGGAAAGGCAGGGTGATGGAGCTCGCTGCACGCCCCGGCACCGGCATCGCCTTCCCTGGAGCAGTTTTGCCAGAGGAACAGCATCGCATGGTCCCACCGCCCCCAGAACACCCTGTGGGCAGAGGAGGGGCTCGGTGCAGGGAGGAGGGAGCGGGGCTGGGGGATAAAGTCATTTGAGGTTGCTTCGATCTGATTTTCTGGCTCCCGGGACAGGGTTTGAGCAAGCACAGATGATAGATAGGGTGGGGGTGATGTCCTGCGCTCCTCAGTGCTGCACCCTGAAAGTGCCCCCAGAGCAAAAACTGGGTGGCATTCCCTGGATTTCATAGAATCCCAGAGTGGTTTTTGTTGGAAATGACCTTAAAGCTCATCCAGTTCCAACCCCCTGCCACGGGCAGGGCCACCTTCCACTAGAGCAGGTTGCTCCCCATCCAACCTGGCCTTGAACACTGCCAGGGATGGGGCAGCCACAGCTTCTCTGGGCACCCTGTGCCAGCGCCTCAGCACCCTCACAGGGAAGAGCTTCTACTTCAGATCTCATCTCAGTCTCCACACATCTCCCCTCCACCTCTGTGTCTCTTGGCAAACACAACCCCAAACCCATTTGCACAATGCGAACAAGCCAAAGCACTTCCCGTGTTTTGCCTAAAACCAAATATTTTGAGCAAAATGTCTACTCACGGGTCTGCTATCGAGTTAAATGTCCTGGCTCCAACCAGCTTGTCGTGGCTATGGCGCTAAGTTAAACACGCGGCTTTTTAAGGCAAGGAAAACAAGGTAGGATTTGGGTTTCCAGCCCAGCCCATCCATTGCACCTCCAGCTAAAGGCTTCCACTTTATCAAGGTGAACAAATTAGGCGGCTCATTGTCGCTGGGGCCAAGTTCTGGGCTGTTTCCAGCCCGATGGTCTGTTTTTGTTATCTCAGCTGCGGGCAGGGAGGAGGAGGAGGAGGGCAGAAGAAGGACGCTGCAGCACCTGGGTTCGTTGGCTCTCCATGTAATAGGAAACAACAGGGGCCACAGGGGACGCGTCGCTCTTTTCCACCTACATGTTATTCCAGCCATAAATCCGAGTGACCAGCTTGAACTTTTCTCAATTGACATGTTTACAAGGGAAGTCCGCATTTGACAGGAAAATTAAGCGTATCAATCACTTCACGAGCTGGTTAATGAATGGCGCTCAGATCTCTCTGATTTTGTGCCTGGTAGCACAATTTATTGATCAAGTGTGCTTTCGGACGGGCCAGATGTTGCTGTGCCTCCATCCTCAAAGGCCTGGCCGGGGTTTAGCACGAGGTCATTTTCTCCAGCAGACCCCCAAGTTCCCTTTGCTGTCTTCTGTTTTCTCCTTCTTTCTCTCCCTTTCTCCCCCTCCCCACCCCACCAGAACAAAGAGAGCAGATGCGGGCTCGGGGCCCCTCACACCCACTCAGACATATGGAAGCGATCTCCTCTGTCTTTGTAATTACACAGGAGCTTGCTTTTCAATGGCTCCGGGTTTTATTGCACAGAAACCAACCAATTCCAACATAAAACATTTTTATGGCTTCTCCTCCAGGGGCTCCTTGGCCAGGACCTGTATAAAAGCACCCAGGACCCCCGACAGATGCCTGGGCAATGTGGGGACCATCAAGATGCCCTCCCCAGAGCAGGCAGGAGGCACAGGGAGGAATGCTCAGGTGAGGTGCAAAGATAGGAGTCAGATCCCCCAGGAAAACCTCACAGCTTTGGAAGGCAGCAGAGAGCACAGAATGGTCCTCAGACCTTCATGGGATCCATAAATAAACCCTGACTGTTTAACTTCTTGGGATGTGCCCGAAATCCCACCTGTGAATGTGTTTGTAAAAGCCCCATTTGTTTGGACATCTAAAGACACTCATGAGGTTGCACTGGGATGGGAGATGCTCAGCCTGTGTCTCTGTTGCTGACCATGGCAATGGGATGGAGGATGCTCACTCCTGTATCTCTATT